>NW_024704753.1:14819416-15419416 GCF_018977255.1 Callorhinchus milii | reverse complement strand
TGTTCACGCTGGAAAAGAGAAGATTGAGAGGCAACTTAAGATTCTAAAGGGGTTAGATCAGGACAGGCTATTTCAACCAGAGGACATGGCCTGCGATTGAAGGAGGTGAATTCAGAACGAATCTCTGGAAACACTATTTCAGTGAGCGAATAGTAAACCTGTGGAACAGGCTCCCTAGGCAGATGGTTGAAGCAGGAAGTGTTGATTCTTTCAAACACAGATTAAATAGTTTTCTTTTAGGAAATAATATTATGGGAAACAGTATATAGGTAGTTTGGGCAATATGTGCATGCAACCAGCAGGAAGGTGGAAGGCGAACTAATGGATCTTGTTCTTTTTTTCGTCTAGCATTTCTTATGTTCTTATGCAACTCAGCTCAGACCAGGGATCAAACCTCTGACCTTCAGAGTTCGTAGGGTTTCATAACGCATCAAGTGAAGCCTGTAGTGAAGGAGGGCAGGGGACGGGACAGATTAATAATGCCTAACTAAATTAACTAATGACATTAATCTCTTCAATAAAAACAGGGTAAAAACGTCCTAAGAGTCGAGATCACACACAAAATGGAGCCTTTGTCCACATTGGGCTTTTATCTGGCGCCTTCAACTGATTCGAATCTAGTTTCACAAAAATGTCAGATTATTTAATTATTTCTCTCAAAAGATATAGTGTAGGCTGGTCAAACGGTTCAAACATTAAAAAGAAATTTCAGAAAGCTCAGATATTCCAATAATATGTCATGTAGGGTTCATAGAATGCCAATGACTACATCAAATCATTAGAGCTAATGGCCAATGACTACACAGAGGATAATGAAAAGTATTAGGTTGAATTGCTGACAAAGGAAACACTGAGATAGGATCGATACATGGTTGACCAACACACCTAACTCCAGCATATGGTAGGGTGATAGTGCCCAGGGATACAATATTGTATCATCCCAGATGACTGAGGTCCATATCTCAGGTGTACTGTTGACGAAGGCAGAATTGCACACATTAAAAAAAAATAGAAGGGCATTTGACTTATCAATGCTGGGCTGATGCTGGCTTTTCCAATGCAGTAATGAACTTCCTGACCTTTACACAGCACAGTAGGTTAGTGAGGCTCACAGCCACTCTCAGGCCTCCTCACATGATATATAACCTTCGCATCATATGTCAAGTTAACAGTGCAATGATACCCATTGATGGCTGTCCAGTGATGTCCATTGGTGACATCTCTCTGGTATTCTGGTGATTCAGATGGACTTTGATGATCACAAGGCAACTATTTGAATGAAGAGCAATGGAGGAGGAACATTAGTCCTGGGCCAATGTTCCTCTCTCACACCCAAATTCAGGAGAGCTCATTCACTGGTCGTTCATCTCATGGCTATGTATGGCGGAAGCTGGTGGCCGCCAGTCTTCACCTATGTGACAGCAGTCACTACATGGCAAAGTAACTCATGTCAAGCCTTTTAAGATGTTTTGAAGTGATTACGGTATTATATCAAAAAGCGAGCATTATTTATTGACATTTAAGTGTGGGAAAGTAATCGAATTTGACAAAGTGGGGAATCAGCGGTAATCTTTGTAATGGATGTGAATAGTCTCACAACCTCTGTAAAGAACTGATTGCTCTGGTGATATTAGATATGAAGTGCACATTACCTCACCTCCAACAGGTCACAAGGTCTTGTGTCAGACGAGTTCCCTTTGAAAATTCACACAGGAAAATGGTTATGGGATTAGGTGCTAATTCCAACCATGGCTCGATTGAGAAAGACTAAACAATCTCCAGCTGATTTCCTGGTTTACTGGAAGCCTGCACACTTTGTTTGGTTTCAAGGCTTGAAGGCATGGTGAGATTTGATGTGTTCATCAGCACCTCTAGTTGAGGGGCCAGACCTGCTTCTCCAACAAAACTGACAGGCAGCAAAAATACAGGCGGGCCCAAGGGTACACACCTCAGCCCAGCTGCGCTTTATCAGAGCAGCATAGAAATTTGCAGCCCAGAGGAAGGTCATTCAGCCCATCATGTCTGTGCCAGCGTTCTGTAAGAGAATCCATTCAGTCCCATTTACCTGCCTTTCCTATAAGTCCCTGGGCCAATCTGAATGGTTGGCCAACAAAATAAATATTCTTGATTGAATATTTCTTGATTTATGCTATATTTTTTTAAAAAAAGGGATTATTACCCCTGGAAAGCGATCTGCCAATCGACTACCAACTAGGTTCTTACTTACTGCTAGGTAAACAGAGGCGTGTGGTGTAAGGAAACTTGCGTAAGGTTTTGTCCCACTGGTGATAACCATTCAATCGAAATCTCCTGCTCTTTCCCATTGCCTTCCATGTTTTTTCCATTGAAACATTCATCCAATTCCCTTATAAGATAATCTCCAGCTTACTCTACTCTCATTACAGCATCTGTTTCTTAAATGAGTTCAGGACTCTGGGTGGGCCCTGAAGCATGTTTCAGTATATTGCTGGGAGCGAAGTTTAAAATGTAAAGTAAATTTTGTTCAAACTTAGCAAATGTGATTCCAGAGTTAAACTGGAAGCTGTGGTGGTACGATAGCTAGTTAAATAGGCAGTAAATCAATTATTCAAATCAACAATGTGCCATTCTGTCCTGGCACAAATATTTGTGGTGAACCAGCAATGAAAATGTGAAGTGATAAGTGATGATGTTCATGAGTGATCAGTAACCCAGGCTAATTGCCAACTACATCACACACTTAAACATTCTCAGATCAACTTAAACAGTCCCCCAATACAATTGGTCAGTCATTTCACATTTGTTTGTCAGACTTTGCTGTGCACAAACTGGCTGTTGTGTTTATACTTTACAACATATCCCGTAAAATCTTTTGAGACATCCTCCCAACGTGAAAAGGCACTGCACGAATATAAGGATTATTTATTTGATTTAATATTTAATGGCCAATGTTTTGTCAGCCTCTCCAACAACGCAGGGTGAGGGTAGGGGTAGAGATGTATTGCCAGCAATGTACCTACGTAATAGGTCTGAAATTACACCAGGTCTTAATCTGAAAGACCATTCCGCTCGTAATTGCGCAAAATTCTTAAATTTGGAAGCCGGGTTTCCAGAGTTTGTAAACTGAAGATTAAGAAAGAGTTAGCAGGTCTTACATTTTAAAGATAAAATGATTTTTATAGGTTTGAGGGTAGATGGAATTTCAGGCCAGTAAGAGACTGGGAAATTATCCTATGTAATCCACTGACTACCAGCTAATCGGGGAATGCCTAGCCTGCCTCTCTGAATTCACATTATAGACAGAGCAGTATTGTATAATATATAGAGACATTGATGCCATAATACAGAAAGGCGTTATTGTGTAGAAGTTTTTTATTAACAATGTATAGATCATTGAATAAACAGGGCAGTTCTGCTCAGGGCGGTGGTTGATGTGGTCTAAGCCCTGATAACTAAATGTAATGTATGTTTAGATTGATAAATAGATGGATAGATGTCAAATTGAATTATACTTTTAAAATTGCATTTAGTTTGAAGCTCACAGGAAGCTGTTCACTAAACAAACTGAATGGGTATTGCAGCACTCAGCTCATGACAGGGAGTGGGTTAAGCCCAAACCAGATCAGGTGCAATAAAGTCAGGCATTAGTTTTGTTAAGCAAAGTGCAGCAGATAATGTAGTCAGCAGTCAATGGACTACAACAAGGCAAACCCATTCTGGCAAAAGTAAACCAAGCCAGTGAGAGAGTGAGAATAATCAGCATCTCCCAAAAAAAAATTCTATTAATCTCTCCTATCCAGAGAAACCAGTAGGACTGAAACCAGTCATTGGCTCCTGCAAACCAAAACCCAAAGGCAGGTCGTGGCTGGAAAAGCAGCAGGAAGCTTGCTAGACAGTGCGCGCAATGGCAAGCTATACAATTTCAGATGATTAAACTCCAAAAACAACAACTTGCATTCATATAGCGCCCCTCACACAGGATAGCATCCCAGAGCGCTTAACTCCAGCAGTACCGAAAAGCATACTCTGGGGTCTCCAAGCTTTGGCTCTCGCTAACCTGCGCCCAATATGCTCCGGAATTAGGCAACCGGGGTGCGTCCCTCCTGGAAGAGAGTGTGAATTCTATTCCAGATGCAGGGAAATTGCCATGTGTACGTGGCATATGGATGTGAAGCTCCTAATCTTGTCTGGATAGTTTTATGCATGGTCATAGGTTTCCGCAGACGCCTGGCTGGCTGCCTGAGAAAAACAGAGAGATCACCACAAACATCATGCTGTCTAGTCGCAAAGTGGTCAACACTCTTCCTGGAGAGCATCACATCTTCCACCGAGACCAGAACTGAAAAGTGACCAGTCTCTCTGAGTCACACTACAGGGATGGTATCAATACAATACAAAATTACATGTGAACGGCACCTTTCACATCGAGTGGAGGTCCCAAGGCACTGGGTATCAGGCAATTATGAGTTTTATGAATGTAGCGACTAATGGAGTAGTAGATTGAAGATTGCAGGCTGTAACATCCTCGGGCTCTTAACTGTTTACACTTATCCTCTTGGGGGCAAGAAATTCTTCCACTCAGCTCCTGTTAACCCTGTAAGCCAAAGCCATAACAGTTAGGATGGTCTTAGCTGGACATCAGCTGGAAGGCTTGCCAGACAGTGCCATTGAAGGCAAGCTATGCGGTTTTAGCTGGTTAAACTCCAGCAGTTACCCCAACGCACACTCTCGCTTCCCCAAGCCTTGGCTCCTGCCAACCTGCGCCTGATACTTTCTGGAATTTGGCAAACAGGTTGCGTCCCTTCAGGAAGAGAGTGCGCATTCCATTAATCTATCTCTGGAATTTCCACGTGTGGTTGGGATGCATGGAATTCTCAGTCTGGTTTGGATACTTTTAAGTTTATGGGTTTCTGCATGTGTCAGATACACAGCTAACCCCCCAAAATTATCTTATTCTTCAAATCTTCATGTTGCTGGATCACATCAGTGTTACAATGCAATAGCCATGTCCTTTAATACACTCAACATTCGCAGTGTTCAATAGGACAGAGATCAGTAGAGAGCACACTGGCTGATGTTTTTGCCCCATGATAGCTTTCAGTGCTTTGAATAACTGCATTGATCCATCATCAAAACATGATCTTTCTCATGAAATAAAACCAATACGTTTTACATAAAAACAGGAAGCGTAAACACATCACGTGCCCAACACATCTGAACATCTCTCAAGGAATTGATGGAAATCTAGAGGCCTGGAATTATGCTGAGTTCAACAAACCCAAAGGTAGGTTCCAGTGAGCATTGAATTGTAATCAAATTACTCAGCTGGCTGTTGGAATCAGTTGCAGGATCCAGGAACTATTTAATGGATCAATTTCAAATGTAAATCTGTCTTCTGATCTCACGTACATTTTTGCGAAAGTTACAATTTCATCTTCTCGGTGTCATTTGGAACAAACTCCCTCCATTGCTGCTCTTATCCAGTTGACTGGCAAACTGAGATTGAAGTTGAGTATTATCTAAGATTCTGCACAATCTTGCTTTTAAGGCAATGGTCTTCAAGATGCAGACCTGGGTGGGGGAAAGAGATACACACACACACACACATACACACACTCACACATACTTAGTTAGCAGCATTCCCTGAGCAGGAATAATTAGTTTGATCATAGGACATCACTTTCTAACTCTAATGAAAATCTGCCAAAATATTTTTTTGCAACCAAATTATGAAGCCTGGAGCAAAACTGCAGATTGGATTACTGAATGGTAGCTGTGTGGAACAAACACTTGTCAGGAGCACTTAGTGTTACACTGATTAACTCCATTGAAAAGAGCTATCTGGTTAAGAAAGGGATTGGAGGTAATGGGCTAAGTGTAGACAGAGATGATCAAATACTCCCCGATAAACCCAGGACTGCTGGGAGCACAGGAATAAACTGTCCTCGGAATGAAACAAATTCGGATTGAATGGTGCAACTGAGAGCACCATAAGAAATGCTAGACGGATAAAGTCGAAGGACCATCCAGTTCACCTTCCACCTCCCTTGCATGGACATATGTTCAGAACTACCTATGTACAATATCCCATAATGTTACTTCCTAAAAGAAAACTATCTAATCTGTGTTTGAAAGAATCAACACTTCCTGCTTCAACCGTCTCCCTGGGGAGCCCGTTCACTATTTGCTCACTGAAATGATTGGGGAATAGGGGATTGGGTTCAGTGGAGAGCTCCAGCACAGACACAATGAGGAATGAGCAGGGGATTAGGATGAGAGTGCTCCAGTGGAGGAGTGAGCACCAGCACAAACATGTTGGCACTTTGAACTCACGTGGTCTGAGATGACACACCAGCGGAGTGCTATAAGGGACTGATTTGTCAGAGGGGCTGTCCTACAGATGAGACTTTAAACCCAGGTTTCATCTGCCTGTCCGGTTGGATGTTAAAAGCTCTCATGGCACTATTCGAAAAGAGAAGGGAGTTTTTCCCGGTGTCCTGGCCAACACTCACCCAAATAAAATGAGTCACTCGCTCCATTGCTGTTCGTGGGACATTGCTGTGCACAAATTGGCTGCTGCGTTCACTTACAAAATAAGCTATATCACTTTTCAGTACACTGTATTGTGTGAAGCACTTTGAGATGTCTTGATGATGTGATAGGTGCTGTATTAAATGCAAAGCTTATTATTATTATTTTGTAGGCAAATGTGGCAGACAATTTGCACAGAGCAATGTCCAACAAAGAATCATCAGTATCAACGACCAATTTTATTTGGGGGGAATGTTGACGAGGACACTACACATGTGTGGTGGGGGGCGGGGGGTGGGGGGGTTGTAAGGCGGGCGATCAGTCTCACACAGACCAAAATGGGGAAAAGAACTTTGTTGAAATGAGAATGCTGGATTATTATGCGTCAAAAGATTCTAAATAGTTATTCAAATATCATTTCGTAGCGCACGATCGAACAAACAACATCAAAGAGACAGACCACCAGTGAATGACTATAATGGGGATGATTGGGGTTAGGAGGGAGCAGGGAAATATTTTGGTGGAATCATTTGCTGGTTCCCACAATGGTTTAGTCCGAGAAAACTGAAGATAATTTTAAGGGAGAAGGGAAGGCAGGAGGGTGGGATACCTCTTTAAGGTGATACGCGAGTCAGGAGACAATGTTGGTAACAAATAATCTCTGGCTGTTCCTATCTTGCATCGCCAGCCAGTCTAATGAGTGAACATCACCTGGGACACTTCATTCAAGAAAAAAAGCAGCGTCTGTGATTTACTGAACGACCATGTGGTCTGAGCATCAAACAGATCAGCTGAGCCCTGGCCCTGGTTACAATGTGCCACACCATCACCAATGTTTTATACAGACTTAATGTTAATATTTTATTCAGGAGGACGTCTCAAAGTTGGAGAAAGGGAGTGGGGAGGGATCAAAAGTACAGTCGAAAATAAAGGTCCCAAGATGAGGAGGGGCGAGGCGTGGGATGGTGTTTCAAAGAGTCAGGGCAGAATGGCTGGCCGAATACATTCTGGTCAATTCAGTTGTTTGCATTTATAAATTCCCTTCATATAAGAGTACCGGAACCATGTGGAGACAGCATCATGTACATTAGTACAAAGGAAAAACACGGTTGATAGGAGGACCTATTCCCTTAGTTATATAGGTAACCACAATAAAAGGGAAATGTGGCACGAACACAATGTACTCAATGGTCAAATAGACCTGAGCATCTATATACAGTATAAGTAAGCCAGAGAGCACACAGGCACTGCTCGTTATTAAGCATTCAGCTCTGCTGGATAGAATTCAAAAGCCATACACTCGTGTTCAACTCTTTTAGGTAGTTGGGTAAATAAAATACATGAATCGCTCCTAATGCAGAGCAAAGAAACAACATTATACCCTAACAGGCAACGTGTGGCACCACAAAAGATTCTTAAACCAGAGGGTTTTTTTGTTTATAAAAATCTAATGAATGAAAGTCTGTATCTTATGATTTAACTATAACCAGATGAGATTGCGAGGAGCTAATGGCTAACAGCTGAATGTCTTCCCTTATGTTTTAGACGGTCTATTTTGACTGGAGTTATGCATTAAGGAACATTCCAACACTGTTGAAGCATTAATGTATTACAGTTATTTCAAGGCAGGACAAAGATCCAATAAGCTGTTGCCAGATAATACTCTGTTAAGGAGCTCTTTGAAGTGAAACCAGTCACAGCTACAATACTCCCTGATACCTGTATTCCACAGCCAACCAAAATCACCCCCAAATTAAAATAAACAGCGCATATCACCCTGGTTTTGATTTTCCAATATGAAAACTCTATGGCAACTTTACATACATCAGTTACCTTAATCGCCCAGAATTTTGTGATTTCCATTTCCTGATTGCTGTTAGGAATACATTTCGCCCACAAACTGCACATTCAATGCTCTTTACAACATATTCTGTGAAGCGCTTTGAGACGTCTCAACGACGTGACAAGGCGCTAATATCAAATGCAATAATTATTATTAATATTAATAGTAAAGTGACTGCATCAAGGGCTTCTGTAACTAAGAGTGACCTACGCACACGATAGTGCCCAGGCTGAGTGTCACACACACTGAACAGTGCACAGACTGTTCCACGAACTTAGATCTCACAAGAAGCTTTCGTAACATAAGAGGGATAGGAAACACAGAATACTAGCCAGAAGACGAGCCATCCAGGGGACCTCACAGTAGATGGCATTACTAAGCATGTAATATACATCAATTCCTATTATTTCCTCCTGTGTCCTGATATGTCAGCATTGAATGCGTTGGATTGTAATAAAATTCCCTCGGGGGGTTAAAGAATAAAAGTGTGGAGGAGTCCTGCCTGTGTCGGTGTAATACAATTCCTCCCAGGGAAAGTACACCTGTAAACCAGAACTGACTCCCAACCCAACAAACTTCAAAATAGTCAGAGAAGATTTGTTCAGTTACACGAGTAATCACGGTACAAGCAAAAAAACAAATAAGTTGTTTATTTAATGTTTTGTTTTCCGTAGAGAGGCAAAGTCTGGATTAAAGCCAGATAATAATGTAAATAAAACGAGTAATTTTCCACCACATCACACAGCAGTACATCTGCTTCCTGAGATTTTCACTTTAACCAACGCTCCCTCTGCCCTCTGGAGTTAAATTGTGCTTTACTCTTAGATATCTCAGCATTCTGCCTTAATAACACAATCCAGGATGATTTACATTTATATAGTTCCCTTCATGTCGGGAGAGTGTCTCAAAGCACTTTGCACAACTGGCTGGGCACCCATCTGAGCCCAGGAAGGGGGAGTGGGGAGGTGGGGGTGAGGGAAAGCTAAAAGAGGGTGGGTGCGGGTAGGGGAAAAGATGACTCAAAGTGCAGTCAAAGAGATAATTCCTGAAGTGACCTTTGAAAGTGGGGAGAATGGGGGCAAGGTAAAACAACGATAATTTGCATTTACATGGACTCACACTCAGACCCATTTGTCCTCAAACCAATGCACAGGCCCAGCTTCTTACACTGCAATTCATCAATCTTTATTATCGTTGCAATAACCTTTCACTTCACGGCTGCTTGTGGGATGTTGTTGGGTGTAAATTGCCCGCTGGTTCACCTACAAAATACACAGTCACTTGATTTTACCCTGTATACAGTACAATATAATTTACATTTATAGAACGGCTTTCAAGTCAGGAAGATATCTCAAAGTATATCTTGCGAAACAGTTTGAAACACTTTCCCGAAGTGAACGTCGTTGTATTAAATGTAAGGAGATTTTTTTTTTTAAAAATGCAGGAAGTTTCACCTACTCTTCCAAAAAGAAGTCCTAAAGTCAGAGCATGGATCAGACACCCGTTATCTTAATCTGCAGAATCTGACCTTAAATTAGACGCTGAGGTTTGAGTGTCTCGCTAATATTTCTCCCTTAGGGTAAAGAACTGTTTCTTTTGGTAACTTCAAATTAGTCTTTTCCTGTTGAAACCGAAATATAATTTTCCCCTCCAAAAAAAAAAGCATTAGGATCGTTTAAAAGCATTAACCTGGCTGGCACCAAGCGGCTCAGAGCAACGCACAACAGAAAAAAGGACTGAAATATTCCAAAAATGAGAACCAAGAATACAACATAATTATTTAATCATTTCCAAATGACGCCCGCGCCACCCTCTCTCCCCCAGGGATTATGTAGAATTCTAGACTTCATTGTGTTTCTACAGGAGTCCTGTGGCGTATTGGTTAGAGCACACTCGCCTCGTGAGCGAAAGGACGTGGTTTCGATTCCCGGGCAGGGCAAAACCTTAGGCAAGTTTCCTTACTCCACATGCCTGTTTACCTAACAGTAAGTAGGTAAATCCAGTTGTTGTTCGATTGGTGGGGGGGGGGAATCACTTTCAGGGGGTAATAATACCTCAATTTTTTAAAAAAGAAATAAATAATGCAGTCACTCGATCCACGACTGTTTGTGGGTCACTGCTGTGTGAAATTGGCTGCTGCTCTTTCGCCCACAAAATACAGTCAATCCACTTACGGTATATCCTGTGAAGCGCTCTGAGATGTTTCAATGACGTGATAAGGCGCTGTATCAGGTGCAAGGATTGTTATTAATTATTGTTATTATTATTAGACTTATTATTATTACTTGAGTCAAATAAAAAACACGATCAGTTTTCACAACGGTTAGTTCCACATTATCAAATGATTCAAAAGGGTAAACAAGCTATAGCCAGTGCGGAAGTGAGCCCTTGTCTTGTCTGCGGCTGCCTCGGCTGATCTCAGCCAGGCCAACAACTGTGATGGACGAACAGCCTTGGTGGCCCTGGGTTGGAAAGGAAGTGTTTCAGTGCAGATGGTGGCAACTCTCGTCCTTTATCAGCCAGGTGTCTGTTGCTCAAGGAAAGCCACCCACCAGTACTTAAAAGATGACAACTGAGATGACTGGTTTCCATTTGCCTGGTGTAAAGTGTGCGACTGCGCACTCTCTCCCCGGAGGGATGGACCTTGCTCACCTGACCCCTGAGATATTGGAAGCGGGTTCGAAAGAGCCAATGTTTGGGGAGCCCAGAGAGGAGTATCTTGGGCTGCAACTTGGCTATTTAAGGGCAGGGTCTGGCCTGGCTGTGATGCTCCCATGGGCATGTAGTCTGTATAACGTGGCAGGAAAAACAGGAACATGGGTGCACATGGAACTGCCTGAAGTCCCAGCAATGACTCAGCACCTTCAGGGAGGTAAAATGGAAGCCCCCTATCTCAAGAATGCAACCTCACGGTGCAGATATCGTGCAAGTGTTAGGGATTGAGACCATTTAGTCTCAAATTCTCCTGCTCGACATTTATCAAGGCTTTGGCCATCCTGCCAACCAGAAACTCATTTACTTCAAGAATGTACTTAACACAAGATAACAAGGAGGAAGGTCGGGCAGCCATGGAAACCACAACATTTATCTCCTAGCAGGATATTCTGGTCATTCTGAAGACCAAGTAACATATCTGTATAATTCCAGACTTCTCTGCTCTCTAGGAAATGGCTTTCACGTGATGTATTTATGTGAGAACCGCTGTCATGTCCAAACGCCATCGTTCTGACACCCAAAAAGCCAAACCAATAACATTATCAGCGTTTGAAATTTATTTCCCCCAAGTGTTGCGGTCATTAAGATGAAAGATTTGAACACAGTGAATACAAGTTTCCCCATTAGAGCACTTGTTATCACTTTCCAATGCTCCCAGATCAGGGAGTCCTCTCTATAGTGGCAGTTCCATACTCCCAGATCAGGGACAGCACAGGTTAGACACAAAGAAATATTAATCATAATCCTTGCATTTGATATAGCGCTTATCACGTTCTTGAGATGTCTCAAGACACTTCACAGAATATACCGTAAAGTGAGTCGACTATATTTTGTGGGTGAACATTAAAGCTCCCTCCACATTGTCAGCGACAGCCTGGTTAGACACAGAATGAAGCTCTTCCCGTCCTGTCAAGTGCCATGTAAATGGAAATGAGGGAGTGCAGGATTGGATTGTGTTGTGAAATCCCTTTACTCTCTGGCATCTCCCTAGCTCTCCGACCTCCTCACTCCCCAAACCACCACCCGATACCTCCGCTCAACTGGCACCAGTCTCCTGCTCTTCCATGCTCCTCGGGGTCTAGTAATCTGATAACACTGACCATCACAGTCATGTCGACCTGAATGACAGTCACTACAACGTATTGCTGAAAAAGAATGAATGTTCCTTAGATCTTACAACAGCTGAAGCTGAGAGGCCACTGGTTTTAATCTCCAGCAGTTTAATACAACCATATCTCCTCCATGGAGGAATGGGAATACATATACAGTTTGCCTCTTAATCTTGGCAGGAACCGTCTAAGGAAGAAAGAGCCATAGAAAGCAGGAAACCACCAGTATCATACATCATAAACCAGCCATCAGTTCATGCATATACACTCACACACACATCCCATTTTTGTCCACAAAACACATAGTCAATCCACTTTTCAATATATTCTGTGAAGCGCTTTGAGACATCTCAATGACGCGATAAGGCTCTCTATCAAATGCAGGGATTATTATTATTGTATAACTTCGCTCTCACACATACACTCTCTCTTGTTCAAAAATTCAGACACACACTCACCCCCTCAAACACAGACACATGTTCTCTCCCTCATATACACCTCCCCCTCCACCACAGACACACACAGAAAACTACTGTCATATAATCTGACGCCTCATCTAGGTGTGATGTGAGTTTGAAAGGGAAACAGGAATGTCCCAGGGATGCAGTCTCCGGCCACTGGGTTTGGAATCACATTGCTGAGATGGGGCAGAGGCACAGCTGATATTGATGGATTCCCTAATGTGGCCTGGGGAGTGCTCAGCTGCTCACCTCACTGACCAAAACAATTCAGTGAAGTCTGACCTTCAATTGTCTTCAGAATTACTAAATTCATGATTACTTGGAAACTCAAAGAAAGCTGATGGCAAAATAGTCCTGACCAACAGCAGGAACCCAAACAGAGGAAAAGAACTGTTTCATCAGACAAGTTGCATAAAGCCCTGTGAACACAGGAACTAAAAACCTCCTCGCAGAGATTCTTACGCAACGTATAAAAATACATGCTTCGACATATTTGTTTCCCTGAATAGGAATTTTCACAAGAAGCATTGCATAAACATTGCAATTTCAGGCCCAGGATAGACCTCTGATGTTGCTAATACCATTCAGTTTGTTGTTTTCCTGACTGGTGGAGGGGCCTGAAACACTGATGGCCAGAGTGTGAGACCTACCCATGCACTTCCTTACACAGATCATTGAGAGATCAATCACCTTCAGCCCCCACTACTAAGGAGGCCTAATGTTCTGCTGTTTTAGCAGCAATTTTAATGCGTGAACGATTTCTCCCTGTTAGTGCTTCCCCCCTCCCTCGCCTTGATACCAGTCCAACTCCAGCGCAGTGCTGGGGGAAGCATTGCATTGGTGGAGGTTCTGGCTTTTGGATGAGACATTAACTCAAGGGTCTGCCTGTGTCTGTTCAGGTGGAATTTAAAGATCCCATGGCACTGTTCGAAAAGAGTTTCTCTCTGTTCCCGCTGAAATTGTAGGTATGAATATTACCATTGGAGCTTGATACGGAGTGAGGTTATCTGCTGTTGGAGTTACTACTATTCAAATTGATTCAGCCGTGTCCTTTACTGGAGGCTCAACAATGAAGTAAAATGCCTTTGATACAGCACCTTCACATCAGGAAGACGCCTGGAAGCGCTTCAGCAGATTTACTGTAAGGCGTAGTGACTGTGTATTTTAGTAGACGAATGTGGCAGGCAATTTGCGCACAGCAATCTGTCGCAAACTGCTATGAAGTGAACGATCATTTTTTTTCCTCTGGAGGATTGTTGGCCAGGACACCTTAAAAAAAAGGTTTCATCGAACACTGAACAGAAGCACAAAACATTCCTGCTTTTAGCGATGAAAATAAGAAAAAAAAGTTTTATTTGTGGACAAACTCTTCCCTTCCCTCCCCGGCCTCATGAAAAACAAATTCAATTTGCAAAGGCTAAATGGACCGAAATAAACAAACTCAGAGAAGTAAATTCACATCAATTTCACCTTCGTCCAAACTCCTGTCAAAGCTGCTTCTGCTTTTCATTCTCTCTATACTATACCGGTTTTCTCTTTCCGCATATGTTATAAAAAAACAAGAGACGTTCCTTATCAGCACAAGACAAATTTCCAAATTAACAGACGACCGACCGGATATTGGCAAAGACGAGATTGCACTAATCAGAGTGAATCAGCCAGTTGCCTTGCTATCCGGTGACTTGCAGGGCTCTCCACAATGCCATCAGCTCGATTCATTTTTTATTTTGAGAATTTCACAAACTGCTGTTACCTTTCCGGGAGGAAGGAACGGTTAGGTTGTGCAATGGCATTATATATTAATATGTGTATTGGCACAAATGGCCATCGGTCAGACACTTTCAGGCCACCTGCTGTTGTCTGACTGAGCATTTCCTTCTACTTAATGTGAAATATTTTTGTAGCACAGAGAGTTCATTCACCTCATCAGTTCTGTGCTGGTGCTCGCTCCCCCACTGGTGCTCTCTATTCTAATCCTATCCCCTGCTCTTCCCCCTCCACCCCCCCATTCGTGTCTGGTGCTTGCTACCCTGTGGAGCTCTCTACTTCAATCCCATTCCCCTAAACTTTCCTTATCGTGTCCGTGCTAGTCCTCACTACCCCATTGGAGCTCTCTACTGTAATCCCATTTCCCTTCTCCTTCCGCACTCATCTCTATACTGGTGTTTCTTCTTCTCACAGTGCTGTGCACTCTAATCCAGTTCCCCTGCTATTTCCCTGCTCCATTCTGCACTGGTCCCCAACCCACTATAGAGCTCTTCATTCTAATCCCATCGCCCCGCTTTTTCCTCATACCTTTTAATAATATTTTTCTTCAAGTAAATATACAATTCTCTAGGAAAGGTTCTTATGTACTCGGCTTCAACAGCTGTTTGTGGTAAAGAGTTGGTTGGTTATTTTTAACAGCTGCGGAAAAACAACTTTCCAATTTAAGACTGCGTTCGAGAGTTTTCCCCAAACTTCAAGACAAGACAGTCTCACAGGTCGAAACTTCAGGGCTTCCATCTCTTACAAAATTTTAAAGGCAGCACACGCATTAAAATAACTTATTTGATTTACAATCAGACGCTCTCTAGCGATTCTTAATGCTCGATTCCTCTTGTTGAGAGCAACAGCATACTGACTAGAAACCTCCCATTAATAATCTCACCCAAAGCCTTTTCATTTTCTCTTTCCAATAGGGTAGGTGCAGAGTGGCGGAAGGCCCGTCCACCGCTGGTGGGGCGAGCAAGGCGGGGAATATGAAGCAGGCCGGAACCCGCTGAGAGAAGGGAGCGAACAGAGTACTAGGGGATTAGGAGGTCGGAGAGGTGGGGGGGAGCAAGACCATGGAGGGCTTTGAAGGTGAGGACTGTATCCTCTGTATCCTTGAACTGTATCCTCTGTGTGATGGGAAGCCAGTGGAGTTGGGCAAGGATGGGGGTGATAGGGTCACAGTGCCTAGTGTGGAAGAGGACACGGCCTGCAGAGTTCTGGATGACCCGCAGCCTGTGGAGGGAGGAGCTGGAGAGGCCGACAAGCAGCGAGTTTGCATTGTTGAGCCTCGATGTAATGAAGGCCCGTATGGGGGTTTTGGCAGCCTGCGGTGTGAGACAGTGTCGGAGCCGGGCGACGTTGCGGAAGTGAAGGAAGGCAGAGCGGGTCATGGCGCAGATGTGGGGTAGAAAGATAGAGGGTCAAACAAGACCCCAAAGTGCTGGACTGGCTTAGCAAGGTGGAGTGTGCAACCATGGATGGTGATGTTGTCAGGACTGACTCAATCCCAACACCGAACAGTTCCTGTGGAGCAGGTTCAGTTATAATATAGTAATAATAATGTCTCAAAGCGCATTATAGAATATACTGTAAAGTGAATTGACTGTATGTTTTGTGGGCGAAACGCTCGTGGGATAGAACTATACTCAATTACAGTTCAGAAGAAGTCTGTGTTGGCTCTTCGAAAGAGCAATCCATTCAGACCCATGCACCGATCTTTCCACCACCCCACATCAACAACAACCAAATTACATTTAGAGAGCACCTTTCACGTCGGGAGGACATCCCAAAGTGCTGAAAAAGCACTGAAATCCTGCAAGTGACTAATTTTTAGTTATCAATCTCATTCCCTCTCGAAAGCTAAGATGGGTCCTGCCTCGACCACTGCACCCACTGCATTCCAAAATCTTAACATCTCTCTATTCTCCTAATCTCCCCTTTGCTCCTTGCTAACTACCTTAAATTATCACTGACTCACCGACTAGCGGAAATACTTTTTCTCTGTCTATTCCAACAAAAACCCTCTTCAATTTCAAGAAAATTTCAGTGAAAAAAGCCTCAGTTTCTCCAGCCTCTTCCCATAGGTTAAACCATTCAACCCTACTAGCAGATCTCCTCTGCACCCTCTCTACATCTGTTCCTACATGCTGTGTATAGCTCCTACCTCTTTCACAGGTTCAGAAACTGCAACAGTAATAGAAAGACACAGCTTAATCGTCAGCTCTTAGCATTATCTAAAGAATGGTTTTAATAAGAGCAAAAACAATACAAATTACTTGTAGGCAGAGTGTCAGTGATAGCAAGAGGCTCAGAGGCAATGAACACATCTGAGCGTCTGCAGGTTAAATAATAATCATCCTTATAATTCCTCCCTTCCTTGCTTCCTTCAAGGCCCGTTTCAAGACCATCCTCTTCAACTGCTCTTTCAGTCATCCTCGGTGATCGGTTGTGTACAGTCTTGAGGTTAATACTGTGAGGTCACAGGGAGTAGGATTGATTGTCCAGCACCCTGGGACAATCAATCCTTCTGACGTAAAGGGTGCTATACAGTTATAATTTGTTGTTGTAGGAAGAGTATACAGGGAGCTGCAGTTGGAGATTGGGAGGAACAAGATTGAGAGATGGTTTTAAGAGTATAGGTAATGCTGTGTGAAGAGAGAGAGAGACCGAGAGAGAGGCAAGATTAAAGATCACCTATCAAACCATAGATCTATGCCCTCCAGGACATGAGAGAGATGGAAGAGCCTCAGGTGTTCATTGCCATCTACTTTTTGGAATCAAACCATTATACTGCAGCGCCTGAATAAACACGCAAACTGTGGCATCTTGTGTGCAGAGCTCAAGGACATTAAAATCACAGAATTACGACACCTCCACAATCAGGCAGTGGATTTGTACCAACCTGCCTGAGTCAAGAGGCAACACATTCTTCTCCAGTACTTAAAACTGGAGGGGGCAGGTGTGTGTGTGTGTGTGTGTGTGGGGGGGGGGTGATGATGGGGGAGGATCTTCAAGATCTGTGTCTGGGTAAGTAATCAATCATGATTTGGGTACTGGAAAGAACACATTTACACTTCCCCATGGGACTTAAACAAAACGGAAAATGGTAGATCAGGAAAATCTCTAAAGAGAAGTCTTCACGTATTTACTTCCAGGTCAAGGGCACAACAGGCGAACTGCATAGAAAAATATAGTGGCAACCCCTTTTGTAATGGATTTCATCCATACTTGGAACCCATCATCTATTCGAGCCAGTGCACCTCATGAGAGGGGTAAAGAGAGACAAGCTAACACAGCCCTGGGGTCCAGGTGTGGAGTGGCTGAGAAGAAAGAGGCAAGAAAGAAATGCATTCAAATCAAGCTCCGAACAGGTGCAAAGCAAAGAGTCTCCAGGGTATGAAACTTATTTTTTTAATATGCAGACAAAGGCACCTTTTACTGTACTCTACCTCAATATTTTACTTTAAGCAAATACTGCCATGCATTCAACTTGCAAATGTTTCAGTTTGCATAATGCACTCACAGTCCTAGCTGTATGCAGAATAAACTGGGCGGGAGAGAGAGGGGTTGGGAAAGAGAGTGTATAATTCATAATTTTTATTCCTGGTCATTTGTTCCTGATTCATGGAACCTTCGTGTGATAACAGGATCTCAAACATGTGGTTGAACCAGAACTCATATTAGCTTTCAAGGGGAAATAGATAGAGACCTAAAAAGGAGTGATTGACAGGGTATGAGAGACAAGGGGGAAAGAGAGGTAATTGGGGCTGAAAGGATTGCTCTTTTTTAAAAAAAGTTTGCCAAACACCAAAACAGTGTCCTTTTAGTAATCAACTTTGCAAAACACTTCACAAATTATACTGTAAAGTGAATTGACTGGGTATTTTGTGGACAAAACGCAGCAGCCAATTGCACTCAGCAGTGTCCCACAAACAGCGATTAAATTATTATTTGGTACTGGGAGAAAGTTGTCCCCTTAAGCCTTCAACTGCTGAATTTATTCTTCACAGAATTCTGTAAAAATAATGTACAGCTGTCTTTACATTAAACAGCAGGACAGTGAAAATTAAATTGGCTGATTACAAACTGGAAAAGTCAGAAGCTAAAATTATAAAAGCAAATCCTGCATTTAATACAGTCAGACAAATTGTTGAATTTGGTTTGGACTTTGAAGCTCTTTTCATGCAGTTTCTGAAATGAAACTTATAGAAAAATAGCATCAAAGTTCAGGCAATGTTGAAGAATTTTTCCAAATTCTGGACACTCTCGAAATGCTGAGAAAATAGAGTCCATTCCTCTCCACAGATTTGAAAGATTTCTATGGGGTTTGAACACCCAACCTTCTGACTCAGAGGCAAGAGTGCTACCAAATGCGGGAGACTGAGCCTACCCTGTGTCCTCTTCCTGTCTAGTGGATAATAATAATACTCCTTGCATCTGATCTAGCACCTCATCACATCGTTGAGACTTCTCAAAGCGCTTCACAGAATGGGCAAAACTTGGCAGCCAATTTCATATAGCAGTGTCCCACAAACAGCCGTGGATTGAGTGACCGAATTGTTTTTTCTGTGGAGGGATTATTATCCCCAGAAAGCGATCTGCCAATCAACTAAAGACCGGGTTCCTATTTACTGCTAGGTAAACAGAGGCATTTGAAGTAAGAAAACTTGCATGGTGGTTCATCTTGTGCGTGAAGGCAAAAATAAATAACACATGTAAATGAGGTGGGAATTTGTAACACGCAATTCCTTCAGCAAACGCACTGAAGGCATTGCGCTCATCTCGTCATACACAGCTCAAAATTACTCATACTCACAAGGACACAGTCTTCAAATGTAATAATAATAATCCTTGCATTTGATGTAGCGCCTTATCAAGTCACAGATGTATTAAAGTGCTTTATAGAATATATTGTAAAGTGAATTGACTGCGTATTTTGTGGATGAAACGACCAAATTGCGCACAGCAGTGTCCCACAAACAGTCATAGATTGAGGGACCAAATTATTATTATTGTTTTTTAAGGGATTATTACCCCTGGAAAGCGATCCACCGATCGACTGGTTTCCTACTTGCTGGTAGGTAAACAGAGGCGTGTGGAGTAAGGAAACTTTTGCCTTGGCCGCGAACTGAACACGGATCCTTTCGCTTGCGAGGCGAGTGTTGTAACTAACCCATGATAACCTGGAGGACTCCACATTGCGTAAAATCATGCAGAATCTTGGAAAGCTCTTAAATTTGGTCTAAAGTTAAATTAAATGTTTATTTAGAAATCTGCTTTCTCATAGAGCGCGTCTCAGCAAGGTCAAAGTGCTTTCAGTGGCAAGCTATGTGGTTTCAGCTAGTTAGATGCCAGCAATTACCCCCACACCCAAAAACGTACACTCTGGAGTCCCATCGCCTCGGCTCTTGCTAACCTATGCTAAATACTCCGCAGAATTAGGTAACCAGGGTGCGCCCCTCCAGGGAGGGAATGTGCATTCCATTCCAGACACAAGACAATTTCTATGTTATGGTGACCTACACGGAATTCTCAGTCTAGTTTGGATACCCTTACGCACAGTCATGGGTTTGCACACGTTCACAACACCTGGCCGACCAAAACAAAGGGGCAACACTTTATAGCTAGCCTGGTTACCATAGCTAAACACACATTAACGAGTGCAAAGTCATCACAGAAGGTCCTTATACCAGCTAAGTCGCTTCAAAAAAAATGATCTTTGCATTTCATATCGTGGCTTTCATGTCAGGAGGACATCTCAAGATGCTTCACAGGATTTACTGTAAAGTGCAGTGACTGGATCCTGCAGGCAGCCATGGCAGATAATTTACACAGTGCAATGTTCCACAACAGCCACAGTGTGACTGACTAATTTATTTGGGGAGATTGTTGACCAGGACACCAAGAGAAACTCCCTTCTCTTTTTGAATAGTGCCATAAGATCCTTAACGTCCATCCGAACGGGGCACAGACGGGATCTTGGATGCACGTCTCATCTGAAGGACGGCACCTCCGACTATGCAGCACACCCACACTACATTATCAACTCCACCCAACCCAGAAAAGGGAAGTAAACAAGCTTTAGTAACAAGGTCACAGCAACAGACATCACGTGAAAGATCCAGTTTCATGGCTCAATTCACAACATGGCTTTTACACTGTAATTCTCGGGGCTTTGGAGTCAGAGCGAAATCTCTGCCTTCTGGTGTCCTATGGACATCAAGATGTCAAGAGACTGGAGTGTGTGTAAACCAGCAGTGAAGTCACTTTGGACTATGTCCATTAGCAAATACCGCCAGGTCCTGGTACTGTTTTGAGATGCCACTGCCATTGTTTGGCAATTGGATGCACCAAAAAAAAAAGCCCAAGGTAATAGCAGCTCATTTCTGCACAAATGTCTCAGGGTCAGTCAACACTTACCTTCGCTCAGCAGACACTGGTCTGCTCCGTGCCCCCGCCCTGCATGCCACCATCGGCGGTCAGGCCTTCAGCCTCTCTGCCCCCACCCTTTGGAATTCCATCCCACAGTCCCTTTGCCTCTCTTCCTCCCTTACCTGTTTCGAGGCCCATCTCAAGACCCTCATTTTCGACTGCGCCTTCAGACACTTTCCCACCCCCAACCTCGTCCTCTATCCCTCCTGATCCCAATCCCCAGCTTGGGTCCAAATCCTTGACTATCCTTGACAACACCTTGGGAAATCCTCCCGACACGAAAGGCACTGTAATTTGTAATGTAATTTGTTATTGTTACCCCACGACTTCAAGACACCCACCTAGATGTGGAACAGCAGAGTCCTGCTTGCTCCGGGAACCAGGAGGTAACTGGAGAGAAAGTCGGAGTCGGAATTTTCCCAAATCTAGCGGTGGGAAAGCCGGCTGTTCTGCACCACTGGACGCCCTCCAGCGACAGGCTTGCCTGTGGAGACATAACCGATAGTGTAAAAGGGTATAACTCTTGTAAAAGGAGAATAAACATCTCCAATTGAAAGAAAAGTACTTGTCACACAATGTTAATAATGCCCTCGGAGTTCCATTCTCACACAATGTTGAAAATCTGCCAATAAAAGGAACAATAGAATTAGGTCTGTTCTGTCGACACAAGTGACGAATAAGGCTCCAGGTAAGATAAGGGCAAGGCTAGCTGAGCCAAACGTAAGTGCTTCTTGTAAGTTGCTGTAAACGTGTGCCAAATAGTCCTCACAATGTCAAAACACTTGCAAAGTGCAGGCTCATTACATCTTTACAAGGGTACACACTAGGTATTAATTATACATTGAAGTGCAAATAAACAGAACGCAGTTTTACACTCAGTTTTTATATAAAATAAATCTGATAGCTATTGCACGTACAGGTTGACAGATGAGTCAGCTCCATCAAGAAATCTCAAAGAGCTAACATTTTATAGTGTAGTATTGCCCTCCCGTGTCCCTACAACAAACTTTGCAAATCTAACGTGATTTTCGTGTTCTGCCCTACATCTATGCAAGCTGCTTTTATTAAGATTACCATTTGAAATGGGTTTTAACATAGATTTATAACTGGGATGAGGTTTCACACTAGCAGTGTTTGGATGCTAAGCTTGGAGGAAGGGGAGGGAGAACTGACTGACCATGTGCACAGTCGAAGAGGTAAGTTTTAAGGTGGGATTTGAAGATAGATAGAGAGGGAGAATTCAAATCATTATCAAGTCAAGCATGGCAGCTTTACTCTGTGCCAAGGTGCTGGAACCCCAGTCTAGAACTGATCACCGTACTGTACCTCACAGAGAAAGGCTTCCACCTCGTCCACAGACACCGAGATGAACTTTCACTGGTCACCATTATACAAGCAGTCTCCCTGTCTCTAGTACCCAGCTTTATACATTAGCCTGTTGCTGGTTCCCAATTAACACTTAGGGGCTGGAACTTCAAACTCCAAACAAAAGATTGGAGTCCAGCCCTTGTTTGCTCCTTGTAAAGAGGCACCTTTTTTTAAAACGAGTCACCAAAAAACAAACAACACACTCCTTTACACATAATCTTGTGCACAATAACCTTAGAAAACAGGGATAAGGTTCATTTCCCTGTTTTAAATCTACATACAGTTTGTAACTGCGTTGAAAGAACAGACCTCTTTCAATTCTGATAACCATGTACACAGCATTATAAAAGGTGAACCTATCGCTATCTCTTTTCAACAAGACATGAACACCGTCATCCTCAAAGCGTACATTGTATGTTTATCAGCCTGGCTCAGTCGGTAGCAGTCTCGCAAGGTTCCAGATTGAAACTGCACGCCGTGACATCAAACTTATAGTCCTAGGCAATGTAGTGCTAGGGGAGTGTTGCATTAATAATAATAATCCTTGCATTAATATAGAGCCTTATCACTCCTTTGAGATTCTCAAAGCGCATTGTCAGAGGTGTTGTGCTTCAGGTGAGACATTAAAACTGAGGTCTCATCTGTGCCCTGTTTAAAATGGAATTTGAAGAGAGAGGTATAGAGAGAGAGAGAGATAGATATAGATATAGATAGATAAGAGAGAGAGTGAGATAGAGAGGGATGCGAGGCAGAGGGGTAAAGGCAGAGAGTTCAATGGTTAGGGGGTAACAACTTTGTTATGCTCCCTTGTAATCTTGTGATCAGTCAAACTGAAATAGTTCAAAATGCGAAATAATGCACAGGGTCAACCCATTTCTCCTGGGTCACCAGCCCAGTATTTATAAGCCCAGAAATCTGTGATCCTTCTAATTTACATAACTTGTCAGATACTGAAACCACAAGAAACTTAACAAGGGTTTTTCCCCCTCCTTTTCCATTCAGAATTGCTTTAAGTAAATTTTCCATTTTGCCGATACCTTTCTCCCCTTCTCCCCGCTCCTTCAAAATGGTTATTTTTTTNATTTTGAGCAATGGAACTGTTAAAAGGATAGCAATATAATGGAATAAAAAGTGCTCATGCAGAGATTGCAGGCTAGACTGTAGACCAGAGTGGTCCAACCTTTTGGCTGCTGTGGGGTGGATTCCCTACGTGGGCTGCATAAGCAATATTTCTGTGTTTCCCTTCCAGAAACATGACGACATTTACACAGCAGTCTTTCACGTTGAAAGGACGTCTCAAAGCGTTCGACACTACCGGATGAGCTGTGGGTGGGAGCCGAGGGAGGTGAGGAGGGGAAAAGATGACCGAAAGTGGGGTCTCAGAGCCAATACGCCAATTCATTCCCAAATTAGGGGCCGAACAATTGAGGTTCTAAGGAGCGGAAATCAATCGAGACAGCCCCTCTTTACTTCAGTCATTGACCTAGACTCGGTTCAAACTGGGTGCCTGAAACAATTCCCGTGATTGTGTTTTTATTGCTTTGTGTGCACGACTCTCAACCAAATGGGAAAAGGTACCGATTTCTCCTGAAGTCAAAGCCCTGCTTGAGAGAGAAAAAAACTGTTCTTTATCATATCTCAGCTATTTATTGATGAAGGAGCTTGAATAATTTAGAGGAAAATCTAATCACTTAAGATTTACACGGTGGAATTAATAAATGCTTCAGATTAATGGGACAGTCTGATCTCTCCGGGATGGTGTCAGCCCTTAATGCAGATCAATAAAACCATGCCAAAGGCACAGAACAATTGTACATCAAACACTGTCAGTTAAAAGCTACATTGTAAATGAAAGGCATTTCAGCGATTAGAAGGAATCTTCGCAGCTAAAGTTCACTACTGAGCAAATGGATGGAGAAAGAAAGATATTTCCGTGCATGCCTTGAACAGTGAATGAGAGATTGCTATAGGCAGTCACTTATTTAACATGCAAAAAATCTACATTTTACATGCGAAACACTTCAAAGTGGAGACGAAAATGCTCCCAGGCAACAAATCACACAGTGACTGTCAATTGGAAATGTGACAAAATATCCTTTTGTAATCTGAGTCCAACAAAATTAGGGTGAGTATTTGATGTGCGGGTTTCCAAACTTAAAATAGTAATATTTGGAACAGAAGATAACCAAATGCGATGCCTTTATCTTCTATAATGAATACGAGTCGGGCTAAAATATCTCACAGGATACGCATGCCACAATTCATATAGGATTCCAGGAGAAAATCATTCTGTCTTTTATTTTTGAGAACTACTGTTATGGGAACCCAAGGGACAATCTCTCCCTCTCTAACAATAGCCAGGAATGTCTATTAAATAAAGCAGAGCTCTTTGAATTAAGCCTTTGTACACCGTGATATTGTTAGATATATGCCCCCGGGATTTGATTTTAACTTTTTTTGAAAACTTTTCCATTAACAATCACGCTCTATAAAATAGCAGATGACTCCGAGTTTCACAGTAAATGGGGAGGGGGTGGTGGGGGAGGCTTACATTATGTTCTAAACTGCAAGGTTAAATGGAAGCCTTTTGTACTTAACATAAAATAATAATAAATAGTCCTAATTGTGCCAGAGAAAGTCTGAGCTGGTTCGCAAACTGCCACAGACAGAGGACAGTTCTGTAAGTAGAGAAAGATTCTAATAAAATGTTGATGCTTAAGCAGTGGACAATCGATTATAAGAGATAAATTATTTGAATCTTAGCGCTAAATCTTACAGTTCATTATTCCTTTAATTGCCTCCGTATATTTGATAGATTATGCTGTGTAAACTTTTTAAGACACTATTTTTGGCTGCCACTTTCTCTACGCTGGGGTTCCACAGGAATCAGGCACCATCCGCTATCTCGTCCAAATGACCAAATGTTGTGGGCAGATTGTCCACTTTTACATTGTGTCACCTCAAACTTCCACCTGAGCTCAGTGTGGCCACTTTAGTTGGCAACTCAATCCACGCCTGTTTGTGGGACGCTGCTGTGCGCAATTTGCTGCCACAATTGGCCCACAAAATAGATAGTCAATTCACTTTACAGTAGTCTGTGAAGCACTTTGAGACGTCTCGAAGACATGATAAGGCGCTATATCAAATGCAAGGATTATTATTGTTATTTATGCAAAAACGTGAGTCCAGTTCCCCAACTGATGATCTCACGCATCTCAGACCCCCAGGTAGAAATCCGAAGCCAGGTGCCCTAATCCTTTTGTTAAATCTCCCAGCCCAGGAGCAGTAAGGTCGATGGTGCAATAATAGTCAACTTACCCAAGTGAGCAAACGGAGTAGAGCTTATACACTGAAGGGGGAACTATCAAAACCAATATAAGTCTAGTGACTGGCAATTCATAGTTTCCACAGTCGGTATACATCACTGTCATTCCTGCCACTTTACACACGCAGCCCTTAACCCAAATCAGTATGTAATGGGTTATTATTAGATTCCGGTCTACCAAAACAATATGGTTTGAGTTGTCAGGTTGTTGTACGGTTCAATGCTCAGGAACGCAGAATCTCACAGCCCTCCACCGTGTAGGAGTACACTTGAACCCACTCCAGCTGTTTTTGATTTAGAAGTTACATTAATGCACTGTACTTACTTTACTACAAATGAGAGCAAACCATATCAGCCTAGACCTCTTCCTCAGTAATTGCTTCATAGCTTAAGTGTATAATAGAATCTTTCTGAAATGAAAATATACTCAAGACATCAACAATAAACCGGGAACTACTTAGGGTTCTTTTAAGAAAAACGTTTGTTCTGCATAAATAACAAAACATATTACTGGTGCAGTCGGCAGAGGATACAATATCTTATCGCGTGGGTTTCCTCCTGTACAACCGGGGACTTTGATACGTTCAGAATCATTAAATTCGAAATTTAGATCATGTTATACCTCCCCCCCACCCCAAAATAATCACTATTTTTAATTCTCATAAAAATTAACTGAAACAGGATGGAGGGCATCATGAAATTTTCTTCACCTTGTGTGTGTATGTGTCTGTGTGTATGTGTGTGACCTTAAGGTCCACAAACACACAAATGCATGCACGCACCCAAAAACACACGCTACAGCAGAGTAATATTAAACAGCGATCAGAAGAGGAACCTTGGCTGACTTTTTCCCTTCTCTATCCCACGAGGGCTGAGGCTGATTGTAGTCCACCGACACTGACCCCCACCTTAGCTGAGCAGCTGGTGCTCCAGCTACACATTTCCAACTGGTGGAACCATTTCTCAATGGCTGGGGATGTATCCAAGCTGTGGGTGGGAGTATGGTGCCAATGTTCTCAGACATTTCATGGTGAGCTGTGCTGACTCTCCAAGCTGAGGTCCCCAAGCCTTGGCTCTTGTCAACCTGCACCCAATATCCTCCAGGGACTGAGAGTATATTCCACGCCACACGCAGGGAAATATCCATGTGTAGGTGGCTGACAAATGTGGAATTCGAAGTCTGGTTTGGATACTCTTAACCATGGTGATGGCTTTTCACATGTGTCAGATACTCACCCGCACAAAACTCTGTACCCCCATCACACCAGTCCTTGCCAGGCTTCATTGGCTCCCAATTACCGAATGGATCGATTTCAAGATACTCTCACGTGTTTTCAAATCCCTTCATGCCCTCGCACCTCCCTACTTCTCTGATCTGCTTACCCCCAGTCAACCACCCGGCCAGCTCCGGCCTCCTGTTTGTCCCTCATCTCTTCCGGTCCACCATCAGTGGCCGTGCCTTCAGCCACCATGCCCCGAAACTCTGGAACTCTCTTATTCAATCCCACCGACTTGCCCCCACCCTTCCTAACTTCAAATCTCACCTAAAGCCCTTCCTTTTTGATTGTGCTTATGGTCACTTCCCCTCTCCGTCTCCCCCTGGCTCGGGGTCAGACTTCGCCACTGTCAAACACTCCGGGACATTACCCCACATAAACGGCGCTATATAACTATAAGTTGTTGTTGTTGTTCTTGGCTCACCATAAAACAAAAAGCCGCTAATATTAGTAAAGAATGGGGGACGGAGGAAGGGGTGGGGGGAGATCAAGCCCAGGACATTCCCCATCTGTAAATTCCGCGGCATGTGTGGTGCGATTGCCGAACGGATAGTTGAAGGAGTTTTTTTTAAAAGCACGAAAACATCCCACTTGAGTCTTTTCTTCTTCTTCGAAAAAAAAAGCCAAGCTGAGAAACAAAACAAAAATAATATACAGACTTAAAAATTGGCTGTTGTCCAACCTGTGGATCAGAGGACATTTATATGGAACTTAAGCTTTGCTCGTGCATTTTAAGAAGTTTTCCGATCCCCTTCGATTAAATGGTGGCCTTGTTACATAGCCCCAGGTAGATATCATCTTATACCACAGCCTTATTATAAGCACACAATATACTGAGGCCTCCTATTGTAAAACACATTCAACCGGTCCCCTACTTTCCCTGCTGTTTGTCGATCGACCGATTTTAATTGATTTTTCACTCTCAAAGTAATCTATTTATGTGGATCAAAAGCAGGATATGACATTATTCTGACAAGTCTCCGAAGTCTAAGCTTAAAGCTGCTAGTGCAGACCTCAACAATCCGAGCAAGTGTCCTCTCCACAAGCCTATTAACTTTCACTAATTCTTAAGCAGACGCTCAGACTCCAACTGAGGTCATTTTCAGTAACCTAGCATAATAACATCTGATGCCTTGGGCCACCACGTCTACAGATAGTTTTCATTGGAAATATGTAGCCGACATGCAAACACTAGGCGTGAACAGAGTCGTTACCAAAGGCTTTCTACAACTTCAGTATCTTAACCCTTAGTCTACTCGGCTGTGTTTTACTGCATCGAACACTAACCTCAGTGCAAACTGAACTCTGCTACATTCAGTTCCCTTCATTCTGCGACTACCACCGCAAGCATTCACATGCAGGGTGAGTAAGGGCACCAGAGCATTGTGGATTTCCTTGCAAATGTTTGCCTACAAAGGCACAGTCACTACACTTTACAGTAAAAATCCTGTGAGACTTTTCAACTGCTGTATAAAATACAAAGATTATAATCATAAATATAACTTAGGGAGAAACTGCTTGTACAAATACACAATAATTCTTTTTATTGCTCCATACTCTCTGTATTGCCCTTCTGAAGCTAGTGATCCATGTTGGGAGACAGTCCCACAGGTATGGGTCCTGTGATATCTACCGCAGCCTGGATCGTGAGTGTTAGCCTAATAACTATATGGTACATCATAGCAAAGCCCAGTCCTTACGCAACATCCACACACACACATACTTTCCAGTAGGAATGTCCGGATAGCGCTTAGGAATGTGAACCCAAGCTAATTATTTTCCCCCCTTCCTGTCCTGGGGCCACATAAACATTTTTACTTTTGAATTTGTCATTTGAGGACGGCATCGGATTGAGTTGTGATGCCTTCAACCATTGTTTAAACACTCACCGGTACTACCTAGGCTCACCCCCATATGTACACGCACACATACTCAGATCTTTGTTCGATGAATAATCAAACCAAGAACTCAAACCCCTTCCCGTGTGTGGGAACACACCAAGGACGAAATAAGACTAGGTGGAAATTGGCTGCTCCCAGCATCCAGGTGAGACTGATCAAATAAGTGTTAACGTTTAGACAGATTAAAATCAAAGTACACGGCCTTCCACATCATTTCTCTTCCCTGAACTTTGGTGATTCAAATCAAAACTCACTGTCAAGCTCATTAACTCTATCTCATTCATTCTCAGGACCTCAAGATTGCCAACCTCCTCAGTGATGACTGCACTCTGGGCTTCGCCCCTCCTTCCCCACATTTCCATAGATGGATGGTTGTGGCCAGGACACTGGACTCATTTAAGATTGATGCTGTGACGAGGATTCTGGAAGGATGAGACTAAATGGTGTGATGAAACGTCCTCTCAAGGCAATGACAATAACAACAAAAACAACTTTCATTTATATAACGTCCCTCGTGTAGGGTAGCGTCCCAGAGCACTTATGATGTAAATGACAGAGAATATAAAAATGCAATCTGTTGTTTGTTGTTGTTCACTAGTGTACCTCTTGATCTCGTGAACAGAAAGCCGTTTTCACTTAATGTGAAGTGAGGGAGAGGTCTCATCGTCTTCACTCTTTTTATAGTGATATAGGAGTGGAATTTTAGTGATTTTTACAGTAGATGTCTAGATTGTGATTTAAATCCCATTAAACTGTCTTTTCTCCATATCCCTTAATACTTCAACTATAGACTGCCACTTTCAAGTACCTCAGTTGATACTGCGCTTATGACCTCTGGACCACTTCCCATTGTCAGCACCTTCTACATAACGAGGACTGAGAGCTTGAGGAGCTCTATAGGCTTGATGTTTGGGGTAGGGATGTGTTGGAGCCAGAGATGCTGCAATTTATTTCAATTCTCACATGGTGAGGACAAGGGGAGGGGGGAAGAGTGTGCGTGTGTGTGTGTGGTGTGACCAGGTCAATCTGTGGCACATAAAAGCAAGCTGAACATGGAAGAGACTCTACTGACATCAATACAGTCATTGATGGCCCTTGAGCCTAGAAATTCCCAGACAATTAAACTCGTCTGCTGCATCAAAAGGTTCAAGTGAACCAGTTTAACAGTTAACCTTAATATTCTTTCAGGCATTCTTTGTTTCCATAAATTTGTTGAATATTTTGGAAGATTCTAATGAAGTGGCTGTGAAGAACCGCCAAGGTTTATAATTAACATGCACACAATTAACATAATACTGTACTGTGTATTTGCTGAAACAGATTTGAGTTATCAACAGCATCTGATGACGTTAGTTCAGAATCTTCTTCCAGCAAATTCCACCAATTGTGTTACCAATTATGGTAAAACACATATATTTTAAAAACTTATAATCTGACTCTCTCTACTCCATAGCCGAGCTCCCCACAGAGTTATAATACACCAAGAAGGTTCACCATTTAGTCCTTGGTTAATGGTATGGACTATAATTTGGCTTTATGTCCCTCACTGGGCTATAGAATGGAAAAACTCATCCACTTAGTTTAGTGATGATCTCTTGTTTTAAGGCATCATAAGATCCCCTTGGCTCTCACCAGTTAATAGCAAACATTTCAGATAACAGGCTCTCCTGTTTGTCATTCGGTAATCTAGCTAAACATAACCCACGGCTTTTATCAAGCACAATTCCAACTCAAGCTATTAAGCATCAAAGCCGGCTATGTGCGCTCATTGATAATTGATGATTTTTTTGCTGCTGGAGGTTAGCAATGTGATTTGTACGTCCTGTCCTGTAAAGTAATTACAATGAACACAAGGAATTTACTGGAGCAGTGAAGGTATTATTGCAGCTTTCCTCCAAACCATTAACAATTCAGGTATTCTGCTGCTCAGATAATGGTGGCTTTCTGTAGCTAAACAGCTTCTTGACATCATCTATTTTTGACAGAGTTATACTTTTTATCAGTATTCTGAGTCCTTTATATTAATACTAATTACTTTATATTAATACATTTGGAAAAGCGTCTTTCATGTTGGGAAATACTTCATAAGATTTTATTGTGAAGGGGTGTGACTGTATTTGTTGGCAAACCAGAAGCAAGGAGTTGCACAGTGGTCATTGGTCGTTGAACCTCCTCTCAAAGGATGACACAAGGTGAAATAGACCGGCAAAGGCAAAGTTAAAAGAGGGAAAGGCTAAGAAAGGTTATTTGGTGGTTCCTTAATCTGACCAACTTTAGAAGAAACTCCTTATGACTTTGCCACTGAAGTGTCAATTGTTTCCAAATTGATTGTGACCCTTTAGAAGATAGCAAATGATCATGGAGCGTAAAGTCAATACTCATTGATGGGTTCCAACACCCATTGATCTTCTGCAACCCCCACCTCAGAGACAAAATGGACCGTCTTGTTTGTGGAAATTGCCAATTAGGAGCAGATTTAGTTCCACTCGAGAGCTTGATCTTGTTGGTGTTGTTGTTGATCTTGACCAAGCTTGACCTTTTGAAAGCAATGTGGACATCTAGTCCTTACGGTTATCTCTTAAAATTGGAGAGTTTAAAGAATTTTCTCTCATCTTTTTAGGGAGTTGTCAACTGGAAAGAACATAATAATTCTTAGGAAATCTGTTCCGATTCTCAGTTTGATTTACTCACTTTCACAACAATATCCTTGTTGCCTTCTCTTTCAGAACCTATTTTATGTTTCGCCCGCAAACTACACAGTCAATTCACTTTACAGTATATTCTGTAAAGCGCTTTGAGACTCTCGAAGAAATATATAATAATAATAATAATCCTTGCATTTGATATAGCGCTGTTCACGTCTTCTCGACATCTCAAAGCGCTTCACAGAATAGACTGTAAAGTGGATTGACCGTACAGTTGTGGGCGAAACGCGGCAGCCAATTGCGTACAGCAGTGTCCCACAAACAGTCATGGATTGAAAATGACCAATATATTATTGTTTTGTTTTGGAGGGATTATTATTATTATTATTATTATTATACCATCCGTTTCAATGGCTTCTTTGGTAATTTATTTCACACACAGAACAGGAAGAGACTGTTTAGCCCATTGAGCCTATTACATCAGTTTTAGATTTACCTGTACATAGATTTAATAGATTAGACACTGTAGCATTGATAAATTAATCTCCACAGTAGCATTGATAAATTAAAGGCAAAAGTTGTGATACAGGGAGAGGTCAGAGAAAGATTACTCATTAGCCTTTTCTTACATATCTGTTCAGGAACAGAAGATGCTATAAAGCTCCATGGCTCATTAGGTTCCCTTCCAGGTGAACCGGATACATGAGTGGAAAGTGTTAAGATAAAAGAAGAACGTACGTAAATGTAGAACAGAAAGAAATGGACGGCGATTGAAAGCAAATAAATAATAGCTGTGTTGCGGCTACATATGTGTCCTTTGCACAAAAATCATATAATGTCTTCAGAAACACAGATCCTGTAGTGTTAAATCATGATGGAAACGGATTTTGTGAAACGCGCCGGAGTCTTTATGGTAAAAGTTTTACAATGTTATTTATAGTAAGATCAATGTATAATACATAAAAGCCCAACACATGGTTTCTGCTTTGATCTCCACTTAAACAGACAAGCCTTTGCCATAGGAATTTCTCTTCTGTTGCTCCTCCACACTAACGCTGGGGTCCTCCCAAACAAAGTGTTCCACTCCGGATAGGATACCATCTAGAGAAAATAAATGTGACATTTCATGAGGCAATTTTTCTTTGATTCCATGTGTTTACCTTCCACACATCTTGACCTTTCCTTCGTAATGCGATAGAGATTCATGGGGACTGTCATTCTGCATTGGTTGAGTCATTTGTGAGTTATATCATATCTTTTACAGTGGGGTAAAGTCGAGCTCCAACTGTAAAGGACAAATCCTGTAAAACAGTCACAAAGGGCCGTCTCTATAACCTTCAAAACTCGTTCAAAATTTGCTTATTGTTGGTCACCCAACCTCTGCAAAAAATACATTTATGTAATGTTCTAAAGTTAGACATAGCAGCCCAAAGCCCTTGAGCTTTCTTGACCCATGAAATGTTCTTGTTCATCAAAGAACATCTTAACCATCAGACCCTTTTTAAAACAAGTCACAAAGAACGATGACTGACACTAACTATTAGTCGTTTAGTTTCCCCCATTCACTCTTTTTGTGCAAAATGATTAGTAAAATATTTGAACAGTGATTGCTGTAGGCTTGGAGGAGTTAACAAGTCCAACAATCTGAGGAAGTGGAATTATCATCAGTAAAGACACAGTCACAAAATTAGCATCCAAAGTGAATGTTAGTCTGGTTCACTGACTCATCCAAGCCACGCTGTTAAAAAAAATATATAAAATATAACCTGACTGATAGAACAAAATGTCATGAATTGGCAAGTTACTTATAATTCTGAGAAACTTTCATTCTTAGAAAAGGTAACAATACTAAAGTGCCTTTGTAAGAGGGGCTCCAGTGATGAAGGCTTGTTTTATACAGCTGTCTCCAAAAGTGGCCCTAACAATAGCACTCTCTCGCTCTCTTCCTCTGTCTCTCTCTTCCAAGGGTTCCTGATGATGGCAACAACCCCCTCATGTATTCTAAAAGAGGTAGTCCAAGGAGATAGACGTGTGTCCAATATTATCAATACAGTACAATACTGTACAAGACAGTACTAATTTACATATATATGGTGCCTTTCACGTCAGGAGGATATCTCAGTTGGCAGTCTTGACTTGGTACCTGAGCTGGGGGTGGGAGTCAAGGGAGATAGTCAGTAGGGTAGGATTATACAAATTGCACACCTCTATATTTTAATGTACTGTATATCTGGAAATAGGTAAACAGGATGCATCCTTGGAGTGCGCATTCCACTCCAACAATCTATCTCTGGGATTTCTATGTGAGGTGGGATGCATGGAATTCTCAGTTTGGTTTGGACATTCTTAACACCAAAGCAAGATCACAATTTAATCACTAGCTCTCATGTACAAAACGTGTGAATGACACCACAAAATGCATCTGATTGTGATCTAGCAACACAATGTCACCATTGACAGACTGATGATCTGAAGCCTTGTTTGCAACATGCTTAGTTTGGGAATGAATTCCAAAGGGATTCAAAGTTAAGAGATAATCTTCCAACAGAAACCTGAGAGTACCAGGAGCAAGAGGGATTAGCGTCTACCTGAATACCAACATTGAGCACGCATTGGAGATTATGGTTGTCGACAACAATAAGAGAATGCAGCAAATGTAATTTTCCCATTGATCGATGATCAAGTCTAAGGAAATGGCAATGGGATGGCAAAGTTGCAAAGGAAGGAGATTTCCACTTATAATAATAATAATAATCCTTGCATTTGCTATAAAGCGCCTTATCACGTTGTTGAGACGTCTCAAAGCACTTCACAGAATATACTGTAAAGTGGATTAACTGTATATCTTGTGGGCGAATTGTGGTAAACAGTTGCGTACGCAGTGTCCCACAAACAGTCGTGGATAGAGTGACCTTATTTTTAGGGACATTCCCTCAAGTAAGTGATTCGCCAATCGACTAACAACCAGTCGCCTACTTACTGCTAGGAAAAGAGAGGCGTGTGAAGGAAACTTGCCTAAGGTTTCGCCCCGCCTGGCAATCGAACCTGAATCCTCTCGCTTGCGAGGTGAGCGAGTTAACCACTACGCTACGGACTCCGCTGCTGGATTCCCCCATTTGAAACGAACAGTAGAAGGTCAGTAATGGTAGTGACCTGTGGAGCTCTCCCTCTACTCCCCTGCGGAGGTGAAGGTTGAAAAACAGTCTTTATTTCATTCCCAATAACTATCCACAAAAGGATTTGTTCTTCCTCTTTCTCTAAGCCATTTCTAATCAGAGAACATATCCCCAAGCCTGAGACCTTGACAGCTCTTCAAATCTACTTTTAAAAAAGTCTTAGCCAAACGTCCACTATCCTGTTGCTCCTTAAAGTATAATCCTGGGAACAGACAGACAACGTGATTGTCATTTGACACTAAGGTCAGGCCAGCAGGACAGTATTATTTCTATTCTTTTATGTGAGCTTGAAACCTGGGAATGTTTCGAAACCTGTGGAATCATGAGGTCAGTCAGATTTAGTATCACATTTCCTAATACCTCACATTGTTTTTATATTGGCTACAGCACACCTAGGTTTCTGTATTTTGGGTTGTCCGTCCATTCACTCGTTCCTGTCATGTTGAAACTGAACTATTTGGACTCAGAAGGTCGTAGGTTCAGTCCTATGAGTGCGTGAGTTAGATGCTCTCAGCTAGAATGACAGGAGGGGAACGACAATTGGCTTCAGTGCTCCAAGTTTAGTGAAGGAGAATCAGTCAGGATTAGCGTTTCTGATTGCTACTCAAAATCCTCTGTTGATAAGTACAGTGTATAGGTGTATTCGTCAGGTAAAGATAGGGTTAGTCTCAGCTTGATGCTTGACACCCCCCAAACAGTCAAAGAGTCTGCCAATCTCACGGTCTGGGTTTACCAGCCTAAGCACTCTACACCATCAGTCGTCAGAGAGCAGGGAACAACACTAAGGAAAGTGAAGACATAACACATCTGGAGAAATTGATCACTGGAGAGAGTGAAACACAACTCACTCCATGTGGTGACTGTTTTACCCCCACCCCCACCCACACACACACACACACACACCCACACACACATACGCACATTTCAGGCACTTGTAAAAAGGCAGCAAAACAAGGTTAGCATTCAGCGTTCGAATCAGCACTGACACCAATCAAAGTCCATCAATGACAACGTCGCACTGTAAACAAATAAGCAACAAATAGTTTCCCCCGGAGAAGCATCTTTTCCAGAATTCAGAAAAACCTTTGTGTTTGTTCGGGTCTCTCTCTCTCTCTCTCTCTCTCTCTCTGTCTCTCTCTCTGTGTCCTGGTAACTTGACCTGAGTGAGTTACACATTTTCTCCCTTTTCCGCTATAAGTCAATACAAGCAGCAAATTCTCCAACTCTCTAGACGCTGAAGGTTACTTGATGCATTTTATCGTTTGATTGGCACCTTTTACTTCAAGCAAATCAGGTTCAATAAGAGAAATTGTAAAGTGAGGGGCAGCATTTGCCCGGGGGCAGTAAAGGAGTTTCAAGTGTTGAGTGTGGACGTAAACATAGGATTGAAATACATATGGGAGGTCAAACCTGGCATGTGCTTATTTGCATAAACTAAGTGTCTCTCTCTCGGCTTGAATCTATTTTTATTCGTTTTTTTCAAACCCCAAGTTTGAAACAAACAAAAAGTCCCAAATAGAGAAGAAAAATAATGAAACTTATTTGTTTTATTTGTTTGTTTGTTTGCTTGTTAATCTCTGTTTCTTTGGTCTGGACTCAATCAACCCTTCTCAGTGAAAAAGCTATCAAGTCAATTCTGCCACTCTGTGTGGGTCCAGGGCAAAAGGAAGTGTGGGACGACTTGATAATCCTTCAGGTTCCATCCTGAATCGAATCAGATTAGCTGAAATCGTCTCGGGGGAAATCAGATGCTGACATTTTGCTCCCACTCTGTGCCCTTTCCCTCCTCCCCAAGAATGGGATTTATAGAGTTTAGCTGATCCTGGCCGGGCAGCAGTCCAGCCTCTACACTTGGTCTCAGTGCCAATTCTCTCCCCATCCCATCCCACCCCGCCTCGCCGACAGGGAGAAAAGAGACTAAATAAAATCAGTCAGGATTCCCGTCCCTGATTGTTCTCCGGTGATCCATTCCTGAAGGTGTGGTTTTGAGTGAGGACAGGACCTGACCTGCTGAACAATCTGTTCACAATCACTCACCAAATTGGAAATGGACTTCATATCCCTTTCTGCCTCAGGAGGAAAGGGACCCTTTTTGAATGCTAATGCACACTCCTTGCAGTAGCATATATACAGTAATGTCCATCTTCCCACGACTAAACCCCCTTAGTCTCCACTACTCTTGACTCCATCCCCCAGCTTGGATGCAAACCCTTCACTGTCCAGGGCTTTGGGACGTCCTCCCGACATGAAAGGCGATTATAAATGCAATTTACTGCTGCTGTTATATGTAGCAGTGGTACCCTCTGGGAATATGTCAGGCACCAGTCTCTCAGTCAACAAACAAAAACAGAAGTACACTCAGCAGGTCAAGCAGCATCTATGTAGAAAGGAAAGTGAGTCAACGTTTTGGGTCCATGACCCTTCGTCAGAACTGGGGCACATTGGGAGGGAGAGGCTTTTAAGGGCTAACAGAGAAGGGGATGAGGCAGGGCAAGGAAGACAAAGGAGATAATGGAGTAGAGTACAGAGCAAGATTGGTTAAAGAGGCGTTAATGATGCAAAAAGTAATAGTAAAGCAAATAGCGCAACCCGTTGTGAGGAAAAAGGGAGAGAGATAAGGTAGGGAATTGGTTGGGTTGTACAGGGGTGTCTGTCTGAGTTGTGTAGGGGGCGAGTCATTGTACGCTTTCAGCTAGTATAGGATTAGCATGAATACTGCCTCAAATTAAATTTAATTAAATTATAGCAAGGGAAGGGGTTCATGCCAATGGTCTGGGAATGGATTCAAGCCCAGGAGCCAAGTTGTAAGTCACGTCGATTGCTTCTATCTAACCTCATTTTAAAGACCTGGATTGTATCTTCCCCCTCAGTCATTTTCTAACAAGAAAGTGTTCAGTTCCGCAATCGTCTCCTGACAACTTACAGACCAGGAACATTCATGATCCCTTGGCTATATGATAATTGTTGGATTTCCCCTCAGAAACATGGAGTGAAAAGTGGGGTCTAAAAACACTGCGATATATCAAATGCAAATATTACCATTATTATTATATATTGCCCTTCACCCAGGATAGCGTCCCAAAGTGCTTGACCAGTCTACAACCTCGCTCATATAAGTTAGGCGGTCAGACAGGCAGACGATCAGCTTCCTGTGAAGTTGCGAGACACGGCTTATTATCTTTCTCTTCAATAAAATTCTTCAATTTCATGTAGAAGTCAACTGCTGAAGAAAACTGCTGAGAGAGACGTTCTTCAAACAAGATAGTCAAAATTCCACATCAGCAGACAAGGAAGGAGCCTAGGGAGAAAACTGACAGGGGAAAAAAAAAGAACTCATGCAAAATTGCTTTTTAATTAAAAGCAATTTCAAGTTAATAATTAAGAAAGTGACCCAAGGCAAGTCGTGAGTTGCTGTAAAATGGTTTCATTGAAGATGGAGTTTCTCCCACAGAGACTTCAAACCGCTCTATTTTTGTTATAATTATTATAACACAACAATCTTACACACATCCTTCCAACTTCCTCCAATTATCGCCCTCACTGTGAGAAAACAGTGACTGAGCTACTCTCTACTCCCGTCGCTGTACACTTTTACACCATTGTGAACTTATTTGGACGTGTTTTAAAAAGTGTCAGGGATCCTAGACAAGTGACAGCCCACATTGGCCACTGAGCCACACAGTCAGGCAGGTCTCTGGTCTGTGTTGAGTTAGTTGACCTCAAGTTACAGGAGCAACAGGGCTGCTCAAATTGGCTTCTCAATGGTGCTTTGGGGTCTCTCTCTGGTTAGCAGACAGAGGGAACAACACTGAATCCTAGGAAGAGGGAATGAAACGTTTCCCGTTCCTTACTGTCCAGTGTGAATATCAGACAAGGGCAGGATTAACCTCATCTAGGCTCTTCTCTTCCCCTCCTCTCCTATGGTTAAATAGCCTGCTAATACTCACTGTGTGGATGATGCTTGTCCAAGGCAAGCTCCTGGGGAAAGCTTAAACCAGCACAACACAAGGTCCAGGGTGAAGAGGACAGAAAATGAAGATTAAAATGGTCATAATTTGGAGACCGGCTCGGGTCCAAATACCTGAATGTCCAGCACCTTGGGACATCCTGCCAACATGAAACAATTGGGGTACAATGCAAACGGCATTTTGTATTGTATTGAATAATGAGTCATTGATGCGTATAGATCTAAATAGACTGTGGGCGAGCACAACTGGTTGGGACACGTAAAATAATGTAATTTTACACATGAAAAGCAAAATTCAGATAATCAGCGTAATGAAGAGACCTATTAACAATTACTCTACCCCAACGTTAGAAAATAATTCATGTTCCAAGGATAGACCCGCCGTGGAAAAAGGGGATTCAGCCTGAATTTCAAAAAGTGTTTTATTGTTTTCCCCTGACAGTCGAAAGAGACTAATACTCAATTCCTCCACGTAATGCTCCCTCTGATTGCACTGGGTACACGGGAATCCAGCAGTAATATTGTGGAAAAGAGGGTCCCCAGGGTTGTCGAAAATGAAGTCATTTGAGAGTACTGTCCTAGCTGGCTCATTGCGTTACTGACTGCAGTTGAAGATCAGTTAATGAAAAAAGGAAGAATGGATTTTCTCTCAAATTACAATATGCTTATTGGCTCTGGATCAATTGCATATGTCAAAAGCTTTCAATTAACTAGTTAATTTAGCAGTTAAGACTCATGGTAGCATCAGAAATGTATCCCACAGTCACTTGGGTACTAAGGTCATTGCACAGATGAATGGAACCATTTTACCTCTTTGAAGTCACAGTCTGAAATGATATTTTTTAGATATATTACATCCCGATCTTGCTAGGAGTATTTATTTATTTTTTGGAAAAGGTTTTTTGTTTAATTGGATATGTTACGATTTATAGAGTTGTTTTGAAGTGAAGTTTTTGCTATCTGCAGGGTGAAGGCTGTTACTAACATTGTAAGAGAGACTGAAAAGGCCATTTGGTTCATCAAGGCTACTCCATCCACTATCCGTGCAACACTACATCAGCCTGGGTTACTTCCCCTCTCTCCCTCACACATTCACTCCTCCACTACTTTCTACTACTTTCCGTCTAAAGCCACAAGTCAAGTGGCACTCGAGAATATCTATTACCCTTCCATGTTTAACCCTGGCTTCCGATAATCCCCAAATTGTGTCTCTGGAATATGGGGGTAACTCTGTCTATTAATATCCCAGGTTGTTAGTCTGGCTCAGTCGGTAGCACTCTTGCCTCTGAGTCAGAAGATTGTGGGTTCACAATTTGTATTTGTAGGCAAACCTGGCAGACAATTTGAGCACAGCAAATTACCAATAGATTCCGTGAAGCTCCTTAAGACCTTTTGATGATGTGTTGAGGTGCTACATTAAATGCAAGGATTATGATATGAAAATCTAATATCTAATCTTGCTCGATCTCATTAATGTTTTTGTTCCTGCAAATTTTACACATACAGCAACTTCATCTGCACTCTTAAACATTTTGAAGATCTGTATCATTCCTTGTTTCTCCAGTAAAAGTAATTTCGGCTCTTGGAGTCATTCCATAGCTGGGAATGCTCCAAAAATATATGAAAATCTCAACCTCAAAAGAGTAACTTCCCCTCTTGCCAATTATGGCTTCCCATTTCCCACAATGAGCATCTTATGTTGTGGAGTTTGATTGCTTGTTCACTGTTTATGGGCTTGTACTCAGTAGGAGCAGTTTCGGGCTGCACTGAACACATTTCGTGTTAGACCATTATAACTAACAGAAGCAGGACAGTTGCTATTTCTTACCACCTAATGAGTTGGATTGCTCATCCCTAGCTCAAACCTCACTGACTAGGTTTGCTGGACGATCCATTAGCCTGTGGGAAGTCTCTGACGTATCCAATGGTAGGCCAGTACAATCTGTCGCCACTCTCTGCTGTCTCAGCCACTAACTTCATGAGATACTGTTTACAGTCAGTCACCTTTATCATGTTAACATAGAAAAACAGAGTACATTTAAAACTCTGATTTCATTAAATCCACTTTTAAAACTACGACTTGTCTAAGTCGAAATAGTCATTCAGATTTCTCCAGGCAAACACAGCAGCTGACATTCCGATGGGCCAATCCATTAAGGCATTGTTCCCCATTGATTCCCGTTACCTAGAATACCTGACCCTGTAACATCTAATATTACAAGATTACAACATTATATTTTCAAGAAATTGGTGGTATCCTTGCACACCGAGTCTTGCCCTAGCTTTCCCAATACAATACAAACAAGATTTGTGTAAATTCAGTAATAATCAAGCTAGACATTGGCTCTGAAGAACACAGTATTGAAATGTATTCAATTGTATTACGCCATGTTCTATAAGTTTCTACAAGAACGAGACAAAACTTTCTGAAAGTAATACCGACATGTGTGACACTGTGAAAATGAACGCAAGCTTAGTTATTCTTGGCATTGAGAGTGCCACAGGATCCAGGATCACTGTGCGCTTTGTGAAAGAAAAACAAAGTCTAGTTTCAGAATTAGGATAATATTCTAATACAGTATGTAAGAATGAATGGCTGGAGGAAGTGTGCGTTTCACTAATTTCCTATCTAGGAAGTCTGATTTGAAGTGAAATGAGGATATCCTGTACAGACTAACATGAAATTTTACTGCTTCTCCTGGAGATGCTGGCTCTGGGCTGGGGAGCTGGGCTCGATAGAGAAGAGAGATCAGCTTTAAAGAGATTCAGGAGATAAGGGAGAGACACATTATCCTCTTAAAAGGAACTCTTTCCATCAGCCCTGGAGGGTTTTCGTACACAATGTACATCTATTAATAATAACATAATAATAACAATCCTTGCATTTGGTACAGTGCCTGTCACGTGGAGAGGACGTCCTAAAGCGCTTCACAGGATATGCTGTGAATAAGAGTAATAATACTTACATTTGATATAGAACCTTATCACGTGGTGGAGACATCTCAAAGCGTTTCACAGAATATACTGTAAAGTGAACTGACTGTATATTTTGTGGGCAAAACAAAGTGAAGTGACTGTGTATTTATGGGCCAGCAAGGCAGCCAATTTGCGCACAGAAATGTCCCACAAACAGCCATTTTGTCATTAAATTGAATATTAGTAAAACCAGGTAATGGAGAATATTTCCTTTTTAATAGCCAGTGTGCAATCATCCACTAGTGCTTAAATTTACCAACCTTGGCCAGTGCCAGCTTACAATATTATTGATATGTGGGATTATTAAAGAATCATAGACTCTTAAAATCACAGAAGGCCATTTGGCCATTGTGACTGTGCCAGCTCTCTGAGCTACACATTAAATTAAATTGAATTAATAGCAAATTAAGAGGAAGCAGAAGGTAATGATTGAACGCCAAAGGGTGTTTTGGAGGCTCAGAGGCCAGCAGACCTCTATAATTGTCTGCTTGGCTTCAGTGATGGTTTGAGACTTCACAGTGGGACAGGGTCCAGCTCCATTTAGACAGTGTTCCTATCTGTTTCCCCTCCGTCCAAAATGTTGTGAAAGAAAAAACCAAGTTTAATTTCTGAAATTAGATAACAACCACAACAACTCGCTTTTACAGCAACAACTTGCTTTTATATAGCGCCCTTCACACAGGGTAGCATCCCAGAGAGCTTCACAGTGGCAGAGACCGACAACGAGTCAAGGGGGAGAGGGAGTGGGGAGGTGACCATAAACACGATCAAAAAGGAAAGTCTTGAGGCGGGATTTGAAGGTGGGGAGGGAGGGAGCAAGGCGGAGGGATTGAGGGAGAGAGTTCCAGAGTTTTGGGATGTAGTGGTTGAAGGCTCAGATGACGGAGCGGAGGGGACGAGGGACAAACAGGAGGCCGGAGCCAGTCGAGCGGAGGCAGTGGGTGATGGAGTGGGAGGATAGGTAAGGAGGTGTGAGGTAATGAAGTAAATGTTGGGAATGGATAGTGAGAGGAAGTCTGATGGCTCGCAGCATAGAATACGTTCAGGCAAAGCTTCGCCAACTACTTTTATGTGCGTCTCTGCAATTTTCTGCTTTCTTCTACACACCTAAAAATAGTCTCATCAGGAGACACCAGGATGTACAGGATGCCCTCGATTTGTACACCCACTTGATTAATATACAGAGTGAAAAGCTGGGGGCCCAGGATGGATTTGGCAGGGTGTATAGTTTTACGTCAGGCTAGTTTGGCTGAGAGGAAATCCACAGCTGATTGGAAGTTTCCGATGAGTCCATTGATATCCAGGCACATTGAGAAGCTGCATCTGAGGGCAGCGCCTGGGGGAAACATCATCTGCTCTCGGAGCTGCTTACCTCAATCAAGGTTTGAGAAGTCCAGACATAGGTACACAAAGCTGCCTTGAAATTTATTGTTTGTGGGTATAAAGATTTTACAGAACAGGCACTGTAAATATCTAGCCAACAAAAGCATTTTTGTGAGTAAGTGGGACTTAATTCTTTTCATTTCCTTCTTCTTTTATTCCGTCTTTCAATTACACAAACCAGGGAACAAGCTCTAGTTTCATGTAAAGCCCAGTTTGCTCCTCCGTAGCTTTCCTTACTCTTAACCCCTTCTACCCCAGAGAGCCCAAAGTAATAAGATGTCCCTGGATCATCATACCCTGACTTGCTCCAGTCACGCTCTCATTCCCCTTCCCCCAATTCCCCACTTAAACTGCCCTCTTCCCTTAATGATGCTGATTCATAGTGGGGTTCAATCACACACTTATTAGTCATCCTCAGGGTGCCAAATGCTCATTTTTACTGTGTGAGCCTATCTAGTGAGTTTTGGTAGGATATGAAAGCATAATGAACATTTGTACTCTTCTGCCTCCCACCTCCACACACACACACCCACACACACAGTACAAAAGCATTGTGTCGAGTGGAATATTTACTTATCCCTTATAAGGATTCAGAAAACAGTTTTGAGCTAACCACAGATTCATATAAATACACAATACAGCTGCTTCGCTGTGGTCTGGCAAAAGCAAAAATGTGTAGGAGGACAACTGGAGGCTTGTGAGGATAATATGCCGGTAAGGAAGGCAATGGGTTGGCAGGGAGGCCACCAGAAGCATCCAGAGGACACGAGGAGGATAGGGAGGGGAACAGGGAACCTCAAGAGTTACCAGGGGAGTATTGGGAATCTGAGGAGCACTTGGAGGGTAGGAGTCGTGTAGCTCAGTGGTTAGAGCACTCGCCTTGCACGCAGACCCCTGGGTTCAATTCCAGGCAGCGCAAAACCTTGGGCAAGTTTCCTTACTCCACACGCCTAATAAAAATCCCTCCAAAAAAAAAATTAGTCATTTTCAATCCACGACTGTTTGTGGGACACTGCTGTGCGCAATTGGCTGCCGCATTTTGCCCACAAATATACAGTCAATTCACTTTACAGTCTATTCTGTGAAGCACTTTGAGACATCGAGAAGATGTGAAAAGCACTATATCAAATGCAAGGATTATTATCATTATTATTATTATTATAGGATGGGCACCAGACAGTTCAGTGAAAAATGGAACAAATTTCTTTTACATCCCCTCCAAGAATTTAACCTACAATTTTAGAATCTTACAACTAATGCCATCGTTCAAAGAGAATCAGTGATCGAAATCCGAACTCCACCAGAGGTAGGGATCAGACAGGAAAATTCAGACAAGTTGTTGGCGTATCCCAATTATTTCAGCTCAATAGAAAGTCAGCAGCCATTAACTCTGGATGGCATAATACAAGGCATAATACATTGGTTCAGTCATAGCTGAAAAAAACTATCCAGGCAGCCTCCTGTTCCAGGGATTTCTATGCTCCATTTACTCCAGAAGCAGGTGGTAAGTACAGTTTAACCATTGATGATATAACACTCTCCTTTACATCAGTGGAGCCGAATGTGACAACTGGTCAAGACTAATTTCCTCCAAGATCACACGGCTTCTGCAACCTCTTAAAGACGGCAATGATTATGATGACAATTATGGAGCTGATAAAGAAAGAGAGACACACAGAGAGGAAAATTCCCACACAATAGATGGCTTGTCAGGCTTTCTGTATTGGTATTGAATAGCTCATTTTCAGCGGGCTCCCTCAGGCCTGCTACTTTACGCTTTAGGTTCACTAACTGAATTTCTCTTGGGAACAGCCTCAAAGAATGTGTTACCAAATGTACCCATACTAGTTCCTCCCACAATTCAGAGTCAAGTAATACAATATAACCCAACAGCGAAAGTAGCTCTAAATGCCATCATGTTTAATTAAAACTCACTTTCACTGCGGGTAATGTCAAAGATGTGGTATCTCACCTCCGTGCTCTTTATAATTCCGTCCAAATTATTTGATTGGCCAGACACGTGTTGTGTTGAGTTATATTCTTCGTTTCTGAAAAGATAACGGAGCAATTTAATTACTTTCAGAATGCTACACAAAATAGCCAGGTAAGATATGGTGATGGAGATGATGAAAACACCTGTAAACTTGTCAGGATCTCGCCGTGTGCGGCCTTTTATCTGTTGGGCAGCCATCCATGTCCATTAAATCCAGTCTGCATTTTTGCTCTGATAGCACTGACAACCTGTGAAAGGCTGATGAAAACATCCGAACAGGGCGCCGTTCGATAACACAAAGCCACGAGTAAATCAGCCCAATTAACAAACCAGCCGTTTATCAGTCTGAATGTTAATTACTCTTTTAAATGGTTCTGTTGTCAAGGATGTGACAGGGTCTCTCCACTGCAAGCTTGAGGTGAGAGCACCTATAAAAAAAAGACAGAGCAGGGCTGGGGTTAGAGGGGAGAGCAAGGAATGGTAATGAAAGAACCTTATTCTGTTCAGGCGTCTCAAAGTGTTTCACAACACCAACTTGCCTTTAAATAGCGCCACTCATGCAGGCTAATGTCCCAAAGTGCTTGACAGTGGCGGACACTGATGCCGAACTGGAGGGAGGTGACCGTAGGCAAGGTCAAAGAGGAAGGTCTTCAGGCACGACTTGAAGATGGGGAAGGAAGGGGCAAGATGGAGGGATAGAGGACGAGGGTTCGAGTAATTCACAAGTAATTACTGTGAAATCCAACGACTGCTTTTGTAGGTGAACTGTGCCACGAGATGAAGGACCAACAGGATTTCGAAATTCCCTTCTGTTTTCAAATACGGTGATCTTTAACACCCAACTGAGCACTGGCAGATGGTATTTGAAGTCTTGCCCGAAAGACAGTGCCCCCCAGTACTACACTGAGGTGTAAGTCTAGTCTGTGAGCTCAAAGTCCTGACATGTGGGGCTCACACCCACCATCTTCTGACTGTGAGGCATTTGTGGACTAATATAAATATGCAAATAACATTGAATTTTTAAGAAAGCACCTTTGCTTTAACTCAGTTTTTAGGGAATTTTCATAATAATACTAATGACCTTGCATTTGATATAGCATATCACTTCTTCGAGACGTCTCAAAGTGTTTTGCAAAATATACTGAGTGAATGGACTGTGCATTTTGTAGATGAAAGGTTTTCTCCTTGGGCCTATTGATGTCCATGGGATATTGTCAAAGTTGGTACTCAGCACCTCTACTGATCAGTGAGAGAAATGATAGGAATACAGTAAAGAGACAGACATAGGCCAACATCCATAGAGTGAGTGAAAATGCTCCACTAAAGTGATAAGATGTCCATGTTTAACAAAGGTATCCGCTCTGTGGTTTAGTGGGCATCTTGTGGGGAAGGGTTTGACCTCTGCTTGGTAAATACCTTGGTTATAACGCAAGACTGAGAAGCTCACCATGTGAAAAGCCCACAGGCGCTATCCTCTCGCTCTGTAGTGTTGGTGTCAGAGCATTCCTGAGAGCAGTCCTCGAACATGGGCTTATAACGGAGATAAGGTTAGCAGCATTGCTTGATTTAGCGCCAATTCATGTCAGGAGCACGTCTCAAACTGCAACACAGCATACAGTACAAAGTATAGTGATGGTGTATTTTGTAGGCTGCAACTTCAACCCTAACATAAATCTCAACCATCTTGTACTAAATAATGGCCATGGGTTTTCGTTTCCTTTGGAACATAGATCCAAGGAAATCTTCAGCCTCTCACCTCCTCACTGAACGAGGAACGGATATGGCAAATTATAGGTAACCTCAAATTTTGTACAAGTTATTGTGCAACACTAGGAAGGAAGTGCAGATAAAATGAATAATCTAGAATATCACCACAGGACATGAGTTGTGCAAAATTCTTTCGCAAGGGCAAAATTCCCACTTGTTGATCTCAGTTACTCTTTTTCAAGGAAGAAGTCACCCAGCAAAGACTGTCAGACCAACTTGATGAATTTACAATAATAAGAATAATCATCCTTGCATTTGATATAGCGCCTTATCACGTCTTAGAGACATTTCAACAAGCTTCAAAGAATATACTGTAAAGTGAATTGACTGTGTATTTTATGGGTGAATTGCGGCAGCCAAGTGTGCACAGCAGTGTCCCACAAACAGTCGTGGATAGAATGACCAAATTTCTTTTTTTAAGGGATTATTACTCCCGGAAACACTATTTGCCAATTGACTAACAACCGAGTTGCTACTTACTGCTAGGTAAACAGAGGTGTGTCGAGTAAGGAAACTTGTCTAACATTTGTCCCTGCCCAGAAATCGAACCAAGATCTTCTCGCTTATGAGGCGAATGCTCTAACCAAATTGCTACCTTACCTGTAGCATATTGGTTAGAGTCTACGCACTTTCATTTGACTTCAAAATAAGCAATGTCAATGATGCTAGCACCAGTGCAACCAAAGATGAGGCTCAACCATTACAAGAGGTCAGTTTTTGGCTGCGACTGCAAACCTCACATACAGGCTGAGCAGCATGCACTCACAGGGTGGCAATGGGCTTTAGTTTCCAGTGGCCTGAGTGGATGAGCATAGATCCATAAAGGAAAAAGGTGGAAATAGACTCAAATGCCCATCAAATGCATGCCTGGACAATTCCCCCAATTCACAGCTGGCCCAATCAGGTAACAAATCTTCTCTCTCGTGGGTCACTCCGTCCCATCACATAGGATAACATCTTGGAGTACTGTACAGTGGTGATGTCAAACCAGGGTTAAGGGGGAGACGGAGGTGCCATGGGCTTTCAGGTGGGATTTAGAGATAAATAAAGAGGGGAGACAAATAATGAAAAGGAATCCAGGAGATTGTCTCAAACACACAAGATGCTGGAGGGCGGTGGGTGGATTGGGAACCTGTAGGAAGCCCAGCATCAGTCAGTAGAGGAGTATTTGATGGGTATGGGGGTGGGGTGAGGGGGGGGGGTGTGGTTAGAGAGAAATAAATTGACTTCATCAGAAGGGAATGAGAAATTGTTCTTCTTGCCTACCAGCCTCTGGCTCAGAGTGTACGACCCACTCTAATCCCCAATGTGCTCACATATTGAAAGCGCTGAAGCATATCGGAACATTAATGAGTGAGAAGCTAAAGCAGCACTGATAAAACACAACACCAAAGCTTTCATTAGCACGCACAACCCAACTTGCCCTTTGCTGAGAGATCAATTGAAGCTTTGAAATCTGTGTAATTTAGTATCAGAGAGAGGAACAAGTTTGGATTTTCTTAATTTTTGGAGACTCCCCCACCCCCCTCCACTGCCCACTAGTAACAAACGAGAGATTTCAATGCCAACAAGAGAACAATTTGTGGTTTTGCCCACCCCGTGCCAGTATTTAACACTCCCCAATGAAGATTAGCAAGTTCAGGTGTACAAAACCTTCCTCACGCCCCCTCTACCTAAGTTCAAAGTCCATATCAAACTCAGAAAGGCACCCCCTCTGGGTCAAATGAACTTCTTCAAGCGCTCTGGGACGCTAGCCTGAGTAAGGGGCAAGATGTTGTTGTAAATTTCTGTGGTTCGATTTTTTCTACTTCCTCGCTGCGCAAAAGTGTCCATTTGTTACCAAATTATGGGCATAGGTCAACGGACGTCAACTCGTTTCACATAACTTGCTTGTGGGAAGCTTAAAGAGAGAATGAGGAAGAGCCTTTCGCCGAATCAGTCTGTGCTGGATTTGATTATGTTCTGGTCAGGTAAATGGGGCAACCCCCAGTTCCCCTTCTACTGGGCTGAGATGCAGGGGAAAGAGGGATGGAAATGCCGTGTGTGGAGCATCCGTAGTCAAATCCTGAGTCTAAGCTTGTTAAACTCTATATCAATGGTAAAGTCTTTGTTAAGGGTGGTCAACCTTAGTAGACTGCGAGGCCCAAATTAATATTATTTGAAGAGTTTTCCACCTACCTCTGTTTACCTAGTAAGTAGGAACCCAGTTGTTAGTCGATTGGCAGATTGCTTTCAATTGAGTAATAATCAGTAGCCCACAAACAGTCGGAGATTAAGTGTCCGATTTTTTTACTATTATTATTTTTTTGAAGGGATTATTACTGCCGGAAAAGCATCCGACAATCGACTAAAAACCAGGTTACCACTTACTGCGAGGTAAACAAAGGTGTGTGGAGTAAGAAAATTTGCCCAATGTCTTGCCCAGCCCGGGAATCAAACCCAGGTCCTCTCATTTGCGAGGTGAATGCTCTAACCACTAAGCTACAGGAATGCTCTAACCACTAAGCTATTGGCTGCTGCGTTTTACGTACAAAATACACAGTCAATCCACTTTACAACTATATTCTGTAAAGCGCTTTGAGATGTCTCAAAGATGTGATAAGGTGCTACATCAAATGCAAGGATTATTATAGTATTCCAACAGAAGAAGCGTTTCAGTCTTGTCAGTCACTCATGTAACGTGAGCCCAGCATGAGTATTTTATCAGTGGAAAGAGAACCTCCAAACCCTGGACAGTGACTAAATGTGATCATTCCTCATTCATTATGAACAAGACAAGTTAAGTAATCTGTTTATCTCCCTGTTGAAGTCATTCATCTGCCCGAGTTAATAGAGAGAAAAAGATTTGCTGTTAGCGAGTGAGGATGGATATACCGAGCCTTTTAAAACAACACCAACAAATTATATTTGTTTATTTCACGTCGAGAGGATGACTCAAGGCTTTGGGCCATCAGGGCTTTGGCCCAGAGCTGGGGGTTGGGATCACAGGTGGGGGAGGGCAGGGAGGGCTGGCATAGGAGAGTGGCCAAATAAAAACAAGGAATAAAGTTTGTTATGATTTTTTGGAATGTTGTAAGATAGATTAGATGCAGGACAACTCTATTGACTAACGTCAGTCACTAAAAATATGGTAGAAAGTCTTCAATCAATTTTGTGCTAGTTAATGTTTTGCTGATGCTAACATACTATGGTCTTCTGCAACCACACATAACTGGGCAAATACGGAGACTTGAAGGACTCATAATTTGAGCTTCGGCATGACTTTGGGGGAATCAGTGCATTGGAATGTCCTCCCAACTTGAAAGGTACTATACAAACGCAATTTTGTATTATATTGCATCTGAATTCAACTGGATTTGAGCTCAATGTAGCTCAGCATTCTGTTTCCCTCAATCATTGCTGCCTCAAAACATTATATTTGTCATTGAATTTTTAGAGCATGTGACTTAAAACACAATTGGAGATACAAGCTGAAAAAACATGAACAGTAATGTATGGATTGGTGCATGTTTCAGCAAAATATTAAGAACCACAAAGCTGATTAATCACTCTCTACCATATCTTCAATGACTGACACCAGTCGGGAGAGTTCTCTCAAATCTAATCTACCTTATAACATTCCAAAAATTCATACAGCCTTGTTCTCTTATCACAGATTCTGTTGTACTTTGATAAAGCTTCACCTCTGAGCAAAGCTTGAAAAAGTTCAGTATTCCTCCTGCCTCTGAGGATTATCTGATCTCACAATTGTTTGTATTTTCTTATTACATGATGAGAAAAGTCACCCAAACGAAATGAGATTTTATTCTTATAGTTTCCACTGGTATTATAGAGCTTTCACTTTACTTTATTACACCCCACCCCAGTGCAGTTTCCAAACAGTCTCAGCTCTGTAGACATTTGAAGATTAGACTTTATCTTATTACTAGTAGATTTACAAGTAATAGCTAACGAGGCTTCTGCCAATCAAAACCTTCTTTTATTTCAAAAATAAATGACATGCTTGAATCTTAATGTAGAGACTGGATGCTTGCAAAGATGATGTTCACTCCTCTGAAGTTCCGAGAGAGAGCGAAAGCGAGAGAGAGAGAGAGAGAGAGTTGGTGCTCCCTTAGCAAAGCAATATGACTTTGAATTCAGCGTAATGGTGCCCTGTCACTGCCAGCTTCATCCAGCAAGACCTCCGGCCCCATCTTCAATTTCTGAGGCTCATCATTTTGCACGCAGACTGACAGAGGCAGAGAAAGAGAAAGCGAGAGAGAAGAAAGCACAGGAGATAACGTTAAAAGCACTGTCAGTTCGCCTTAACAGTCTCCTTCTGTTTCACTTGGGATCCTGTCAAATGTGTGCCTCCAACCTTAATGGTACACTCAGGTTTCTTGAGATCTGCACTGCAGATAGAACAGTTCCACAGGAAAATATAATCCTGGGGTATTCATGTTTGCCAGACCTCCATCGTTTTCAGTTCCAGTAATTAGCCAAGAGTGTCTTTGTGCAACCTCACTTTAAGTGGCCTCTGTGCTTGGTATATGTGCACATAGACTTGTTGGTCTAAGGGAGGCGAAGAGGTCCCATGTCTTGAGGTCCTGGGAAAGAAGGAATCAGAGTAGAGGATGGCACCTCAGGAGCACCTATTCACAACTGCACTCTTCGCACTACAGTCACAACAATGTGTACTGGATCACCTATGCACGTGATTAATCCACGCACATAACAAGCACTCAGGTTGGGAGCATCCGGAGTTAAGAAAAGCATTTCGCTGCCAATTCTGATCCACTTTAATTTCTGCAAAAATAAATACAAGCTAGATAAAAGAATTTTTTTTAAAAAAAACCTAAGCTGATCTCTTACGAGCACATTAGAGTTCGCTCACTGTATGAAAGATAAATTTATTTTTAAAAGGTATTCCTCAACAGCAGCCATAACAATGTTTTAAGCAGGTGTCCTTACATCTAGAGCTCAGCTCAGCTGAAATTTGCTTTTCCTCAATAAAGTGTGCACATTTGAAGCCAATGGTTTCATATACAATGAGAAATTCTCCCTGAAACAACACTAATATATAGTGCTCCTCAGTCTCCCAGCGACACTCACTGCAAACTATCGTATTATATTCCCTAGAAACAGTCAACGTCTCTCTCCTCCTTAATACATATTGAAACGATGGCTGCTTTAGTGATTAGGGAATGATAGGCCCCAATGACTTTGCTCACACATGAAAATTAGCTAGTTGTATGAGGTACTGCATGATTCACCACCAGGATGAGTCACTGCCTTTATGAACGGAGGAAAGAAAAGGAAGAAAGCTTGGGTGAGACGGTGTAGAGTTCCTTTATGTTTTTCCCATCAATCTCGAATATTTTCCATCCTAATTCAAGTCCCGTTGTGCCATTACCGCCTTGTGAGAATTATTAACATTCGCTGCCAAGTTATTTTGTGTCATAGTTGTTTGTGGGACAAGGCTGTGCACAATTGGGCTGTCGTATTCGCCTACAAATACACAGTCACTCCACTTCACAGTAAATCCTGTGAGATGTTATTTCAGTGTAAATGAAGCTGTACAAAATACAAGGATTATTATTATTACAGGATTGTTATATTTAAAGGTGCACGGGAACCAAGAGGGCTTGATTAGCCGAATAGCCGTTTCCCACTCCTTTCATGGCAGAAACCCCTTTTATTGATACAGCTCTGAACACAATGCGAACATTTCAGGCCCCAGAACCAATGATCATATTCAACAGAGAGGGCAAAACCTTACATGCAGAGATACTTCTAAGGTCTAAAGCAGAATGAAGTATTGAATAATCATTTACTACATTTCTGTAAAGTCATTGGAAAAAAGTTCGAAGATTCCCCACACCCAATAAAACACACAGGAGATCAAATGGAAGAGGTGAACAGAGGGATTAGCAATCTGAAGTGGGATAATAGGATTGAAGTTTATGATGTGATTGGATCCTGGGATACATAAATGATGAGTTACATGGACATTATAGCAAAGTGTAAGGTGTACTAAACCCCTCCAACGTTCCAGAGAAGCATAACGCATCTCATCAGTATTTACACATAGTAACTCCAACCTTAGCTACTGAAACACCAAGTATCTCACACCAAAAGAAACCAGCAAGACAGAGAATAAAAGAGAGGACTTCACCTGCAATGCTAGAAAATGACGACCAGGTTTTGCTAAAGTGGCTCACAGCATAGCTCCGGTGTTTTAAGTTCAAAATCGCAGTGTTTTCCAGGATATTGTTCCATCCGATAATGTTCCACCCGAGGCACCTGGAGTCAGAACTAGTTCAGCTGCTTTTTTACACTTTGGATGAGCTTGTGACAACTGCAGCCCCTGTACCAGTGGACTCTTAGTGTAAATCCAGTATAATACCTGACAAAGCATCAAACACAGGCACAAAACCACACACTTATTGTAATCCACAGAACGTGGCACTTAATTAGATATGTTTGATCATCCACTTAATACTTCCGCCTTAGGGTTATTACCTCTAAAGGGTGATTCTGTAGTGACAGGTTAATTGCAGCGTTCTCATTGAAGGTGCAGTGAGTTGTCCAAAACAAATGTTAGATCAATGGCAAATCTAAGAGAATCTGCAACTTCACGAAGGATTAGAAGATCTGAGACGCCATGCTCCAAATTTGAGAAGCAGGGATATAACAAAGGATAAAAGTGTTTTTCATTGTGCTCTTACATGTGGACTTCAATAGCACCTGATGGGAACAGCGAGCAATCAGTGCAGCAACATTTCTAGCCTCGGTCTATGGCAGTGTCTCACATAGGATATTGCCATCCACAATGCTTTCCTGTTTTCTTATCTTTACAGATAAAGATAAAGCCTCCAGATCCATGGAAACATAGAAATCTTTCCGTTCAGAGAAGGCCACACTCAGTCCTTCGTTGTCTGTGGTGCTACTAATCCCTGGGTGATTTTTAAGTCACTCTTTTTATTAATTCCATCTCCCATATTTTTCCTCTTACTGTTCCTACTTTTCCGGTGTTCATTCCTCTTCTCTTGATTTGTTCTACCTGATGCAGCCTCAACAGCCACCTGTGATAATGAATTCCACACCTTAGCAAACTTGTCAAACCTCGACACAGCCTTTTCCAACAATCTCGTGGACACTGGAATGATAGGATCCGATGGTTACAATGGCCTTTCTTGTACCATGCTTACTTATTTTCTTAAATACATCTCAGACTAGTGCAGATGAATTCATAAAAACCTCAACCACAGGGGTATTATGCGTAAAAGCGGTTACGTGTTTAAGATTTGGCTTCCAGTTAATTTCCTTTCCCTGGTTCTGATGAGTATAAGGACTGGCTGTAGAGTTTAACCTGATAAAGCAATATTTTCTTTCCAAGTTTTAATTTGCTGTGTCAATGGCAAATTTACTTTGAAACCTCACATGATGGAGTCATCCATAATAAATTTCTGATTTCTTTTCAAGATTGGTACTTGTGAAATAATCTCCTCGAATCCCAGGAGGTTGGAGTAATGTATTGGGTTAAAAGACAGTCCCTTTCAACCTTTGGGACCTGGGTTCAAATCCAGTTCAGACAGAGGGGGATGAAAGTCTCCTCTCTCTCTAATGGTTACTTTACAAGGAGATTGGAGAGTCTCTCTCCAATTCCCAGTGGAAGTTGGCTTTGAACACAAAACTGCCCATAATTTAGCTTTAATTGAGCAACCTCATTCGGAGGGGTCATAAGGATATACACAAGGAAAAGAATTGTGGCACTGCTACAGTAAGGGCTGCCACTTGGAGAATGTGCTTAAGACATCACATTTAGATGGTTTAATGTGCTTTTTATACTTATTCTATGGGTTGTGTGTTCAAGCCCCACTCCAGCACTGGGCTTCGGATGAGACGTGAAGCTGAGGTCTGTCTACCTGTTGAAAGATCCCATGGTGTTATTCACAAGGAGAAGTTTCTCCCAGTGGTCCTGGACAACAAATCCCCAAATAAAAAAATCGGTCATTCATTTCATGGCCGTTTGTTGGACGTTGCTGTTGCAAATTGGCTGCCATGTTCACCTGTTAAATGCACAGTCGCTAAATTTGACAGCAAATGCTTTGAGACGTCTGTCACTGAGTGTTTTAAGACGCCCATCACACACAAAAGGCACTGTATCAAATGTAAGGATCACTTTCTGTCGTCCAGTTTACACTTGTAGACAAACAAAGTCTAATTTGCAAATTATATGAAGGTGTGTACATAGAAAGTATTACAAGTATTACAAGTACCCTTAATTATGTTATTGAACAACTAGTGCAAAGGAATACAGTGACATACAGACCAGGAAGTTTGCAGGCTCATTAGATAGACTATTAAAGGTTCATTACATAAGCGCTCCGAGACGCCATCCGGGATGAAGGGTGTCATATAAACGCAAGTTGTTGTTGTAGACTGTACAGCACCAAAACAGGCCATTCGGCCGAGCTAGTCTGTGTCAATATTTACATTCCACATGAGTTTCCACCCATCCTAATCTCCTCACTATCGCGTTCCTGCAGTTTTTTTAAACCCTTCTCCCTCAGATTCACTCCCATTTTCCTCATTGAGCCTTTCTCCAATGCTCTCTTCCTGACTTGCACTGTGATAGTTTGAAGTAATAGATAAACCTGTCCGGTCATTAAAATTTCAAAGAAATTTGACTTCGTCTTTTACGTCAGAGTTTTTACCAGCCTGTCAGAAGTTACGGCACATTAGTGAGGGGCTGAATGGACTGGGACATTGATGATTATTACATTTTTGACTCTGGACAAATCCATTCCACATTCCTTGTGGCAGCCTCGGTAATATAATAGGAGGACCACGCACTGAACAATTATTTTTTGTCAGCGAGCATGGCGTTTAATAAAAGCTGCGTCCCCGGTCTTGTCCTATGCGCTCATCCTGTCAAACTGGGGTGGAAACTGAGAAGAAATGATACCGTCTAACAGCTGCTTAATGAAAAGTTATGTCACTTTTGACTAGTCCTTTGTTTCGGGAGTAAAACAAAACCCTTAGAGAATCTGCCATCTACTTTTCAGTCTCACAGAGGCTAGACTTCACAGACAATTAAAACCACCATCAAAAGCCACTTTCATTTACCTTAAAGCTTGTCACTGTTGTGGTCCCAGGTTAGAATGGATTACCTTGAGATTCTGGAACAGGCGGTAAAGCAGCCCTGTTTGAAAACAATAATAATCCTTACATTTTGGACACAGGAGGTTTTCTCAAAGCGCTTTGTGGGACATATGATAGTGTATTTTGTAGGCAAGCATGGCTATTAATGTCTCACGAACAGTGATGAAGTGAATGACTAATTTTAATTGGGGGATTCTTGGTCAGGACACTGGGAGAAGTTGCCTTCTCTTTTTGAATAGTGCAATGCATCTTTAAATTAATCTGAATAGACCTTAGTTTAACATCTCATCCAAGGACGGTACCTCTGACAGTACATTCCTCACACTGAAACAAGAGAGTCTATTTAAGAAGCAATGCTCCCAAACTAGATTTACTGTATTAATTGTGACTGTTATGGATATTAGATTGTAGCCAAATCATTTTGTAAGCTAATGCTTTAAGAAGTTGTGACATGGATATTATTATTATAATTATTATGGACAGAAACGCTGGAGGGGAATATTGAAAGAGGCTGTAGAATACTTTATAAAAATCTGTTTTTGTACATTATACATAACAATACAACAACAAAAGTACATTTGGATAGTGCCTTTCAAGTCAGGAGGACGTCCTAAGGTGCTGGACAATCAATTTTTCGTACCTGAGCTGGCTGTCGGTCAGGATTGGGGAGCATGGAGGGCAGAGGGGAAGGAGGGTGATCGAAGGCACGATCGAAGAGTCTTGAGACAGGTCTTGAAAGAGGTAAGGGAGGGGGCGAGGTGGAGGGACAATGGGATGGAGATTCAGAGGTTGGCGGCAGAGTGGGTCATGGCATGGATGTGGGGTAGAAAGGATAGTTGAGGGTCAAACAAGACGCCAAGGTTCTGGACTGGCTCAGTGAGGTGGAGAGTGCATCCTTGGATGATGATGCTGTCAGTGCCTGAGGTGTGGAGGCGCTGACGGGAGCCAATCAGGAGAGCCTCGGTCTTGTTGACGTTCAACTGTAGAAAGTTAGGTCTCATCCATGACTTGATATCTGACAGACATTCTGTCGGGACAGCAGTGGTCCTAGAGTTGAGGGTGGAGGCAGAGAGATGGAGTTGGGCGTCATCCGCATACATGTGAAAGTTGACCCCATGCTTGAAGATGATGTCACCAAGAGGAAGCATGTAGATATTGAAGAGGAGGGGACTAAGGAGGCCCTGAAGAACACAGCAAAAGATGGTGCGCGGGTTGGAGGAGAAGCCATTTGTGGAGATGGTGTGAGAGGTAGGATCTGAACCATTCAGGGACATAACAATAAAGGTTGAGGTGAGAGGAGAGGCGGTAGAGGAGGATAGAGTGGTCAACGGTATCGAAGGCAGCAGAGAGGTCAAGGAGGATGTAATACAACCCTGGAAATTAAAATCATCTTCACCATACAGAATTCTTGAACTCACCAATGTTTACAGTTTCCCTTTGCCCTGGGACAAGTTGTTTTTAGTGACTTAAAACATAATGAAACATGGAATGAGAAAAGTCTATTTGGCCCATCAGTCCTGCTCTCCCTATAAGCAAAAGAAAACCGACTCTATCATGGATTCCACCCAGACTCGTCATTTCGGGAAAGCTTTTGCATGGATATTTCTGATTGCCAAATCATGACAAGATTGCTGAGATGATTCTTCCATCATCACATTTTCACTATCCTCTTTCACCTCAATCAATCCCAAATATACCTAAAAGCACAAGGTCCCTTGCAATATTTGGCTTTCCCACGTTGTACTTGTTTTGTCTTTATGAAGCACTGAAATATGTTATCCTAAGTGAAGGGGAGTTGTTGTCCTAAAACTGTACTCCGCCCGGCTTAAAACTGTATCTGATATATGTTTATAAGGTTCACTCTGAGAAGCTGAGTCCTTTTTCACAGCTTATCCCTCTAACACTTAGAATCAACCTTGTTGATCTCCTCTGCATTGCCTCCAGGGCTTGAGCAGTTCCTTATGTCACCATGACCGGAACTGCTGTACTCCAAGTGCAACCTGACCAGAGAGCACTGTACTTCTGAGGAACTGAACTCAACGGTTTGGCAATGTGATGCAACATCCTGTTCACTTTATTTATTTAACGCTGGTTCGTACTGGCTTAGACCAGGTAGTCAACAAGGCAGTTAAACCCTTTGATCCCTTCCAACTTTCCCCTGGTCAACTTCTAGCCTATCCATGTGCCTCCTTTTCACTGATGAGAACAGCCACTTGGGCAAAGCACCAGAGATATCATAGAATTATAGAATCAGAGAATTATACAGCACTGAATGAGGCCATTCAGCCCATCATGTCTGTGCTGGCTCTTTGAAAGAGCTATCCAAATTAATCCCCGATATCTGGTGCCTAAAGAAACCATCTCCGGATGAATCAGCATGTTGGGGAGGGAGGGGGCAAAAGACAATTCTGAAATAAAGGAAACATCATTAGTCCATTTTACAGGTCCATTGCCTATTCTAATTTACCACAGAGTTGTAAAAGCGAGACTCGGAAACATACAAGGATTAGGAACAATGGGAATTGAATTCATTACAATAAATTGCTGGCCAGTGTCAGTTGGACTGTATAAATACATACATAATGTGCAATTGATAGTGGCATATATACCCGTTCTTTCTTTCCATAAAATATTTATAAGATATTTCTCCTTGTTTCATTTGCCAGGATTAAGGTTGTGCAATTAACCTTCCTTGTTGCAGATCTTGACTCTGTACACTCAGATAAGGTTACCCTGTATTAAGATGTGACCCCAATGTCATTAGAAATGCTCTGTTGAATCAGAAGTGAGCAGTTCGGCACATTCAAAGCAGTTAATTTAAAGAACACAAGCACATGTTGTAGGAACATGAATCACCTTGCTGTTAATGCTACAAATAGCACAATTTGCAATTTTCACTTTTTTTATAAAATGAATACTTTTGCTAAACTTTTTCAAAGAAAATGAACAATAGAGTAGTGGTTCAGCTCGTACCACCCTAAACATTAGAGCCAAGGACATATTGTCACCAATAATTGAGCCAGACAGGCTGGTCAACTATTAGCACTACTGTGGATTTACTGCCTGACTTTGTCAAGTGCATCTGTATGGAGTCTGTTCAACTCCAGTGAGACCCAACCTATCAATCCCCTCCCCCCATCCCAAAAAAAATCAAACTGTAAACAAGAAACTCATATTATTAACCTTGAAAAATTTGAAGAACCTTTTGATCCCAAATCTCAAATAAATTAAGTACTTGGGATGTTCAAACATTGTCCAAATAAATGTAATAACAGGAATTAGCATAAATATGATCAGTTGCACAGTTGTTAAACCTTTACCCTAATCCTATAATACTATTAGTATGTCCCACTTGGCTGAACATTTCCTGATATTCACAGGAAACAACAACTCCCATCTTTACGCCCACAAAACATACAGTCACTACACTTTACAGTGTATTCTGTGATGTCCCGAAATGTGATTAGGCGTTATATCAAATGCAAGAATTATTATTATTTATTATTTATCTTCCTCTTTGACTGTGCCTTCAGCCACATTCCCACCACCAACCTCACTCCCCTACAATTCTTTTGATTCTAACCCCCAACTTAGGTGCAAACCCTTAAATGTCCAGCGCCTTGGGACATCCTTCCTACGTAAAAGCCGTTATATAAATTATATAATTACATAATTTGTTCTTGTTGTATTCCTAAATAGCGGGAACCAGTGTTGGACCAGTGATAGCGGAGTCGTCCCAGGAAATTAGGGGATCCCACTTTGCTAATCAGGTGAACAGAGGGTTTGATGCCCCATTTGGTTGAACTGTTTCCTGATGCTCACAGTAACAACAACAACTTCATGAAGAAAGGCCACTGGGGTGAGCAACAAGACAATGGCCGGACAATACGAATCGACCCCTCCAGGAGAAGACATGAGTAAACCATAGAGGGAGAGATAAAGAATGAAAGCTGGATAAAAAACAAACCCGCTTTAATCATTGCAAACTCCCAGCACCGTGCTACACTGCGCTTGTATCATAGACAAGTTTGCAAGGATGATGACCCATTTTGACATAATTCACATCATCACGTCATTTGTTTGGCAAGCGAGCAAAAAAAAAAAACCAAAGGTTTGCCAGACACTTATTCATGAAACCGATGTCCCTTTAAGGTTGGGTTGGACATCCACCAAAACCTAATCCAATAAAACATCTGTGAGATAGAGATAAACGACAGATCAGAAAACGGGTGCCTCCACCATGGAGCCAACAGGAGCGTTCCACACAAGATCGAGACTGATATGCTGGAGAAACGAGCAGAAAGTATGTCAAGACAAATAGGGTCTTAAAAGCAAGAGGAAATGCAAACAAGATATTAAATTAAATATGTCATTGGACAGAACAAGTTTTTTTTCTTTTTTTTAATGTCTAGTATCCAGATTTGCTAGAGTCTGAATCGTTTAGCGAGTGGGTGTCTGATGTCTGATCTTTTCCAAGTTAAGATACTTCAGCAGATGAAAGAATATTAAAATTTGAAATTAATTATTCAAAAAAAAAGATGTTCTGATACACTCCCAGGTCAGGTAAGCAATAAGTTAAATGCGGTTAAATGTCTTACCCCACAACCATAGAGGAGCCCACATGTGGTTCCAAACACCAGTGAAATTAAGATACATTTTATCTTCACTATCTCCCCATCCCCTCCATTTTCCATTCTCTTGGCAAATGCTTAAAATATAGCCTTAATTTTAAAAACTGGAACTCTGTAAGTTTAAGAACTACAGAAAACTGGTTTCAAAGTTAAGAATAAATTAACAATTTTCCAAATCCTGCAGCCTCTGAAACGCTCTGTTAATACAGTAAATGGGGACCAAGACAGAATTTCTACCTTTGCATTTGTTATCTGAGCTGATCTTCTCTGGCCTGCAATCTGTCTTCTATAACCTTTTTCTCCTTTTCAATTGCTATCTACTCTGGTTATAATAATAATAATAATCCTTGAGTTTGATATAGCGCCTTATCACGTCTTCCAGACATCCAGAATATACTGTAAAGAATAAAGTATAGACTGTATATTTTGTGGGCGAAGTGCGGCAGCCAATTGCGCACAGCAGTGTCCCATAAACAGTCGTGGATTGAGTGACCAAATAATTATTTATTTGTTTTTTTAAGGGATTATTACCCTGGAATAGCGATCCACCAATCGACTAACAAATGGCTATTGTTCCTATGAATGTTCCTTACTATTTAAGAACATAAGACTTTAATTTATAAATTTATTTTATAAGAATTTCGAATGCCACCATCCTGGCAGTTGCTTGACATGTCATGTCTCAAACTGTATACTCTATCCTGAGATATTATTTTCTAGCAAAAATCTATCTCTTTTGTTTGTGAAACAAACAACATTTTTTGCTTCCACTGTCTCCCAGATTCAAATATCCATCCTACTTACTCTTATTCACTGTATTATTTCAAGATCTACCATATCTTTTTCTGTTCCATCCATCCTTTCCAATTTCCTGAACAATAGAAATATAGAATGTGAAAATCTACGTAGCTAGTCGGAGAAAGCAAGGTGTTTTATATCCTGGGAAACAATGAATTGTAGCTGGAGACAGTGCATCGACTTTTTATTCAACAGAGAGGATGCAGCGAGGAGGATGAGTGAGTAGAAAGCCATATTTGTCACAGGATTTAAGTCTTGGATGGACCTAAGTTTCGCAGTTAAGAGATCTTGAGAGGAAAAGAAGTGTTTGGAATCTGTACTTATGTGCAATGAGTTAAATGGGTAACTAAAAATCGGGAGCCAAAGTCTGGATCTGATTGTGCAGTGTATCACAGTGTGTGTTCAAAGCACATACGAGACTGTGGCAAATCCCTGTCGTGAACAGGTCAATACATCATCATCCTCAGGCTGAGGATGTAACCAACATTTGGCAGGATGGCACAATAAGCACTTCGGGGAACTTGGAGGGTGGATGATCCAATTCATATTTAAGGAGTAATCAAGCAAGTTGAATTGCAATTGCTAACTGCCATGTTACATTGACATTGTGTATTGCTGGCTGGTCAGATACAGCAGATTCTGGCTAAATGTGATGCGAGCTTTACCCCGTTGGGTATGGTGTCTCGAGCATCACGTATCCCATTCTATACTTCAGCAAAACATTGATCGACCGGCTCCCACTGTGATAAAATTCTCTTTTCAATCCTGTTTGTCGAAAGCAAAATTTTGAACTTTAAAGGGTTCCAGTGCAATATTGATTACCCATCATCTGTTTTAACTTCTGAATGTCTTTGCTTGCTTGCTCAATGCAGAATGTGGAGTGGTACTGAGACCAGCAGAAGATCTGTAATTCCTGACGTTTTCGCCCACAAAATACACAGTAAATCCAGTCTACAATATATTCTATGAAGTGCTTTGAGACTTCTCAACGACTTATCAAAAGCAAGGATTATTACTATTATTTGCCTTTCCCTCTTCCTAACCACCCAGATTTTGGCAAATGGTAAGAAAGTCACAAGAAGCCCTCATTTGTTAGGTTCCACAATGTCCATGACCTCAATGACAAAACCAGTGTCCTAATAATAAGCACTTAATTGACTCAGAAATCTACAAGTCTGCATAGACCGAGCTGACATCATACTCAGACATCACTAAAAAGTCTGGAATGTCTGTGGTCACCCCGATATCCTCAGCCAATTTAAGTCAGAGAAGTGCAAAGCCCTGTTTGACTTCAGCGGTGATGGCCAGGAACAGCCGTTGCCACTTTCTCATGCTGGTTTGGAATCTGTTCTGATAATGTTCCTAAACCACATAATTATAAACTTTTTTTCTGCACAGAAAAAAAAACTGGGGTGAGCAATTTACAAAAGTCTTATTGTTATTTGTTATTGCCTATCAGAAGCATCTGACTACAAGTAAATTGTGATTTCAGGATGCAAAACAGAAGCAATAAATTAAAAGAGTGCAGATACAAAATCAGGTCAAGGACCAAACTGTGATTGCCTAGAGTTCTGAACTGTAAATGAAAACAAATGTCTTTTGGAAACACATCCCACCCAGACTATGTGGGTTCTAATCGTCAACATATAAGGCTTTCGGGTCAAAGGAAAGTTAATGAGTATTTGACCAAAAAAAAAATTCACCATGTGTTGTTGATAGAATAACTCTTCCCAGGATGGAAAATTATTATTGTTGTACAGGAAAAGTAGCTTAGAGGTTCTTTCTCGAGTTGAAGAGGTTTTAAGTGCTGGTTCAAGCAAGTACTGTACTTGGTTCAGGAAACTCCTGCCCACTGGAAATGATTAGGTTGCTAATGCTATGAGCAGCTTGCCTAGATTTCAAACACTTGAATGATCTGGATGAGATTTTTTTGGTGTCAGGAGAATGGAAATTAATGGCAAGTAATTTGTCGACCTGGGTTGGTTAGCACTCTCTCTTTCACCTCAGAAGCCGAAATCTAATTGATCGACTCTTTTCCTCTGCTGGTTGGAAGAGTCTTACATAAAATTGGTTTGACACAGTGGGACACAAGTCAACAGCATGAAACTGCAGATAGTTCATGTGAAGTTGACAGCATCGCTCAAGATTTTTTTTGGTCAGCTGGGTTTCGAAACATGTGGAAACTCATCACCATGCTGAGAGTATCCAAACCATGAGAATTCCATGAATCCCACCTCCACATGGAAATCCCGGAGGTATTTGTTGGGATGTAATGTGCACTCTCTCCCACAAGGGATGCATCTGCTTACCTAATTCCAGAAATTATTTGACACAGGTTGGAAAAAACCAAGACTTGGGGACCGCAGAGTGTGCGTTGGGGTACAGCTAGAATCTAACCAGCTAACACAACGTAGCTGTAATTGAGAGTACTGCCCTTATAAACTTTCCTGCTGTTTGGATCATCCTACCCAGGGACTGGTCTGCCCTTCAAAGTCCTGCCAATGTACCAGGCTGGCTGTTCTGTCATCATCAGTGCCCTGGAATACTACGGACTCTCCTGACTCAGGAACCGGACCACCGACACCTCCACAGAGGGCTGGCTCGATTCCGACACTCCATTGGAAAGCATGTCACCCTGGAGCTAGTTCAGTTTCAAGGAGACCCCACTTACCTCTAGTTGCCATCCGAAAAGTGCTGGTTTGAGCCCTCACCGGGTGGATGGTAGGTACCAGGAACTCCCTGCGAGCTTCCTGTCTGCAGTTTGGACACACATGCATTCCCGTTGAATGATGGTTCTACGAGTTGGAGGTGCAGAGCTTAAGCACCAACTACCAATCAAAGTGGATTCAGACTCCGCCACTGTTGAGCATTCCGACACCCTACCCGGCGTGAAGGACACTATACAAATGCAAGTTGTTGTTGTTGTTGATTCCAGGCACTCAATGTACAAACCCGTGTTCAAAAACTCGGATTCCAGGTACCATTTTTCAGCGGCTGTCACCCCCAGTTCTCTTCAATTCATTTAATTCTCTTTTAAACTTTCAACGTCCTATCATAAAAAAATTTGCGCGTGTGACTCAATGACAAGAGGAGAGCAATTTCTCTATTCACCAGTATTGCTGAACCACAATTAGTTCAGCATATTTGGGTTTGTTATCCTTGGTTTCATCAGTTGTAGTATAACTGATGAAGGTCCCAGATACAGGTTCAAAATTCCTGATGCAACCACACTAACACCCTGAAACAAGAAAGTTATCTACTTATCTATCAGATGCACAGCTATATACAAAGAAAATAGAAAACCCCCACAGCCATTTCATATTTGAAAACCGAATCTGGACTATGCAAATGGATCAATGATTTTCAAAAGCTTTTGAGAGAATTAATCTGCTCTGTGAATACCACGTAACAATTCATTGATATTCCAGTTTGATAGGTTTAGCTCATCTGTCCCTGTACTTACAAATAAATCTATGCAATTTTACTAGCACGACTTAATTTTACACTTAGAATAATAATCGTTGCTTTTAATATAGCACCTTATAGTTGTCGAAATGTCTCAAAAAGTACCAGAGTTTTACTGTAAAGTTTAGTGACTGTTTGTAGGCAAACACTGGATCCAATGTATTTGTAGGCGAATGCAGCAACACACACAGGTGAATGCAATAATCTCATGATGGTCATAATTTAACTTGTATTGAATTTATTTATTAGCACAAGGTCACTGAACCGTTAACCTTACTGAACACAGAGCAGCAACGACCCCACATCAACAAATTTGGAACGTGGGAGTTCACTGAGCAGCGCAACATCTAAAGAACCCAAATGTCATGTCGGATTTTAAACATTTGGTTACTTGGGACACCAAACCAAGAGAGACCCTCGAAGCCCGGGACAACCACGTCATTACTCCAGAAAAGGAGAAAACACGAAACCTCTAAAAATGTAATGTTACCTCCCCCACAAAACATGCAGCCCCTAAATTTTTTAAATATATTTCCCTTCACTCAATATGTAATGCTTCACAGATGCAGCATTTGCTGTGGTACTCTGTGTTTGGTATTGATAAGCTCCATTATGAAGATTGCAAGATGTGTGATCTGACTGTTGATGGACCTCCCAGCTGTTTCTTCCTCCCCAGTTCAGCTCTGGACGCAATGTAACACACAATGGTAATAAAACCTAGTCTGTGATTATTACACTTAGCCAAAGGCTAATAATGTGATTACAAAATGAAGGATGTGTCAGAAATAAGGCTACTTTGGGGGGGGGGGGAAATACAGATGCAATAAATATCAAACACTGAACATACCGTCACAGTGTACTGAAGGACTTGTAGAAGCAAATAAAATGTTGAATTAGATCCATAAAATAAAAGTCTGAAAGAGTGTCAGCAACACTCTATAAAGCATCAGTGAGGCCACACAGTGTGATCACTAGGCTTACAAAAAGACAGAGGAGGTGGACAGAATTCAAAGAGCAACACCAATCATTTTTGGTTTTAAATCATTAGAATACGAATTCTAAGAGAAGTAAATCTACTCCTATTTTGGCAAAGATTACAGAGAACGTGATCCAAGTTTTTGTTAAAAATAACAAGAGGAATTGATAATTCAGATAAACGTTTTGTGCACAACCAGGCAAAGAAACCCAAAGGACATGATTAGAAATGAAAAGAGATAAACTTAAGCCAGAAACTTGTTCACACTTAAGATTTGCCATTATTAGTAGCGTCACTCACTAATTCTAACCTGAAGTGCCCAGAGGCTACATGTGGTCCACATAGATTTAGAAGCATTAAGCTATCCCTTATAACTGTACTAGGATTCTTTGAAGAGGAAACTAAACTGGTGGTTGAAGAACATCCAATGGAAATGATTTACTTGGATCTTCAAAAGACATTTGACAACAGTTCCATCTGCAAGCCTCTTGAAGCATTCATATTAATGGTATATTACTTGCTATATAAATACAAGTTGTTGTTGTTCAAACCTCATGTCAGAACTTTGAGCTCACAGTCTAGACTGATCTTTCCATGGAGTGCTTTGGTAGTGTTGCAATCTGAATGCCGACATTCAGATGAGACTTTCAACCGAGGACCAGTATGCCTTATCAAGTGGACGTTAAAGATCCCCTGGCACTGTTTGAAGTGAATGGGGTTTCTGCTAGTGTACTTGCTGACAATCCTCCAGATAAATTGGTCATTCACTTCATGGCTGTTTATGGAACATTGCTCTGAGCAAATTCGCTATCAAATTCACCTAAAAATACACAGTCACTGTACAAAAAGTTTGTGAAGCTCTTTTGAGATATTTCCAACATTATAGGCACTATATAAAATTAAGGGATTATTATTTATTGTTACGCTTACCTCCTAATAGAGTTTCAGTTTCATTGCATGGGAGCAGAGGAGAGTGATCACATTGAATCCTAACTCTGGTAGCATCTCAAGGGTATGTAAGTCATGAAAATTAGAAATCCTTAGTTCATTGAGTGCTTCACAGTCAACCAATGGCACAATGGAAGGTGGTTACATTCAACCACTGAGCCCAAATGAAAAAAAACATTGGAATCCACTCACTGTGATGATTTCTTTCCTTTATTTTATTTTGTTGGGAATGTGTTAAGTGTTGGGAATGCAATATAGATTTTCCACTGTTGGCAGCAATCAAGTACTCAAAGGACAGAGTGCACACATCAGATCCACAACAAAGTGGGCTCTAATTTTGCCAAGTTGAGTTGCACCGAGCTGAGTTGGCTAAACATGCATAGGACCCTTACAAGGGATACAGAAAGAGCTTTCATGCCATCTTGTAGATTAACCCAGGACATTGTCAAAAAATTATCACTTTATCACTTGTCTACCTCGAACAGCAACTTGAGCCCAACAGTGAACCATCAGTGGAAAATGAGGCCAGTAAGTATCAAGTATGCTGCTTTGACTCCGCATCTTGAACAGAGTGACTTCCCATTGGAAAAAGTCATGCTGGTTGCACACTGTGTGTTATCATGGCTGCTATTACTGTTGTTGCTTAATATCCGCGCGGGGAGAGAGGTGGGCGTGGTGGGAGAGAGAAAGGACTCGTCACCAGGATTATAGGTGCTTTAAAATGACACATGTACAAGCTGCTCGCGAGTTCGATTGAACCTTCACAGAAAGGGCCCTGCCGTGCAATCAGGGTGGTTCCTGTAACAATGGGAGCGAAAGCCACTGCCCACAGACAAGTAGCGTTGAATAGCGTTCAGTTCAGTTCCAAGCGTCAATTCACATTTGAAACTGGACTCTCCCTTCCTCCTCACCCCCTGGGAGTTGCCAATCTAGGTCAGGCTGCCAGCCCAGCCCAGCCCAGCCCAGCCCAGCACTGAAACATGCCCACCGGGAGATGACCTCAGTGAACAGCTGGAGCTCCACCTTGTGGCTCAGGTGAGAAAGGATTATCTTTGCGGCACAGGTGCCGGGTGGGAGGAGGCGATAGATTAATACTTTACAATAAACACTAAATGCTTTTCTTCAACGTGTGCGAAAAAAAAATGGAAGGGAACGTGGAAGAATGCAGCCTTTCGATTTCGACTCTTTAAAAAAGGAATTTTTTGTGGCGTTGAATTACGGCTTTTATCACGTCGCTGGCTGGTGAAACTAATCATTCACCTCAATGGAACGTGCAAACAATGAAGAACCCGCCGTCACGACGGGAGATGACATGCAGGATATGTGCACGTGTAACACCATTTATATTTCGCTGATGAAGATAGCGTTGCTTACAATGGCTGTACTCTCTGGAGCATTGTGATAACAGTGGTGCCATGCTGCTTATTTCACCAGGTAATTTTTTTTTGGGGGGGGGGGCAAAAAAGCCCCACAACATTCAAGGCAGCAGGTTCCCAGGCACCGCTCTCTTTCGTGAACTACAGTACATGCTCAGGGCAGAACAAGATAAAACGGCTAAGAAGTAAAGTAAAAGCCTGTACTCACTCTGTACCAGTTTATTCTCTCTGCGTCCAACTGAGTTTCCCTGCCTCTGGGCTCATTTCTTTCTGACCTGCCCGCTGCCCTCTTTTTAATTTAGTTTGTCCTTCTTGCTTCCTCTCTCAAGATGCTGCCTCGTGCTGGGGAGGGTTCCCATCAATCGCTCGTTCTCAAAGTTACTGTGTAAATAATGGTCACTTGGACGACTGTTACTTGAGCAATTACTTGAGTGTTACTTGAGCAATTACTAATAAATCGCAATTTTTGAGCAATTATTAATAAATGAAAAGAAAATCAGAAAAGGATCAGCAAGGTTTAAGTCTCTGTATCGCACCTTTTTTGATTGGCAAGAGAATCATGCTTTGGCAAACAATCTGACGAGATATCATTACCCTGGCCTGGCACTGATACCCTTGTGATGTGTTGAAGGTGATCTTATTTAGTCCTGGTTTACAACTAGAAACAAACTAAGCCCTCCATCTTGTTCATGTACCCAGCCAAATGGCTGACCCAAGGCGTTTAAAATTGCAATTGACCTTGTACCACACCTTAGCATACTCTCACCAAAGCCAGTTTGTTGCCGAATGTGATAGCGGTTTCTTTATTATTCCCATTTGGACACTCAATCTACGACTGTTTGTGGGACACTGCTGTGTGTAATTCGCTGCCGCATTTCGCCCAGAAAATATAGTCAATTTACTTTACAATATATTCTGTGAAGTGCTTTGAGACGTCTCAAAGACATGATGAGGCGCTAACAAGGATTATTATTATCTCTTGTGAGGCTGCTCACGTGGGTGTAAACACAACCTTAAATCTGTTCTCGACTACCATAAAAGTACAAGTTGGCTCCTAAGCTGCGGGGGTACAAACACTGCAATAACTCGGACAGAACTGCCTCTTTGGACTGAAGAAGGATGGATGAGGCAGAAAAGGTGAGGAGGAAAAAAAACATAGCAACATTGTGTACGGCCAGACAATTCTCCTCCTGTTGGCTGCCATGACATTAGAATAGGCGTCAATGCAATAATATTTTGTACAGTCGATTCACAATGGAAATATGAAGGGTAGAGTTTACAATCTTTGGCATGCGGTTGATAAAGACACAAGCATACCTAGGGCTTGGTGAACAATGTAAACATAGGGCATGCTGATAGCCTCAACTTCTGCCACTTCTCATTCATTCATTTTAACCCTTGGGAGGATTCTTGTAACATTATTTCAACGTAAATGGTCTTACAATAAAATGATTATATACATTTTAAAACTATATATTTTTCCATGCATACGACAGAAGAAATTTTATCCCTCTACACACTCTGTCAATTGTAGACAACACTGACAAACACCGGTTATATCACTGAATTGACATCGTTTTATTTTACTTTAAATATTTTTTTCCCCCCCGTCCCAACCCCTACTGGGGTCAGTTCTCCAATACCGCCCGATAATGTCCATCTTTTGTGTCTCAGTAGTGAATGTGCTCAAGCTATATGTCTGTGAGGGTATCACCCCTGAGCCAGAGCCAGTCCCTCATATGATCTGACATTCACACAAACATTCTGAGGAGTGAGAAGGAGGGAGGATTGGAAGAAGTTTGAATTCTGGGCTGCTCTTGTGCATTGACTTGCTGATCAGCTGCACAACATTGTAAAGATCTTAGACCAGATCGATATCCTAACTTGTCAAGCGAGCGGGGAAGATATATGTTGCTGGGATGCACAAGGAAGTGGAAATGGAAATAAACTGTCAAAAGGAGACACCCGGTGTAAAAGGTCACTGTTGCTAGACTGGGAAATAGGAAGTATTTTTCTCAATTCGAAGACCCACTCTAACTCAGTTTTGATTCATCTCTCCAGAGCCGTTCAATCAGGTTATCAGTCCTGAGGTACTTGTAGTTTTCTAATCGTGAACATACCCTGTATTCTCATTACACAGTATTTATTCAGTATTCAAAGAGTCAATTCTTTCAAGATCATCACTCTTCCACAATACTAATTAAGGGCACTTAAAGGAATGCAAATTTACCCCCTGCCCAAAGAAACCCAGCCATCAAGACTGAATCATTTGCTTGCGTGGGTCAAACAAATATCTCTTAAAGGCTAGGATGATCATCACAGGCTGTATGTCAATCTTCCCATCTTCTTCTTTGATCGAATCACCTTTCCCCGATTTGGATTTTTTCTTGGTTGTTGCAGTGAGCGACTGACGAGTATCTGGTCTCAAACAATCTGTGGGATACAAAAAAAAGCTAATTTAAGCAGCGACCAAGCTTCAAAAGGTACAAAATGTGTGTGTGTGTGCCAATTTGGTATGGAATGTGATTTGGAACAGCCTTTCATTTCAACTGGAAAAAAACTATACGAGATCCTAATTGTACACAGCACTTGTCAAATGTGAAATGTGGCCTCTGAACCTGGTCTCAATACTCTCAGGTGAAGGAGGAGGGTGTGAGGAAGCCATTTGGTAACAGTAAATGACAAAACGTCACGTTTCTTCCTTTAGGCTCAGAAATACAGAGACAACCTTGGTGGTATGGACTGGGTGGTTAATCTCTGCAGGGTAATGGTGTTTTTCATATCGTTCATTATAGGCCTTATTTGGGGAGAATCCCTTGAAGTGAGGTTTGCTATGAACTGCAGGACTGGTCACAACAGTGAATTGTCAGAAAAGATAGCTAGAGGCAACTAACTTTTTGTAAGGGAAAGAGGGAGTAAAGTTAGACGACGAGTTAACCTAAACCACTTCATGCACTTTGCAGAATCAGCTCCCTCCCAGCAGCAGGGAGGGAGAGGGAACAGAACGAACAAATCCTTTGAGCAAACAATTAAGAAAAAATGAAGAACAATCCCCACAACTGTTTGGGGACAAAACACAACACCCTTTGTATGAAAGAGAGAGGTTAAAGGTTCAAACGGCTGGGTTATAATGGACGGTGCAGAATTCCGTTTACAGTGGTAAATCCATTTGCATTTCTTGAAGCATCGTTGCAGACATTGTGGGATAATGCGGCGCGAGTCAGCCCTCTAGGTGGAGGATCTGAAATGGAGAGCACCACAAGGCACGGTGCCAAAGCCTTGCTCAGGTATTCTGAATATGTGGTATCACAATGCCTTATCTGGATCACTTAATCAGATTCTTACCCTTATTATAAAAATTCAGATAGGTGGCTAGCATTATGGTCTGACAAATGGGAAAAGTGTCTCAAAGGCCCTGGTGCCAGGAGGTCTACAGATTACGCCGACTCCAACACAGAATGCTCTGCATGTGTAAACCATAGCAGACAGGATCCTTCCTAATCTGGTCGCTTCATCTACCTCTGTGGATTTCTCTGGTTACAGAAAACATACTCTCCACTTCATGAAAATCAAGCAAACAGGTTAAAATATCCCTTTGATCAGAGCAGACAGGGCACATGTATTATGCAGGAAGAAACTGGGGACATTTCTGCACATCTATCCATTCTAATTTCAATCACAATGATAAGTAATAGCCTCTACATTAATGTCTCACAACCATTAGACTGCCTTAACTCTTTGGAAACTGAGTGCTGATGAGGGCAGCAGGGGACAGAGTTGATTCTATTGAAGCAAATGTAATCAATCGCTCTTGAGAACACGGGGGCACTTGGAAAATTTTACATGGACACAACTGCGACAAGCCCCCTTACCAGTAGTTCGTCCTTTCTCCGCCGCCGCCGCCCCCACTCCAAAGACAAATTGCTCTTCAGTGGAACAGAGGCTCTCTGCAGCCTGTATCCCCACCTTTGTTCTACAAACAAATCCCGCTTCAATCTCAAATGTTCTTTCCTTCTCTGAGCTGCCATCTTGCATATTAGCTTTATCAGTAAGTTTAGCTTTTTTAAAAATAAAATGACTTGCTTTGGTACAAGGTCTTACGTTGCAACATGTTGCACAGTGAGCTACTTTGAAATGCACTTTATGTTTCTCTGTCGACAGTTAATCTCCACTAACAATGTCCTACAAAGAGTACTGAGGTGAAGGATGGGTTATTTTGGTGTTGGGAGGTACATTTGCCAGGACACTGGGACAATGTCCTGCTTTTCTTCAAAAAACAAGGACCTCAATTTAATTACTCATCTAAAGAACATCACCTCCAATAAAGCAGGGGAGACAGCACTCCACTCCCTCAGCAAAGTACTGAAGTGTCAGCTGAGAGCATTAGCTCTGGCCCTGGCGAGAGGCTCAAAATTACAACTTAATGATTCACGAGCAAGAATGCCAATAACTGAGCCAAACTGCCACATAATGAAAGCACCTTTCTTCCTATACAGTATCACATAGCAAACCTAGACAAGAGGACAAACGTCATCCCAATCCCAGACCTAATACAAACAATATCACATTCAAATATAGTCACCGGATGTGGACTTGAACGACAGACTGGTCCACTCCACCCCTTCTGTAAGCAAATAGTATGTATAATCGTACTATTCCCTTCCCTGTAGCAGCAAACTGAGAGTGAGAACGCATACAGAATGGAAAATCCGTGCCCAAGTTCTCCAAAACACAATCTACCGGAGTATCAATGCCTCTTGTTGATTCCTCAATAATAATAGTAATCCTTGCATTTGATATAGCGCTTTTCACATCTTCGAGACGTCTCAAAGCGCTTCACTGTAAAGTGAATTGACTGTATATTTTGTGGGCAACACGCGGCAGCCAATTGCGCACAGCAGTGTCCCACAAACAGTCGTAGATTGAGTGACCAAATTATTATTGCTTTTTTCTTGAGGAATTAGGACCAGACTTGTGGAGTAAGGAAACTTGTCCAAGGTTTCGCCCTGCTGGGAATCGAACTCAGGTCTCTCAATTGAACCCAGATCTCTCAATGAACAATAAAGGAGGGAGCTGGGATTAAAAGATCAGCCATGATCTGATAAAATGGCAGAATAGGCTGATTGGCCCCCTAGGGCAAAAAACACCTCTAGCTCAAGTAGTGATTACAGCCCAGAGCAACCGCAGCCCAGATGAGCACAGAGCAAACTTATGACCTTCCTTCCCATTCTCTGGGCTATGCTTCATTCTATTTTTACTACCATTTCATTTCATTGCTTTACCTACTGAGTCATACAGCAATCTTAGCAAGCTAACGCAATACTCTTTTAAGCATTAATGCACCTGTTATATTAAATTCATGACCCAAAATTGTTCTTCATTTGGATTTCATTGTTATATCTGAACGCTCTACACAACTGCGGAACCTGTGCAGTCTGTCCTCTCACTAAGCTCCTTGTTTCTCTGATCAATTCTCTTGAACTTGCCCAAAGATGCTCTCCTTTTCCTGATGTACGGGTTTACAGGCGATGACTGCTCCACTACCCTCACCCAAGCAGCCTTGATGACCCTGACAGAGGAAGTCTAGGAGCAATTTTTCTGAACTTTACCTTTTTTTCCCCCTAAGTACTGTGTGATCAGGTGAAGCAACTCCCAATCTCCCCCCACCCTCCCACCTCCTCCTCACGTCAAGCCAGCTCAAAGCCCTTTTGCAAGCTTGTATGTTATGAAATGCTGTCAACAGCCCGTTGGTTATTTGAATTCTTGCTTTTGTGTGTAGGCCGCCGTCTGACCCACTTAGTTCAGATTAAAAGGCGCTCGCTCACAGTTTGCAGTCGTCGGGTAGCGAATAGCAGATAGTTGGACGAACGCAGTTGTTTCTAAAGATTGTGAACAATCAAACAGGACTCTCACAATAACCTGCTGCCTGGGTACCTGGCGGCAGAACATTGGCCACAATGTAGGTCCAGGCAAAACACCCGCAGCCCCCAAATCAAAAACAAGTAAAGCCCGTATTCCATGCCTGTGGGCCCTTTCTTCTACGCCCGCCCGCATTGCAGCAAGAATTCAAGTCACGTATCAGTGGTGGCCAACAAGTCGCTGTCTGAATGAATTCAGGAGATGCTGGTGGAAATGCTTAAACAAAATGCAGCCAGACAAACATGGGACCTCAGCAACCCTCAGCTGTCAACGTCTAGATTTTAAACCAGGGCCACTCTTGTCTTTTTTGTGTGTGCTGCGTTTTTCATCCAGAATCAATGTTGTAAAAGTAACAGATGAAATTAAAGGAAAAAAAAGGTGGTGGCAGAATGAAAATGCAACAAGACATCAATCAGATATATTTTTGAACCAAAAATGTAAATAAGTTTTGAGAGTTGCTTTGCTTACATTTTTCAATTTGAGGGTTGGAGTGATTGGGGGGGAATCCTTCAACAGTATTTTTATTTTTAAGAAAATAGCTGGTTAAGGTCATTTGGCCTGCAAATACACATCGCCACATTTTACAGTAAATCCTGTGAAGCACTTGGAGACGTTTTGATGAGATGATAATGCGCTATATCAAATGCAAGGATTATTATTATTATTATAAAGAAAAGTGCACAAGACCAGAACAGCTTCCTATTTCGCCTCTACTAACTGTACTTGGCCTTCCGCAAGTACTTTGATAATGGTCAGATGCCCAGGAAGCACATCATTCCTTGTGCATATCTTCAGCAACAACTTGCACTGCTACAGTGTTGTTCACATAGGATAATATCCCAAAGTGCTCGCTTACAAGCATCTAATTTGTGGTAATAACGCAGAAATCATTGAATACAAACTCCTGAAGATATCACAGAATCTGGTGTTCGATACTCATTCAGACAATATGGAACAATTGACTAGGACCAATCGAAGGGGATCAGGAGGTAGAAAAGCAGCAAGCAGGCAGCACTGAGTAGAGGGTTTTTGGTTGGACTGTTTGCGAGCTGAAATAAAAGAGTGTTCTACACATTGTTTGTTGAGAACATAAACATCTGGTGGAAGATATTTTAAAATTATTGTGTTGTATTGTATATGCAATTACATAGCGCCCTTCACACCGGATGGCCTCTCGGAGCGCTCAAATGTCCAGAGTTACAGGACAACAAGTCATTCACCTTTAACAGTGTGGAATAAACCATCCAGCACAGAAGCAGCCTTTGCTCAGTGAAGCGATCATTTCCCTTGTAAACTGTGCAACACGCTCAGCATCAAAGGCATCACAGAAATTGGATGAAATGACGAGATTGGTGTGTGCTTAGGGGCGTGTGTTTGAGGGTGAGCCTCAACTTCTTTCAACTGAATGTTAACAAAACTTGTTCCGCTCTCTGTAGTGTCTCCTCACTTCTGGCTCTGACTAGATTAACCTTCCCGGCTGCTTGCTCCATCCAGCTCCTGCAGTCAGTGGGCAATCTCAGTGTTTTCCTCACCCCTCAGCTTTCATTAACTCTTTCATCCAATCCTTGATCAAGTCTACTTTCGTCCCTCTCCAGAAAGTTGCCCGCCTCCATCCCTTCCTCGCCCCCACGTAGCCGAAATCCTCATCCATGCTTTCATAGATTTCTCCCAATAATCTCCTTATTCGGTCGGTCTTCCCATCTCAACCTTCTGCAAAGCATCAGTTCATCCAAAACTCAGCCTGTATCCTTTCCCACACCATAGAAAACAACAGAAACTTAATTCCTACCTTCCTTTATCCCCCAAATTGTGTGTGTGTGTGTGATTGTGTTATTGCCTGTGTGATCCAAATATCCATATAAAAGTTCTGTAGTAAAGCTACATGTAAAGTACAAGTACAGCAGTCAAACCAACTTAACACAGTCATCCTTGCTAGAATGCACGTGATCATTACGGAGAAGGTAAAAGGACAGCCCCACGTACAGCCTTCTCCACTTACCACAGACCTGCTCCAAGCACAGAATGTATATGGAGTAAACCACTCCTCATTCACGCTAATTGGAGACAAGTACTGATCCAAGCATAACACACTCACCCAATTATCCAGCTCACAGTGCACAGGACACCAAATGCAGTCAAAAATCCCATTTGTGAAAATTACATGTTTGGGTTCAGTGGCTTGTATTATTTTATTTGGATTGAATTACTGATTTTATGCCTAATTTAGCTGTGGTAATATAAGAATGCATGGAACAAGAAAAGACCATTCGATTTACCTACAGACCACATAAGTTCTGAACGTCACACAACCCAGTTGGCAGTTCCTCTCCGCCAACCCCTCCCCACACACCCACCCACGATAAATAAAACAAAACTAAATCTATCTAACCACACACTGTACATTGCTGCCTTCCTGGTGGGCCATTTCCATGGATGACAATCATGCTCCACCCAGTCTTTTATCAATATACTCCGTCTAGGAAATACAATTACTTTGAACATTGCTTCCTCAGTCACTGTGGCTGATCAATGAGAGATCCTGACCGAAGTTCAGTCTGAGATTGTGTGACAGTGACACAGGTGTAGTTAGGTGGCTCTTGGTCGTGCTCTAGTCAGAGACATCAATGTGAGACTCAATGCTGGTAATATCTAGTGGTGAGTAATGAGAACCAATACCTCTGCCCTCGGTCTCCCCCAACACACACATCCCCCAACTGACAGAACAGACCTCACATCAAGACACATGAACACAAAATGATTCTGCACTTACTTCCTGCCTACATAGGTCAAGAGTGTCCCTGCATATGCCGACCGGCCAATAGTTTAACAGCTGCTAAGTATTTCTCTGAATAAAATGACCTGGCATTACCATTTAAAGACCCAAGAGACAGCAACGTTTCCAGACACTCTCCTCATTTCTGAACATTGTACCGTTCAGGTTTGCCAAGTTCCCTTTCTCAAGCTGGACGTCAAGTGTTTGGAAGAGAAAACAAAAAGGATTGAAAGTGACTTGAAGAATACTTTAACTGACACAATGCCCAATTGTCTGGTTTCTCTATAAAGTACTTTATTTGTTTTACTCCTGTTTATAATGTTTCCCTGGTGTCATGGTATATATCATTGTCATTGCCTGCTGCTTGGAACTAAGTCACTAGCCTGTAGTAACTTCTGTTTTTCACAAAAAGGCTTCTTCGATACAGTTACCTCCATCTCCTTACCCACTTCAGCCTGCAAACAACCAGGCTGTGTGACAACATTAACACAACCGTGTGGCATTCCCAACAGAAATCCTAGCCTCCAATTGTACGAATGGCTCTAACTCGTAATAGTCATCAAGATTTAGAATGAAGCTGGGTTGGTGGGATGGTGCTGTGGCACCACTGAGTGGCGAGAAGCAGGTTTGCATCTCAAAAGCACCCAAACCACACATGGTCTCAGTGGGGGGAATACTCTTTCTCTTCCGTGCAGAGTCCCCAATAAGGAGAACAGGTGAGAAAATGCCTGCCAGAGAAATCATCTCATCCGCAAAACAAGCTGGATTCCTGCAATTCATCGCCTTATTTGGCCCACAAAAAAAATGCAGTCAATTCACTCTGCGAGTATATTGTGTGAAGCGCTTTGAGACGTCCAAAAGATGTGATAAAGCACTGTATCAAATGCAAGGATTATTATTATTATTATTGGTTTTCACAGGGTCAGATTGAGTGAATTCCAAGACATTTCAAACATGGTGCGAGTCAAATCCTACCTTGCTAGTCAGCAGAGTGAGTGGCAAGGTACAGCTCTGAAAATTAAGTTCATAAAGTTTTATTCTAGTAAAAGTTGTCGATGTGAAAAAGTTGAATACAAAACTCTCTCTACTTGAATAGAAGAAAGTGGGGGGGGGGGGGGGGGGTTGTGGTGGTGGTGGGCGGGCGTGGAGAGAGAAAGAAGTGGCACAAATATTCGGTAGAACGTATCCTGTGAGGCCAGAGTCCATTTGCTGTAGCAATTACGGGTGCTCTTAGCTCTTTGGGAAGCACTTTATTCCCATTGAAAAGCAGTGGGTCCCCCATTCATCGGCCGACGAAATATTCTGAAAAGTCTGGCCTTCTACATGAAAGTGACGCCAGCAATTGGAAGCAATTTGCTGAACTGTTTGAAGATTAAATTAATCATGGCACCAACAAACAGCACTTGGGAAACAGTTTTGTTTTCATGCATTCTTTCCTGATTACCTAAAATGAAAGCCAAGATACAAAACGTGCTTTTGGTACTGGAAGCCTGACAGCAACAAATGCCCTCATACTCGCTGCTTTGTTCGTAATTATTTAATACTTAAAAGGACCGTTGTAGCATTTTTCGTCTGTATATATGTGGCCTTTTGTTTCTTTTTAATGTCGTGTACTTCTTCCCTCTAACCACCCCCTCCTTTTTCGACAAAAAAAACACACACAAAAAAATCTTCCCCGTCTTAACGATTCAGACTCCCGAGTTCTTTTGTTCAACTTTAACAGTGCGTGCATATCTGCGAGGACTTTAACAGTTTGTAACGCTGCACTTTGCTGAATTTATGGGTAGTGAATTAAGCACATGCAAAATACCAAGAACATGGTTCCCTTCAGTCCTAAGCCCAGATGCGCCATTCTCCGTGAAGTGAGGGCTGTTGAGGAAAAAAAGGTGGGGAGTGGAGCACCAGAAAGAGATGAAACAAGAGATAATAATAATATTAATAATAATCCTTGCCTTTGATAAGAGTGCCTTATCACGACTTTGAGACGCCTCAAAGCGCTTCACAGAATATACTATAAAATTAATTGACTTGTGTATTTTGTGGGCGAAATACAAAGCCTTCTTGCATAAACAAGGCTGGCTCTCGATTCTCTTTATAAACCTAATTTAACACCCCGCCGTATATTCTATAGGGTTATTCAGAGCCGATTCAAGTAGAACTGGGATTGACTTTTGGTGCGAGAACTACTCCTGGGCTTGGGAGCTCCGGCGTGCACAGCTGTGTCCCAGTTGTGTAGGGCGACCGTAGACTTTCCCCGATCTCCGAGGAAGACCAGATGTTTCCAAAGGCATTGCAAAGGAGTCAGCGGCCTGCATGAGGCAGGGTTATAACCTTCACCTTGTTGTGCTGTGAACGACCATCAAAGAGGTGCACCCAGTCCGGGCAGGAGAGGGGAGGGGTAGATAAGAGTGTTAACGTGTTCACTGCTGGGCTCTCATGACCGGCTGCAGTGTTATAATAAAAATGGAGTCTTACTTTTGTGGGTAACTTTATGTGCTGCAGTTCCTCTAACCAGGAGACTGGGTCACAGCCCAGCCACCTTCCCCAAAGACCCTAAATTACAAACATGTGGGAATCTTTATAAATAATAGCAAAGACCCACCCACCTCTGGAATACAAATAGTTGTTTAAGCTTGATCAGACACCGTCGTTTGAAGTGTGTCAGAGGTTTGAGACTGCTGCATTATTCAAGAAGTCTCACAATGGATATCACGGCACTTAAAGCAGTAATACTCCAAACAATCAAGCACTGATTATCACTGCAATGGTTCAATCACTTAACAACTTGCATTTATATAGGGCCCTTCATGTCGGGTAATGTGCTGTATAAAGTCGGGGTCTGAACCCGAGCAAGGCTGAGGGCACGTTACCCGAGGCAAGTTCGAAGAGGTAGGTTTTAAGATGGGATGTAAAGGCAGATAGAGACGTGACAAGGTGGAGGGGTAGAGGGAGAGAGTTTCAGAGGTAGATGCTGAACCCTTTCTGAACTCACACATGAACAGCGGTGACAGAGGAGCTGCCAATAGTCACCCCGGGGCTCAACGTGCTCGCAATAAAGAGGGGCAAAAAGTGGTCTCTGAGCAGCCGGAAAGCAATTGCTCTGATTTCTTTGTGGGGCAGAATTCCAGGCACTGGTCACAGAACGGGGCCAAGCCCCCAGTCTCGACCAGTAGATTCGGTGTTGTGGCTGTCATTTTCAATGTCACCTTTCGCCCTCAAAATATACAGTCAGTTCACTTTACACTATATTCTGTGAAGCGCTTTGAGACGTCTCAAAGACGTGATAAGGCGCTATATCGAAATGCAAGGATTATTAGTAAGGATTACAAGACAGGACAACAATCCAACCAAAATCTGCTTTGATTGCACATTGATAACCAGAGGATAGAAATCTATTGCTCCTGTGATCCAGCCAACCAGAAAAGGCAAGAGTCATCAACTGTGTTCCAAACTAATGTTAGTAACGTGCAGCATCAGCGGCTAACCAAGTGAAACATACGTTTAAAGAAAAAAATGTTACAGCAGGAGAATTGCTTGTAAATAATAATTTTAATAATAATCCTTGCATTTGATAAGGTGCCTTATCACATGCAAGGATTATTATTAAAATTATTATTTACAAGCAATTCTCCTGCTGTAACATTTTTTTCTTTAAACGTATGTATCTTCGCGACGTCTCAAAGCGCTTCACAGGATATACTGTAAAGTTCAGTGACTGTTTATTTTGTGGGCAAAACCCGGCAACCAATTGCGCACAACAGTGTCCCACAAACAGTCGTAGATTGAGTGACCAAATTATTTTTTTTTTGAGGGATTATTACTCCCGGAAAAGCAATCCGCCAATCGATTAACAACCGGGTTCCTACTTACTACTAGGTAAACAGAGACGTGTAGAGTAAGAAAAGGTGCCTAAGATTTCTCCCTGCCCGGGAATCGAACCAACAACAACAACAACAAGATTCCATTTATAAAGCGCCTTTCACGTCAGGAGGACGTCCCAAGGCGCTGAACCAGGGTCCCCTTGCTTGCGAGGCGAGTGCTCTAACCACTGAGCTATATAACTCCACAAATGAGGAAAAGGGGACCAAAAGGTCGATTTAGTCCAGAAAGGGCAATTTTGCTGTTGTGAACAAAAGGGTTCTCTAAGATCTGAAACCTTTCACACACACACACACACACACAATTGAAGGAGGTTCAGAAACGGCAAATTATAGAATGATCTTCGTCCTTTCCCAGCGCCATTCATTTATCTGCGATCGCAGTAATAAACAAGAATTTACAAGAAACTCCACACAAAGCTGAGAATCCCCCTCCCACCCTCAAGAAACAGAACCTCATGCTCTATGGGAAATGAGAGCTTCAAAGGAAAAATAGTCAGGAAAAATAGGAAATGATTTGGATCAGCGCCAGAAAATTCACACGGTGAATGTCAAACTTCATCTTGTTCATTTTATGGCCGTGAATAGATTTCAGCTCTCTCCACGCAGGATGCCAATTATAAGTGCCCAAACACAAAGCCAATGTTGGCGGTTGAGAGGAAGAAGTGGAGTCAGTCTTACATTTATTGTGTTCTAAGTTCACTCATTCTGGAGAGGGGTGATGGGGATCTTACCAAAACTATATGATATCCAGCTACCTCTTGACCCCATGATTACAATATCTGGAGACACATCTGGGCTGTACATTGAGAGATATGACAAGAAGACGATAAGCTTGCCCTTGCTGGTGCCAAACTCCCAGTACTACAAACCTGGGAAAGTGAGCTGCAGCCCAGCTAAATGTAATGGGAGAGAATATCAGATTGCAATTCATAGCGGGAACGTGTGGCCATTCATGGAACCCCCAGATAGCATTTTATAAACCAAACATATCACAAACGGGATCAGCAAAGATAAAGCAGAGTAGGAAACATGATAGGGCAGAAAAATTAATCATCAAGATTCAAAGAAAGATATGCATTCTGTGTTGAAATACTACATGCGTAGATCAGTATATAAGGATTATTCTGAGATTTCCGTAATTACAATAAAGTACACATTCATTAAACTATTTAAGCGCTAATTACAATTGATTAGTATAATATTGTAAGTGATAAAAAACTCGTTTTTAAAAATATCGGAATAATATTTTGTCAAATTATGCATTTTTTAAGATTGCGTAGATTAATGTTACCCATACATTCTACCTGATAAATATAATTTCTTTTTAAATTTTGTTTAAACAGTTATGTATTAGTAAATGAATATTGATTCAAGCTTCCTTGCAAGGGCAAATTTTACTGTGAGCTATGTGTGTAGAATTTGCTTCTGGGCTGTGTTTTAAGGCTTTCTACCTCTTGGTTGATACTCTGTGTGGGTCAATAGATAGACCTGCTGAACATGAAGAACTGTATCATTTTGGAATGCATTTATGTGCACAGGTCACACTGAATATTTATAACGAATGCATGTAGAGCCATCAATCTAGTCTAAAAATTAAGGGGCAGACGGACCAGAAGACATGAAATCAGTTCCTATATTAGGGGAGGCTCTTTCACTACCCGCCTCACATCCCTGAACAGGGTCTAACGTGGGGGTTGTAACCTGATCATCCTGCCTCAACTCTTTTCTTTCCCTATTCTCAAGAGTCAATATTCAAGCACTGCAAGATGCTATCCTGCGTGATGGGCGGTATATAAATGTAAGTTGTTGTTATGGTTGCCTCTTTAACCGTGTTTTTGGTCATCATTCATCCCACCTCCTTCACCCCCATCCCCCGAGCTCGTGTGCCAAAACATGACTCAATCCACCGTCTTCTGACAGTGCTTCTTCCCCAGATCTTTGAGAAAGTGGCACTCCTCCCTTTCCTCAGTTAGCTTTAAAATGCTGCTTGTTGCCTCCTCAACTTCTCTTGCCCTCCGTACCACCCTGTTCAACCGTGGTGGTCCTGGATCATGGGCCTCAGGAGGATGACGGGGGCGGGCGGGGGAAAACATGGAATCATAAGTGTCATTGTGGCTGTGCCTGGCTCAAAACCAACTCCTGACCACACATACACAAACATGTACAAGTCACCTCTGACTTACTATTTTTCTTCATTTAGTAGAGAAAACATGTCGTCAGTCAATTTGAGATGTTGGCTCCTTCCTGTTGACTTTCCACTTGCCCTCCTTATCCTGTAAATGGGGTTTCTCCAGCGATCGTTCGAGTTGGACACGCCCAAAACATTAACCGATCACTTCTCATGCTAGAATCCTAGCTTTTCCTGGTCTGATTTCTTAATTCAGGGTATACAGATTTACCAAGCTTTACACAAATTAGTTTAAAGAGTTAACAGGGGATTGTAGGCAGCCTCAATTTTATATTGCCTGCATGTAAGATTTCAGCAGACTGGCAATTACAGCTACTTTCTATTTATTACAGCCCTTAAAGATTTAAATGAACGGCAGAGACAGTCCGACTGATATTAAGCAGCGTATGGACTGAAATAACTTCTCTCCAAAAACAAAACCTCTCTGCCATAACTTGCCGACTGTTGTCAACGTGTGCTGTTAAACATGTATGTCTGTTTTGCATTCCACATGTATAGCTACCGCTGTATCTGTTAAGATTGTTCCTTTACAATTACTGAGAACATGTTTTTTGCGACAGAGCAAAGATAAATTTAGAGCTTAAATATTTATTGTTACATTGCTGACAGAAGGTAGCTTGTGTCTGTAATTCAGCAAGAAAAGCTTAAAACAATTCATGCACCTAATTCAATCCCAAAAGGGATTGTACTGTATAACCAATTTGACAAATACTCAGAGTCAGGTTTGTGGCACAGCATATAACGGGGCCCCATCTTCTCATCTCTTCCCTGTTTAGTAAATACGCTTCTGACTCTTCTAAACTACCTGCACTTAGAAAAGAGAAGGCATTAAACAGAGATGAGGCATAGTCTCAAAGAGAGAGAGAAAGTCACATATGGCATTCCATGGGAACAAGTACAATTTCAGTTTGACTGTGTACCATAAACAGCCATTAAGTGAGTGACTGATCAATTTTATCTGGGGAAACTTACATTTCTTTTTGAATAGTACTAGGGAACTTTTAATGTCCACCTGAACGGGCAGATGGAATGGTTTAATATCTCATCCGAAGGACATCACCTCCAACAATGAGTCGCTCCCCGGCATTAGTTTGGAGTGTCAGCCTATAGACTATAGGAATTCAAGTCTCGTCACGGTGAACAGGCAAGTTTCTGATTCCAAGGCAAGAGAGCTACCAAATGTGCCAGCTGACATCCTAGGTTAGGACTAAACCATTTAATTTAATTAATTTAATGTGATGTTGTGGAGATGGAACTCACTTTAAATCTGGTCCAAATCTTAAAGAGGGTATGTGCCAAAGGTGACAAATGTTGTAATAGTAATAATAATAATCCTTGCATTTGATATAGTGCTTTTCACGTCTTCTAGACTTCTCAAAGCGCTTCACAGAATATGCTGTAAAGTGAATTGAATGTATATTTGTGGGCGAAACGCGGCAGCCAATTGCGCACAGCAGCGTCCCCACAAACAGTCGCGGATTGAAAATGACCAATTTATTATTGTTTTGTTTTTTGGAGGGATTATTATTAGGTGTGTGGAGTAAGGAAACTTGCCCAAGGTTTCGCCCCCTGCCTGGAATTCAGTTCAACTGGCATCGCTTTCTGCACACATGCACAATACACAGGAATTTGTACTTCCCAAGACTGACTTAGGTCGCGATTAAACAGAATCAAAATCTCCTCTCTTTGCCCCCGCCACCCTCCCCTTAAAAAATCATAACCCTTTTCCCTTCACAAAGCAGGAAGTCCTTTTCTTTCCAACTATAATAATGACCCACAAAAATCCTCCTGACTGGGGCAAATCGAATCACAATCCTTTGCTTATCCCCAAATTATTTTTGTTTTTACATTATTACATTTTTGAACATTTAAACTATTATCTCAGGCTGAAATTTTGACAAATGGCTCAATCTGACCCACCTCCTTAAAGAGGCCAATTCTTTTATGTGGTTTCTTCTGATCTTCTTCTCTGATTCCCTCAAACCGGAAGTAAGTGCTATTTTCACTGAAATAGCCCAGTGTCTCTGTTGGTTTTATTCCCTTGTGTAATTCTAGTCTACGTTGTTTCAATATTAAAAAAAAACTAAACATCCAACACAAATTTCCTAAAATAGTGTAGCACTGTTTTAATGAAAATGACATTACTTTCAATGTCTTTTTAAAAAAAAGATCAAACACAACCACATCAAAGGACTGGTTTCTTAAAGGGACAACTCCAATCCAAATGGCTTACGCATGCATATTGCTGTATAAAAGATGCACATGAAAGTGTCAAACATACAATCAGTGCAAATAACCAGATTCCTGCAAGCTTCACGGTGGAGTAAATTAAAATCGACAGAAACCAGAAAGTTAAGAGAGAGAGAGAGAGAGAGAGAGAGATAAGAGAGCAAGAAAAAGACTACACGCGTGCGAGAGAGAGAGAAAAAGAAAAGCCGAGAGAGATTCTCAGATTCTTATACATTGAAATGACCTGCCACCAGTAGAACACACTGTATATTGGGGTAGTGGACAATACAGAGAGAGAGAGAGCGGGAGGGGGGGGGGGGTAGTGGACGAGAGAGAGAGAGAGAGAGGGGGGGTAGTGGACGAGAGAGAGAGAGAGAGAGAGAAAGGAATGCATCTCTCATTTTGAAATGTCTTGTTCTTGATCGGCCTTCTAGCAACACTTTACATTATGTTTCCCCCACTTTGAGACGTCTTGAAGACATGGTAAGGTGCTACATCAAATGCAAGTATTATTATTATGATTTTTATTATTATTTGTGGAAGAAATTCTGCTCCAAGCTCACACAAACAAATCACGAATTACGTCCATAACTACAAGTACAACACAAGTGTGTGAAAGTTCCTAAAATAAAAATAATTCTTGATACAGCGCTTTGCACATTGGGAGAATATCTCAGAGTCCTTCATGGGATTTACTGTAAAGTGCAGCAAATGTTTATTTTTGTAGGCAAACATGGCAGCGAGTTTGCGCACAGCATTTCCCAGGAACAGTTATAATGTGACTGATCAATTTTATCTGAGGAAGTGTTAGCCAGGATACTGGTAGAAACTCCCTGTACCATGTCAGTTCAACAAATTAATTAGATGCAGCTCAATATTTTAAAAGAGCTAGACTTGGGGAATATAAATAAGTTGGTTCTATAGCTTCCTGTACAATCAAGTGATTTGCTTCCAATGGAACGCCATCTGGCGTGGAGGGCGCTTTATAAATCCAAGTTGTTGTTGTTGGAATGTAGCGTATTTGGTGGTAATGGATGGGAGAGATAGCCAGAGAGAGAAAACAGGAAAGAGAAGAGTTAGGAGAGCAAAACAAACAGAAAGAGAGCGTAAAGAGAGAGGTATTGCTAATATCCCCTCAAATCACTGTAACTAAATCGGTTATAACATTAAAGTACCAGCAGTAATAGATCGAGTTCATGCGTGCCCACTTGGAGATCAAATTAATTGTGAGATAAGTTTATTTACAACAGTCAGAGCACAGGATGGAAATAGAGGTTAAACTGAAGTGGAGTTCACAATAAGTGACTGCATCTGAGTGGAGTAATAAGCCACATGTAACAGAGAGATTGTACACAAGAAAGATAACATGCGAGTGAGTGAAGAGCATCGACACGTTAGAGGGAGTGGGTGACCAATGCACAAAGAGGAGGAGAGTGTAAGAAAGTGCATGGATGGGGGGGGGTGGGGTGGGAAGAGAGAGAGAGAAAACCACAGGGAGGCAGAGAGAGTGAGCGTACACAAGGAGTGAAAGTGTGTGCAAAGAGGAATGAAAGAGAAAAAGCGACCATTAAGGGGGTGGATGGGGGTTGTGGGAGAGAGAATGTGCGCATGGGGAGAGAAAGAGAGAGAAAAACATGCACAAGGTGAACCAGATATCCTGCTGGCATGAGACAGGGTTTACTTAGGATATAATAATCTTTGCATTTGATATAGCTCTTTATCACTTCTTTGAGACGTCTCAAAGTGCTTCACGGAATATAGTGTATAGTGAATTGACTGTATATTTTGTGGGTGAAATGCGGCAGCCAATTGAGCCCAGCAGTGTCCCAATCGTGGATTGAAGTGACCAATTTATTATTATATCTATTATATTTATTAGAATATCCCAAACCAATGAAGCCCATCTTCATTTTCCGAGTCAGGGGACACAATCCTCCCTGAAACAGCTCCGTTACTTGCAGTGCTGCAAGGATTTCAGTGCAACGCATGAGAGGCGAGACACATCAAAGCTTGCCCCGTGTCACACTGCACCATTTATCAATGCTATTCTATTGCTTACAGTAAAGATAAGTGACGCAGGAACACACTCCCGATAAACTTATCAGTAAAGACTACAAACGACACTCAACAGAAGTCCCTCCATCTAATGAACCAGTGACATTTCAATTTGGCACCATATAAAGTTCTAAATGTCCAATATTCGCAAGCCTTTCGCTAACACCTACAAATGAATGCCATGCTCCATATAATTCTGTGTTATGAGATATCACTAGCAACATATTTAGCCAATGTGCTCCATTCACTGCACATGCTAAGGTAATTTTGATAATTACCATATATTAGAGTTAAGGTGGAGATTAACTGTGTCACTGTTACAGATAAGGTAAAGAAATAACAGAAGCTCAGGATTCCTCAGGTTTCGTTTTAAGAAATTAAAAATTGTAATTTTCCAAATGGAAACCAAATTTGGGAATTTTCCAAAATTGGGCACAACTTATATTTTTAAGACTGCAGTCCTAAGACCAAGACCATGAGATACTTCAGGGCTCAGATCTAAGTTTTACCCCAAGTTTGGTCGAAAGCACATTAGGAAAGAGAAAACAAAGTTATTTTGTCACTTTCTAATAGGTCTTTGAACCTCATCCACCACACAAAAAATACACAATCCCACCTCTTTACAGTATATCCTGTGAAGCACTTTGATACATCTCGACAACGTGATAGGGCGTTATATCAAACACAAGGATTATTATTTATTATTGTAATTAATCTGTAAAGTTCCATAAGTTTTCTTTAAATAGAGGGTCATTTTCTTTTTTCTGGATAACAGCCCAGTTCTCCATCTCATTATCACCACCGTCGAGAAGGAAAGGTTACCTGTAAAACTCCAATATCCCTCTGTGGAGCACTCTGCCACAGAAAGCACACAAACAGAATCGATTTCAGATTTCAGAAGAATAAAAGAGATACCTAGGAAATAGGAGTATTAAGAGATATACTGAAAGTGCAGGGAAAGTTTGATTAAGACGAGAGAGGGTAGCCAAAAATGGCACAGCTGGCTTGGAAGGGCTGAATGGTCCTACGTTATGTAAGGAAGTTCTCTTGTAAATCTATGGCAATGGTCCTAATAGGCTTTTCCTGGAAAAGTTCAGACTGCAGTTTAAGACAAGTCCAACAACAAGCTCTCAGCTGATCAGGAGACAACTCAGACTTTTTGCAAACAGCCCACGTTCTGGTGAATAGTTCAAGCAAGTGAATCAGGACACGAGTCAGCCCTGGGATTTGAACTTGTGACCTTCTTGTTGGGAGTCAAGTGCTCTTACACTTGAGCTACATCACTTTTAACCTCCCGGGCATTAAACAATTTTAGCAGCTTTCAAAGGGGCAACGTCTCTAATACAGAACATATGCAAAACTGACCCGGGCACCATAAAACTCATCACGGTACGGCAGATTAAATGGTTCGTAATTTCAAATATTCTCCAAATGGACAAGTATCTTGCTTTGCTGTTTAAAGAAAGCTGCAGTTATTGCAAGCCTCCAAGACGACAACCCTCTTGTAAAAATATTTTGCTCAACCTCTGGAATTCCATCCCCATTCACTCTGCCTCGCCCCCTCCTCAGCCTCCTTCAAGTCCCACCTCAAAACCCTCCTCTTCGACCATGCCATCGGTCACCCCTCTTCCCCTCCCCTCCTGACTGCAGCTCGGGTCCGAAATCCTCCCGACGCGAAAGGCGCTATACAAAGGTAATCATCTTCTTGTTGTTGCTCAGGGATTGTTTTATTTTCCAATCGCGCCCCCTTCCCCCCCCCCACCCACCCTCATTCCCTTTGCAATATTTAGCCTCATTTTATTAAATACAATTATAAGATCATTGCCAAAGAGGGTGTGGATTTGGAGCCAATTGCCCACGCCAACAATCCTACAGGTTTTAATAATAATAATCCTTACATCTGGTCTAGCGCCCATTGCATTGGGAGGGTATCCTAGAGTGCTTCACAGGATAAATTGTAAATTGCAGTGAATGTGTGTTTTGTGGGTGAATGCTGCAACCAATTTGCGCACAGTAATGGCCCACAAATAGTTATAGCAATGGAGTTAATGGCCAATTTGATTTATTTAGGGGAATTATTGGCCAGGACGCTGGGAGAAACTCCTTTCTCATTTCAAACGTGGGATGTTTAACAGCCACCTGAACAGGCAGACAGGGACCTTGGGTTAACATGTCACCTGAAGGATGGAAAGAGATGAAGGATAACGGGGCGAAGGGTGGATTGGCTCAGACTGAGGTGGGACAGACAGCCCAACAGGCCTCTTTGAAGAAGAGTGAAGAAATCTGTCTCACCCAAGTCAGTGCTAAATAAATAAATACTTTTTCTAGGTGGTAGGTGATAGCATTCCCCGAAATTGCCAGCGAAACTTGATAGGCTGTAGGATGAGGGAAAGGAAAATCCTCTGCAAATTCTTTGATTTTTGATAATGGCTAAATGCCTGCCTTCACTTGCCAAGAATTGGGATATTACTCCTTTAATTACACACACACACACACACACACACATATAAAAGAAGTAAACTTGTTTTACACTTCAGAAAGTATAGAGTTTTAATAAGCGATTTGTAATTGTAATTGCATCATCCCATGCAAAGCACAAACCAGGATTAACCAAACACCATATCTTTTGAAGTGCAGCGCAGGTCTGATCTACTTAGTTTTAATTAACGTTCAAACTGATATACAAACTAACAAAAAAATACACAGAACAAGAAAAAGAGATACAAATCCCTCGCTAGGCAAGTTTTTTTTCCCCCCCCCTCTCCTCGTCTTCTTGTTTGTGAGGCTCGCTCGGTTCGGAATTCGCTATCAATTCTTCCGTTCCTGCCACAGCTCACCCCTCCAAAAAAAACAAACATAAAAAGAGGAGTGTGTAATAATTCAACTGCAAAGGAGCAGGAATTTCTTTAAGCTCCTTTAATAACAGAGAGAACAAAGCTCTGTTTCTTTGTGTTGCGACGTCTCTTCCTCCCTGCTTGCCAGAATCAACAACATCATTTTTTAAGACTCCTGAATGGCAAACATACTCAATCATTGTGCATTTAATATTAAACATTTTCGTTTGGTACTGTTTGGCCTTGACCCTGCCTCCCACCCACATTATCTAATAAACTCAAGCACAGCATCAAATCTTAAGGCGCCCTCGCCTATATATCAGCCAATTAACCTACAGAAGTGCCTTCAACCCATAGAATTCCACTGTCTAATGTAGCATTGAATCCTTCGCTGCTTCCCTGGGTAATACTATATTTAGTCTGTAGAATTCCCGAGATATTGCAATGGTCAACAGTTCCCCTGTGGATTCCTCTGTGCATCTCATAAAGCATCTTGTGCAATGCACTACTTCATCCACAATGCTCTCCTGTGCAGATACAATAGTCACTCTGTAATAGGGTGTAGCTACTGTAGTACTATATTCCGAGAGCCTAATGGTGTTTATATGAATAATAATGAGTGTTTGAGAATCCCTCTGTGAAAATACAAGCAGATGTCTGACTGACTGAATATATATGTATGTGTACGACACAAGGGAGTTCCTTTATACTGGGAGAATTCTCACAATTTTTGAGTTTTTAACCATCTTTTGGAAGCTCGATTGCTTAGGAACATTTCGATGCTGTATCTGGGACAGTCATCAGCTGTAGCGGAATTCTACTGCTGCTGATGAACATCCGAGATAGTGGAGGAACACGTCCTGAAGAAATCAACCTAAAGACAGGAAGAACTCGGAAATCAGATCATATTATGTATATATTGGATAGCAGGTAGCGATTAAAAGGCTGCAATCTATTCAAGCATTGCAAAAGATGTCAGGCTGTGGGGATTGAAGCTCAAGAGGTTTGCGGATGTCATCTGAACCCCTCGATTAGATTACAGCCTTGAAATCACTGCTTTCTATCTGCTATTAAAGGGGAAGTATACTCAATGGTCACACAATACTAAATATTATGCAGGGAGAAGTGCAAATTTATCAGCGTCTCTTCAGTTGTCCCCTGTTACTGTGGGTTTTTTAAATACAGCAGCTCTCGGCAGCAGCCATTTTGCGTAGCACTGTCTTTTTATGTGATCTGAATAAGAGAGCTTCCCACAGCTCCGCTGTACCCATTCATGGTGTCACCACAGCTCTCGGGAGCTTTAGTTCACACCAGGGAAAGCCCGACACAAAAAAAAATGTGCCTTACTCAAACCGACAGCGTTAAAAGATAAAATCGTTTTTACTTCCCAAGCCACCCATTGCTACAGAAGCTCTTCAATTCAAAATTGGTTACTAACCTTTGGGTAGTTCGGTGCTGTGGCCTTACAGCCATGTGAGTGTTTGAGCATATCAAAGTATGCTTTGCATTAGCGAGGACTGTGATCCCAACTTCATACTGGATGCAAACAAACACAGGTCTTAGAACTGAAAAGATGTTGCAGAAATCTCCAGCACCGTTCTGTCTTCGTTTTTAATTACATTCTGAATTTTAGTGTTGATCTTGTTCACATTTTTACCTGTACTCCTGTATGTTTCACGTTACAGCAGAAAGGCTTTTACTAAAAAGAATCATATTGTAATTTTTGGACTGGAGCAAATGCACCTCTCCTTCTCTCTTTTTTTTTACCGTCCTATTGTCAATTATATCTCAGTTTCAGAGTATTGCAAAGCATTGCTAGTCCATTATAAAACCGACCACTCAGCAGTAAAACTCATTGAAGCAATATGAAGGCGTTTATGGCATTATTTCTGCATGTTTATGGAGAAGTAATCTGCAGTTCATTATGGGGAAATTGTAGACACACTGTCAATCCTACTTTGTACATATGCACTTGCAGCTCAGTTGCTGCGAGACTTGGATAAGTTCCAGAAGCCACTTCAAAGAGCTGGAGAAAATCGACGGGCCAAGTTCCACCCCATCATGTGCCATCCCCAGGATCGGCAAGATTGAATCTGCGGCAATGAATCCTGGCCAGAGTGAAGGACATTGCGATTGAGGCCGTGGTGATGATGGCACATCTGTGCTGCACCGCCTTCCCTCTCAGATGCCAGGAAACCATTTACCGCAGCATGTCTGAGCGTGCCCTGAAACAAGGCAAATGAAGCAAGGCTCTCTGCGACCGCCCAAGGACTCTTGTGAAACACAACCCCCCACCACTGTTGACTAGGGCTCACCGTGCCTGAGAGACAGCTGCCATGCATGGACAGAAGGGAATGATGGAGAAGCAGCTTCATCACTTCATCGCCAGCCCGAGCATACAGAGCACGCAGCCTGCCCCACGCAACAGTAGCAGCGCCTAACAAGGTCAAGGACAACCTTGAGTTACTTCCGCGTGCATCGTGTGTGGTCGCATCTCACACTGAGCTCCAAAGTACCCCTCCCCATCCCCGGCTGTGTAGCTCCACAGGTTCCTGTAGCAGTAATATTATACAGACACACACACACAGTTTGTGCACTGGGCATAGCCACCCCATTCAGTGTCTAACCCAACAAATCTGCTTGCTGACTGTTTGGACAATGTAAACATATTGTTAACATGTAGTGAACCCATTGGTCCAAGAGAGGTTCCCTGACTCTTTATAAGTGGATTAGAGCTTCGATAATAAACCTGGGATAATAAGAACCACTTTTAGTCAGTCCCCTGGAGTTTCAACTAATGAGATTCTTCTGTACAAGCTTACAGAGATGTGCATGCAAGCACAATTATCAGATTTTTTTTCTAAATTACACACTGTAAATTACTAAGGTAAAGGGAAGCACATTAATTATAATGAACCCCACGGGACAATAGTCTGACTTGTAACTAATGGTCAAAATATCATCAATAAAAGTACCCTCTAAATGTTCTTACATTGTTTCCTGAATACTTTACTTTGTAGTTCTTCAAAAGAATAAGTTAATCAGCCCAGAAGGTAGCTATTTTCCAGTATGGTGAAGCTGTTTTGAGATCATAGCAGTTACTGATCAATTTTAACAGGCAAATAAAGCTAAATTAAAATGTGCATGTTCCTGCTCTCAGTTACATTTCTTCTCACAAAAAGGAGCCTTTCTTCAGGGAGGGGGGAACCTCCCACTGAACTGTCTGTGTGTGATCTTCAATTAGAGCTGGACTGGACAGATACAATAACTCGCCTTCAAAAATATACCGTCAATTCACTTTACAGTATATCCTGTGAAGCGCTTTAAAACATCTCCAAGATGTGATAAGGCGTTATATCAAATGCAAGGATTATTATTATTAACTTGTCACCTCTTAACTCGTATGCTTAGTTATATCAATCTTGTGATATTCCTGTGTATAGTTTCATTAAATACATTTTCACATCGTCGATTTACAAGATTTAATGGCACCATCAACTTATGAAATGAACAATAACTACATTTCCCCCATTGTTCAATTGGTAAAACATCTCTGTCTACAGGGATATGGCTCAATGGGATCTATTTACCCTCCAGCAACTTGTCCAATGGCTTTCCAATGTGAGCCAGACAGTGGGGTATATTTCACACTGATTCTTTTCTCCACATCTTTATAGTGGCATTCATTTGGTGCTCCCTGTACAAGCAGGTACGCATGATAAATATCAGCTGATACAGAGTGCATCAAGAACCTGTAAAGCAAGTAATTTTACTTAAGAGTTGAATGAGAGGAAAAAAATAACACTTAAAGCTCAAGCGAATAAAACAGAAAAATATGGATGATACCATTTTTACTGTTGAAAAAAGTCCATTAAATATCTATATTCCTCATGATTTATAGACCTTCTCTCCAGCCCCCACCCCCGGATAGCTTGTGTTTAGAAAGTCAAATTTCTTTATCCAAAATTTTTCTCCTGACTGCTCCTGCTATCATTCTCCCTCACCGCAGCCTCTTCCTCCACATGAAAGTCCATCAGCTTGCGAGGTCAAGAAACAGGCTATGGTTTGCTCCACAACTGTGGCCTCGTGAGTAGAGTTTCTTTAGTAAAATAAACATGTTCTAGATAGGGTTGTTTATTTTCATACAGGACATAGGACTTCTCTGTAATCAAATACAGATCCTTTCTCCATAAATTTGCAAGTGTTAATTCACTTAAAAGCCGAGTGCTGTATTGTTGGAAGTGCCGCCCTTCAGATGAGATGTCAAACCGAGGACCTGTCTGTGCCTGTTCAGGTGGATGTTAAAGATCCCAAAGCACTTTTTGGAAAAGGGAAGGGAGTTTTTTTTCCTGATGTCCTGGCCCCCAGATAAAATTGTTCATTTGCTTCATGGCTGTTTGTGGGACATTGCTATGCACAAATTGGCTGCATTGTTCGCCTGTAAAATATGGTGCAAAAATTAAACTACACTTTACAGCAAAATCCTTTGCGATGTTGGTGAACCCACTAACCCAGGTAAATAGCATAATAATGACCAAACATTAAACGCTTGCAAGTGAAACTTACCAGGTAATTAGAGTTAGGTCTGAAGATTAGCCATTATCTTATCAAATGGCGGGGCAGGCTCGAGGGGCCGAATGGCCTACTCCTGCTCCTAATTCTTATGTTCTTATGTCCTTATGAAAATCAAACAGTGACTTTGAAATGAACTGAAAGATGAATGAATCAATAAGAGTTTTTGGTATTGAATATTGGGATTAAGTAATTGATTTAAGTAATAAGGCGCTACATCAAATGCAAGGAATATTATTATTATTAATAATAAACCCTGCATTTGATATAGCGCCTTATTACATCTTAGACGTCTCAAAGTTCTTCACAAAATCTACTTTAAGTGCAGTGACTGTGTATTTTGTGGGCGAAACGCGGCAGCCAATTGCGCACAGCAGTGCCCCACAAGCAGTCGTGGATTGAGCAACCGGATTATCATTATTATTTACTTTTTTGAAGGGATTTTTTTGAAAGCGATCCGTCAAAGTCAAAGTCCTTGAAAGTTCTCTTATAATTTGTGAAATTATCTGTCCCATCAGAAGCAACCGCCAAAGGAAAGTTTGAGGTAATGTCACGGACGTGCCCTGTTACTCTGCACCGCTCATTGGGATCTCAGGAGATTGCGATGAAGGGACTCTCAATGCAGCCCTCCAGTTCCCTGGAGCTACAACACACTGCCCCACCAGCATGGTGCAACTCTTTATGTTCCCTGTAACTAGCTTGGAATCTGCTGACAAAGTAGCGAGAGTCAAAGGAGAATAAGATGAATAGGAAATAAAAGAGGGATTAAGAGGATTATTTCAAAGACCAAAGGAAATATACCTCTAATTGATCTGTAATGGGGATCAAATACCACTCGCGCAGGTGGGAAAGACACACTAAAGAGCCAATTCCCCTGAATATCATGTTCTGATGCTCATTTTTCTAACTTCACACCGTCCGAATCACTTGGTATTATTTTCTTGGTAAAATAGCTTATGGTTGCCTAGTTCTGTTTTGAGGAAAGTCGCTTGTTGAGCGTTGAGGTGGAGTGGGTTAAGTACCATGTCATTTTATTGCTCAGACCTGGGAGTGAGTCCAGCCCAGACTGAAGTCTGCCAAACTGGAAGTTCAACAAGAGGCGATTTTCTTCAAAACAAACTTTAGGAACCAGAAACCACTTTATGAGAAAATAATGGCAAGTGACTTCGACAGTAAGTATGAGGTTAGAAAAATAAGCAGCAGAATGTGTCATTCTGCAAAGCAACTCTTGAAATAACCTTTAGCAGTCTTACCTAATAAACCCAGGCCCGTGAGCTCAGCGATGAGATTGTGCCACAATGATGCCCAGGGTGGGTTTTGCTTTTGGGATTAGATTTGTATGTCGCTACGTTATGTCAGCCACGACGTGCCACAAATTCTAAGAGAAATATTTACGCCCTCTAATCATAAGAGCAATAAAGGTAACACCCACCACTCCATCATTAAGACATTGTTTTATGAGAAATATATTTAAACAATGTCAAAGTCAAACTTGACACTTTGAAACACCTCAATGACGTGATAAGGCGTTATACCAAATGCAAGGATTATTTTTATTCTGACTTGCTCCTTAACGGAATACGGAACCTGTATGGATACAGAGCCCCCCCCTAAGTTAAAACTCAGTTTGTCTAGTTTGTTTTGACGTTAATGACTGTAAAGCACTTTCACGACATTTCGATGTGCTAAAATAAAAATTCTTTCTTTCCTTTTCTATCTCCTGCCCCAAAAGGCAATGGATCTAGTTTATCCACACCCCTGGAGTCACTTTGCCACCACCCTTAATGCAGAGTATAAAATAAAAGTATGATGTACATTCAGTAGAGTTAGAGTTCGAATGAAGGGCAATGGAACAATACCCATTGAGCCCAATTTTGTGTCAGCAAGCTGCTCCACACTGTCTGGCTGGGGGAGGGTGGAATAATGAGGGATAACTTACAGGGGATGGATTTCAGTCTTGCTGTTACACAGACAAACATTTTTATTATTGAACTTGATTTGTTTTGTATGAACTTCATGCAGGAAATGTAACTGAGACAAGACATCCTCAAACCTTCCACAAAAGGTGAGAGCGGTGCAAACCGATACACACTAAAACCTCTTTACAACAAACTCAGATTCTGTAAAACTCCCATAATAACAAATATGTCCCCTTATTTTGGGATGAGGATCCGTTACCATGAGTAACGGCGCTCAACGAGACAATACATTTCTTCTTTCCGCCCACCCCACCCCTCCGCAATCTAAACATTCCAAACCTCCTTTGCCTAAGAACTTGTAAAGGTTTGTGCTATTGTGACTGGGATTTGGAAAAATAAACATGTCGAAAGCACAGGACAAAGTTATCTTGTCTTTTCAATGCCTTGAAGGCCATTCAAGTATTTTTACACCAAACACATAACAATTCTTCTCTGTTTTACTGTCTATCTCTCGGCACTGACCTTCACCAAGCAAAGGGGGAGAGAATGGGTGAAATGTATTTATCGACCGTAATGTACCTTGAACAAGAGTAAAACCAGAGATCAAACCCAGGTTCTCTGGAAGCAGGATCTCAGGCTCCACGTGACCATCTAGTCACAACAAGCTCTAAATGAGCTTTCACATTAGTTGGAGAGTTTTACTGATGACGAGCTGCATGTTCCTTCAATTTTACTTGATATAAACCCTTTACATTGAAAATTCAGATCATTTTTTGCAGTGATCGACCGGCAGAATAAGTGTTGCTGTTTTGAAGTTCTGCAAAGGAAATTCAACACTCACTGAGTTAACAGAACCCTTCAAAGGGCCTTCAATGGAGTACTGTTACTGTTACTGTAGCATTAAAATGCTGACAAGTTACCTTCCTTTCACTATATGTTAAACTGACAGGCAAAGGGCACACAGAGCAAGGAATGCAGTCAGTCAATTTGCGAGGTTACATAGCCTCGCTGTAATACGTGGGCGTACGTATTTAGCACTTGGCTGTTCTCTGGGATTTTCACCCCGGTGGTCCCCACAGATGCACTCAATTTGGAACAGACTGGGTTCAAAAGTTCAGCTGGGGTTTTTAACCTGAGGGTGGGGTGGGGGGGGGGTGGGTGGGCGCGCGGGGAGTGGGTGGGGGAGTGGGGAGGCGGGGGGGGGGGGGGAGCAGTCACTCTGCTGCTGTCACATGCATGGCTCAGCCCTGCTCCAGGCTGTATGTGGGAAAGAACATAGACGCCCTGAATCAAAGCCGAGTTCTTCCTCCACTGCAACTCATTTGGACAATGCCGCTACAGTCTTATTGATTAAATCCCACCAAACTAATTTTAACTTGCATTTAAATGAGAAAATTACTTTTGCTGCGAGGAGGCTAATATCGCAGTATTTCTCCTGAAACAATTCACCTGTCAATTTCCGGCCCGGTTTCATCAGCCCAGAATCACCCAACCAACCGTCGATTCAATATTTTTTTTTAAAAAAAACTTTCAATAATATTTAAGGAAATATGAATAATTTTAAAAGAGGCTTGAAAAAAAAATACGGACATAAGACCTGACTGGTTCAGAGAGTGGTTTGTGATTTTGTTAGAAGGATGGCTTGTGCCCTTCAGCAGCGGAGCGTAAGATGTCGAACTCCAAGATCTTCAACTGTCTTCAAACTCTGGAATTTTCGCTGGGCGGAGAAGAGGGTTAAGCTTGGGGGCACAGAAAATTCCATTCTAAATGACAACGCTTTCAAAGAGCCGGCACAGGGAATATGGGCCAAATGCCTGCTCCGTGCTTTCAAACTCTACGATTCTACATGTGAGCCCAGACATTGAATGTTGGCAGCCTACTTGACCACGGATAGAATCACAGCCAAGTCTGATCCTGTCCACACCCACTGTCTACAAATGTACATTTTCCAGAGGGAAATCACTGCATAGCTAGCAGGAATCTTTCCTGGTTTCTCTCCCATGCCCCACCCCTATAGCACAGGGTCAATCGACGATCAAATTTGTTGAGGAAGGTCTCTAGCAGTCAGTAATCAGGAAATACACCATTATCCTTTGCAAGTGAACGGACATCTTCAATGTGCCTGAAGGATGTAGCATCTTCTGAACTACTGTACACAACTACCCAGCAACGTAACTGTCACGCAAACCACTACTGATTGTGGGACACTGCTGTGCGCAATTGGCTGCCACATTTCACCCACAAAATATACAATGAATTCACTTTACAGTATATTTTGTGAAGCACTTTGAGACGTCTCGAAGACGTGATGAGGCGCTGTATCAAATGCAAGGATTATTATTATTATTAATGCCAGTTAGCACAGTTCTGCACTGTGCTGACCTGCCACTGGCAACAGCAACTGTGAGGGAGTGACTTCTCTTCCTGCTCTACATCCCTCGACTGCAGGAAGCACAGGCACATCACGTCCTGCAGTGCAAAGTAGGCAATTCTTCATCTTTTTGTTGCTCCGCACCCAGGCAAAACATGATGTTCATAGTTGAGGCTGAAGCTATAATGAAGTGCTGGGGGTCAATGGGTGGTTAATCTGATATTCCGTCTGCCTGTTCAGGTGGACATTAAAGGTGAACAATTTGAAAAGAGAGTTTTCGAGGGTTTGTTCTGGTCAACAGTCCCTCAAATAAAATTGGTCATTTACTTCATGACTGTGCGCTATTGGCTGTCGGATTCGCCCACAAAATATACAGTCAATTCAGGTTACAGTATATTCTGTGAAGCGCTTTGAGACACCAACTCATGGATTATTATATTATTATGACTGGTTGTGGGACATTACTGTGCCGCAAATTGGCTGCTGTATTCTCTTACAAAATACGCAGTCACTACACTTCATAGTAAACTCCTGTGAGGTGCTTTGAACCATCAAATTGATGTGATAAGGGGCTATATTAGGATTATTATTTATTATATGATACACAAGGTCAGTTGTGATCCAGGACTCCTCCTACAATAGTCTAATATCTAATTGCTAATCTCCCTTAATGTCTGTCCTCAGGAAATCACTGAGTGAGGTTGCTGAATTAAGTGGAAACTGTGTCAAATGTGAGGCAATTTTTTGAAATTATGTCCACTGAGAGATGGGCTTAGGCTACTGAACTAATTTCACTTTGGATTTTAAACTGTCAGAAAGGAAGCTTTCAGAACTTGTGTCTGGGCTGAAATTAAACAGAATCCCAGAGATGAAAAAGTACAATTCTAACCCACTGTGCTGTTTAGTCCCTAGGAACCTGCAGTTCGTTGAACAGATAGCATTTGACAGCAGCAAAGCAGAAGGAAAAATAGGAATAAAGCACTGGAGAATAAAACCTACCATATGATCATACCTTTAATATATAGGTTAGGACAGTTGGGAAGGGGTCCCAACAAGACAAAACGCTTTTTTTTCTGACTGAATTTCCTGATCAATACAAATACATCCCTAGCAAAATCTTTACTAAGCAACTAACCATTCGGAGGGATGCACATGAGCACCCAAGTTTATTAACAAATAATTTCCTCCTCTCCAGACAGGAAAGATATGACTTGTTGACCTGCCCAAGACAACCTGGGATAAATGTGAGAATTTGCCATGATGGGGAATTGCAAGTACAAAAGTGAAGTATATCCGCCAACTTCGTCGTTACTCATAAGTCCCCACTCTCTTCCAACCCTACGCAGCTTCGCTCCCGTATCTGTGCTTCACCAACTCAATGATCGGTGAGATCATTCAGGAATCAAATGTCTCCATTAGAGCGTAGTAGAGTCTGTATCCCTGGCCAAAGTGTGGGGTGGCGGGGGAGTGAAATTCATATTTAGGGGTCTCAGTCCTGACTCCTCTCTAGTGACCTGTGAATATCAAAGGATATCAGCCAAATACTGGACCAATCTAAAATAGAGCCCCTCTGGACTCTATTAGCTGCATATCACTACCACGAGATCAGTTCTGATGAAGGAGGCCCTTTGTCCTGTCTGATCTTATTCTCCAAGAATATCCACCCTACCATCAAGCTTTTTCTTTTAAAAAGAAAATGAGTTCCAGAGTCTTCAGAGAATCGTAGAATTATACAGCTCAGAGGGAGGCCATTCAGCCCATCGTGTCTGTGCCAGCTGTTTGAAGAGAGCTATCCAAATCAATCGCACTCCCCCGTGCTCTCCCCATAGCCCTGCAAACTTGTCGACCAAGAAAAGTTTTGGACTTGGCCTCAACCAAACTTCGTAGCAATATGTTCCAATCTGGATGAAGAAAAACTTCCTGGAGTCTGTCCATAAACTCTGAACCCATGTTCTCTTGTCCTACTGACCTGGTGCATCCTGAAGTATTGTTTTACTACTGGGTTTCTTTTTTTCCCAATGCTAGCAAACGTTTTGCTGTGGGTTTGACATCAAAAATATATAATGGAAAATTTGGTATGGTTTGCACTGGGTGGGGGGGGTGGGGGGGGGTGCATTGGCACCAGAATCTAAGGTTATACATGCAATGGGCACTCATGTGGAGTTTGGAGGGAGGGAGGGAGGCTACAATCCATGGAACGTCACATTCCAGTGCTCAGTAATCCATTGTCTTGAAATAAAGGACACAATGGAAATCAACAAAGAGCAGTCAACAGCTGATGTCTTATCTTGGGTCTTATTTCAACAGAAACTAATTTAAATCTTCAAGTTCCCGATGGTGAATTACCACAGAAAACTACAATGGGCTCACAACTCAAAAGATTAACCTGGCTAGTTTTTTTTAATTCTCCACTGGCTAGTTTACTGAAATATGGTAGTGATTAGTAACTGACTCAAAGGGGACTTCAGCCAGTAAAACAGTCGGCTGGCCAATGTTTTTATACTTGCCTGGAACATATAAAATTTAGTTAGGTGCACTTGAACAATGAACAGCTCTGAGATCCTATATTTTAGCAGATAAATGACAGCAGCAGAAACATATTACTGTTATTATCCAATTGTCTTTCTCTTTATAATTCCGCAAAAGCTTTTCTGAAGTTCGTCACTCAGGTTTTAAAGGCACGGTTTGGTCTTAAAAACTACAGTATTTCCTCATCGTGCCCCAATGAATAGTGATGCTGGTGTGAAGCACTTTGCACCTAAACTCAACTGTGCCGGGCTGTGATAATGTTACCATGTTTTGACAAGTACTAACTGAAAAATGAGGCCGTTCACACATAACCGGGCGATAGTGATGGTTTGTTTAGTCACTGCTGTGGCACTTCAGACACAATCAGGAAGTGAGTGATACATTCAAGGCCCGTTCGTGGGTTCCAAACATTGCCTGAGGTAAGGGAAGCCTGAACCAACACATACCACGCAGTTAACAATTAAAGAAAACAAAACTGCTCAAAACTAGAATTATTTATGCATCACAAACTTGTAATGCCATTAACTTGCTCAACAGATGATTCAACATTTTGTGAGGTAAACACCTGAAATCGGGCTCAGGGATAATTTCAGTATTTGAAAATAATAAATAATCCTTGCATTTGATACAGCGCCTTATCACATCATTGAGACGTCTCAAACACGTTGTGAACTGAGTGACCAAATTTTTTAATCTTTATTTTTTTGATGGGATTATTACCTCCTGAAAGCAATTTGCCAATCGACTAATAGCCGGGTTCCTACTTACTGCTAAGTAAACTGAGGAGTGTGGAGTGAGGAAGCTTGCCTAAGGTTTTGCCCTGATGGCCGTGAATTGAACCTCTTGCTTGCAAAGCAGTTCGTTAACCACTGTACTACGGGACTGAACGTTTTGCATTTTCACATTTGTTTCCCAGATTTTATTTCTAAAACAGTTTTTAGTTTTGCTGTATGGAAACCGATTCCTTTCATGCAAGCAAGTTTCAATGCATGGAAAACATCAGGACATGTTACTGATTAAATTACTGGCTTGATTTCCATTCTCTTACGACATGGGTGGACTGAGTATTGGTGGCTCTTTTGTGGTTGAATATTTCTGAACCCTACACTTTGACCCCCCCCACTCCCAAGCATGAGATTCAGTTTACCAAGTACCATATGACTATCACAGCAAGGGTGGAGCACTCGAAGCGCTTATAACCGTGGCAGGACTGCACTTCATACAACGAACCCAGAATGATTATTGATGGAAAATAAATTAAACCATAATTCCTCCCACTGTATATTTTGAATCACTGAGTTCCCTTGTATATTCTCTACTGAGCCAGGCGTATAATTAAGAGGTGTGCTAATGTAGCAGCCAGCAGAACATTTGGGGAGTTACTAAGAACAATTCAAAGTATTATTAAAGGAACAGTTATCGATTGAAAGACAAAGAAAACAAAAGCACAAAAATAACAAGCAATAACAGCTGCCATATTACTCAATGGGAATCAAATTGGTTTTCACCTAAAGGGGCAATCCCCAACTAATGGGTAAGAACCACACGAAAAGAGGGTATGGGAAGAATGATTGAAACTCATTCTTGAAAAATGACAACAAATTGCACCACATAATATTGCAATCATAGAAGCATCTGGATGCTATTGTACAACAAAAAGTTTATCTTATGCCATTACACAGTAGTTATATCGGAGTTTCAGCACAGAGGTGAACGGAGAGTGCTGACAAACCCACACATCTGGTCACCCACATTTCAAGCTGGATAATCCTTATATAAAAAAGTGGTTAGAGCTTCAAAGATAACTGAGCAGGACCAAATGGAAAGTGTGTGTGGGGGGGTCAAAATCAACATCACAATAGAGAAGGGTAAGTGGCAATTGGAGTCCTGCAGCTCAGTGGTTAGAGCACTCGCTTTGCAAGCGAGAGACCTGAGTTCAATTCCAGGCAGAGGGCGAAACCTTGGGCAAGTTTCCTTACTCCACACGTCTAATAATAATCCCTCCAAAACCCAAAACAATAATAAATCCACGACTGTTTGTGGGACATTGCTGTGCGCAATTGGCTGCCGCGTTCGCCCACAAATATACAGTCAATTCATTTTACAGTGTGTTCTGTGAAGTGCTTTGGGACGTCCTCCCGACGTGAAAAGCGCTATATCAAATGCAAGGATTATTATTATTATTATTATTATTATAATTGTATAACTGAAGACCGAAAAGGCACAGAGACAGAGGTGGAATTGGGCGGGTGGTGGCTGAATGTTGTGTTGTGTTCAGTGCTGAAAGGACGGACAGTGGTCAGGAACCCGTGAGTTACAAACATTCAGCTCCTTATCTTGTTTATCACATCTGAACTAAGCTGAGGCAGACAGTGAGAGCTGCTGGAAAAGCTGGCAGAGGAGTTGGAGTTATCAAGAAGGCAATGTGTTGCTTGACACAATCGGCAGTACGCTCATCCCTGAAGCACTCTTTTGGAGGTTCTAATGGCTGGTTTCAGGTGGTATTGAGAGAGGCGTCTTGGTCACGGGTGCTGTGGTGGAAACCAGAGAAGGGATTTAAACTACAAGTAAAATGACTGTCAGAAGCTGCAACGGCAGCAGGAGATGACAGCTTGGCCCGAAGGCCATAAATGTTTGTGTAATATAATGTAAATTTATGATCCATGTGCAAAACAGCTGCCAGTTGCCATTAGACTGAGCCACCCATGTCTGAGCGATCACAGATCTGGCAGCAGAATCCTCATTACACTACAGCTTATGAACTAGAAATCAGAAACGCGGGATAGGATTTGAAGGGAGCATCTCTGTGAGATTTCTCACTCACCATGACAATTCTCATGACAGGCTGCTCACTGTAGATGGCTCTATCTTGGCTTGTGCTAGAGCAGTCGGGTGTCATCTGGAAAGGTTTTAGGAGAGGTCCATATTGGTGACACATTCTACCTTCTCTCTTTCAACACTCTATCAGCGCTTCCAGGTGGATCCAAGTATTTAAAACAAAAATTATACCAAGACTATGGAAAGCCATGTAACCTGCTAAGTTTTGCAATATTCTTTATCTTCATTTAAAATAGCAGCTGATGGAACATGCTCTTGCTCTGAGTTGTTGAATTGCATACATTATCTCCCCACATATGTCCTGAAGAAGGGGCATTCAAACACAAGGAGCCCTCAAATATGTATTTCTAGCCTATAGACATTCCTCTTGTTCGTTCGACCTGGTAAATATTGTGAAGAGCAATAGTATAAGATACTTCACAACTGGGCCAAACTCCTTGGTCAAAGTACCAGCAAAATAACTGCAGGTTAATCAAGATGATCTGTCAGTCCTTTGAAAGATATTATAGAACAATACAAGATTAACCAACGCACAAGCCAGTGCATTGGGTTGATCCCACCAGTTGCTGGATGCAGAACCTTAATACTCTAATAAAATCAATACTCTGGCACTTGTTGTTCAGCACGTTGAGGGCAAGCTTTGTGAAACATTTCAAGTGTTATAGTTGCTTCCTCTGCAAAAAAGAAATAAGAAGCATGTAACATACTTGAAGGTAGCTGCAGTTCTATTCTGCATGTGGAGTCCTGTAGCTAAAATGGTTAGAGCACTTGCTTTGCAAGTGAGAGACCAGAGTTCAATTCCAGGCAGGGCGAAACCTTGGGCAAGTTTCCTTACTCCACACGCCTAATAATAATCCCTCCAAAACCAAAAACAATAATAAAATTGGTCATTTTTAATCCATGACTGTTTGTGAGACATTGCTGTGCACAATTGGCTGCTGCGTTCGCGCACAAATATACAGTCAATTCACTTTACAGTATATTCTGTGAAGTCCTTTGGGTGGTCTAGAAGACGTGAAAAACGCTATATCAAATGCAAGGATTATTATTATTATTAATGGTTTTCATCGACTGTGCTCCGACTCTCAGATTGCTGGCCACCACACTATTTTTTTTCAGCTGGCACAGATCAAGCTAAACACTCCCTTCAACACCATCTTCTATCAGTCAACAAGAAGCACATCTACAATAACAAACACCATCATGGCACTTTCTGAGAAGGAATCTCATGTAGAGTTTCACGAAGATGAAGGGCAGAACAGGATAATTGGATAGATAGCTCAGGGAGGGGCAAACCTTTAACAGTTACAGTCAGGGAGTCTGAATGTGCCACACTGACGTTGTTAACAGCAGAGTGTCAGGGTATAGGGCCAATTGTCTTTGGGAGACAGGAGTTTTCCAATTTTCCCATTCGCCTTGGATTTGTAATGTAAAATAATGTAAATATTGTAATATAATGAAATTATACATTTCCTAGTTTGGCTTCAAAACAATTTTTTTGTTCAACGATAAAACAAATGACAAGTGTAGTTGTAATTTAAGCGATCCAATCACACGCTACCCCATGTGAAGGGAGCTATATAATGCAAGCTGTTGTGGTACTAGAAACACGTAAAGGAACAGACCGTAAGTATATTTCATATCTTGTCATTGCTCTCTTCTCTGCTCCTCTCCTGAAATCCCTTTTCCTTTCCTTTTCCGAGTAAGGTTCCATGAGAGCCAACTGTCTTATGGTTCCTACCATAATGCGTTGTTATTCTTGTATGAGACTTGACAGTGAATATTGGCAGCTCCTTGAATACAGGGAAGTTTTATCCTGACCAACTTCTGCCCACGCACATACATCTCTAGCTGGGATCTCTGGATCGCCATCAGCAACAGGAAGCAGCACTGATTGTCCCCTTTTCCTAACTCAGGGAACCAAGGCCAACTGTAGTGCCCACTTCACACTGCCCCCTCAGTTAACTCAGCACAGACTGGGCTTTGAAACTGGGACTTTTTCAGCCTGTACAGCTCAGCTTCTCACACTTAATAAACTGCCTGCGCCATCAGAGGAGCCAGACTGCAGTTTTAATTTAAACCGAAAAGCATGTTAGATTTATGGATCTTTGGACTTTAAAGGTCCACTGACAGGTTACCCACAGGCGATGGGAAGAGTGGAGGGTGGGTGGAAAAAGTGAACATGCTAGAAATATTGATGGCAATTATAGTAATTATGCATATTTAACACAGGACTGTGGTAAACAGACAATAGAAACCACTGAGGTGACTGAGAGAGTGGGATAATTCATTTAACATACAGCATTAGTTGTTATGTTGTGCATGTTGGATGAAAGGCTAAGTACACCCTGTTTTCCAAAGTGTAACTAATAGAAATCACTTATAAGTGGCTGGTTGATAAAGCTGGATCCAGAGATATTTGAGGCACACAAGCAGAAAGAACGTACGCCGATAATCCATTTTCTCAACCCTCATTGCCACCAAAGGAGCTGAAATTAATGCAGCATAACTGTAAAGTATATATTTCCCCTAAAGCCATCCCCATGCTTCCTTGATATTGTCTCTGTGTTTAACCTTTTGCACTCACTTCATTGCATATTATGAAACTAAAACAAAGAATTACTTAGTTCTGACTCCAGTTCTTTGTTGTCTGGGAAATTTTGTATAGAAAGTACACTTAAGGGAATTGTGAACTGGGCTCCATGAAGCTGTGCTCTCTCAGCACTAGGGGTTAATCTATAGACAGTAAAAAGCCTTGTCAGTATACTCAAAGAGTGATAGACCTAAGTGACCCAATCAAATTTTAGATGACGGGCCGTACCAATGCTTCGGGCTAAAATAACTGACTGGAGCCATGAAGATTTTCGTTTGGTGATGTTCTGGGACTGGCTGGGATAGACAGTGGGGTTAATGCATCTCTGTGATCTCAACACAACAATAATTCTTCTGTTAGAGAAGGGAGAAAGCTATTCTGGATATACAGTAAACAGTCAACTAGCAGAGATGAATATTTAAGCTTAGAATTGGTTTATAAAACTGTATAGAGATACATCAAATCACTTGCAGGAAAATACTTTTATGTATTAGTGCAGTGAATTCTGTTTCGCCTTAGTGATTGGAGAGGAATATCTCTCTTTGATGATGATACAGCTCTAAAATAGGCCATTCGAACAAATCCATACAGATTAATATGGAACATAACTGATTAAAGTGTTTTGCTATTAACTAAGATGAAATGTTTATTTTGTGTATAGAATATGGGGACAGGTATAGTTTGCCATGGTTAGATTGGGAAGAATTATCCAATCAGTAGCATTGTCTTCAAAGTTTAGTTGTAATCTGCAGAATGTTCTTTTTGTATAACTGTTCGACAAAATCATGGGATGGACAGAAAAAAAATAAGCATCTGAATAGTAAGCAAAATGGGAAAGATGTTCTATGGAAAAGTGTTCTTCAAAGCTCTAAAACAGATCTAACCCTTTATTGGAAATTTCACTTCCGAAATGGACTCAGTGGTCATCTAATTTTTGTATGCGGACCAAAGGGGATCATCTGTTAAATATTCAACTCGCTTGATTTAGCTCCTTTCACAATCTTACTTTAAGGTGTCTTGACTGCATATTTTGTAGGCATACACAGCGACAATTTGTCCACAGCAACATCCTACAAAAGCGAATGAAAGATTTTATCCAGGGGATTATTATCCATATAAAAACCCGCAGTGGAGGCTTATCTTTCCTGAACAAAGGCACAAGACAGAGTCCAAGGCTCATATCAGTTGAGCATAACTGGAATTCTGGGGAACCTTGATGGTAGATTGAAGAGATTTCAGATTTAGAAACATACATGGGGAAAATACATTGCTTGTAAAGTAGACCCCATTGTACATCCCTAAATTTTAATACAGCTGATTTACAACCAGTCAGTCTACAATATGAAAAATAATTTATAGAAGAGGGTCAATCTAGATTTCTTCATCAGTGTTACTTGGGTACTAAAGGTTTGACTCTAAAACCAAAGCACAGTAATATATAGTTGACAACGGTAAGTTGTAATATAGCAAATAAAATTTAAGACCTTTGTATTCTCAATGATCAAAATCGCCCGGTTGATCATAAAAATGATACATTTTCTACGCTGCTTCTTTTACTCAGTGAGTTAGCAAAACAAAGGCACGATGGGCAGAATGGTTCCTTCTATGCTAACATTTCTACAATTGGATTTCTGCAGAATGAAGAAGATAATTCTTTAATAGAACAGGCAGTGCATTTGTAAGCAAACCATTGTAATCTACCTCTATATATGGACTTGCTGTGATATAAAGTCATCTCCAGGACCTCTAGAGCAAGAATCATAAAAAATCTGGACACCACAGTGAACACAAAGGCACATCTCAAAGCTTTTCACAGGCTTTACTGTAAAGTGTCATGACTGTGTTTTTGTAGGCAAATAACATCACATTTGCCAGGAATACTGTGGATTACATTGGTTTCAACATCTATGATGCTCGGAATGCGGCTTTTTTTTTGACCGTCTATGTCACACGCTTAACAAATTAACCCTCAATATGATAGTTACGGCATTTGCTGAACTTAATTGCACGCTGTTAATATTTGTTCAGCAAGCTGTTTTATTTTTAAACCATTATGACTAGTGTAATTAATGGAAAGTTTCCAACAACACGTGAATTGGATTTAACGAAATGTTACTTTTCCAGAGCAGTTAAGCTGTAATTACTTCTAGCTTGGTGAAATGTTGTGTAAACACTGCAAACTGTGCCTTGGTAACAGAGAAGAAGTTAAATGCTAATTTGATTCTCACGAATCCAAAATGTTTTTCCTCAGGCAACTGGTCCCATCACATTTTGTTTAGAAAGTACAAGTACATTACAAAATGGAGTGGACATTTGCATGAGCACACTATTTCAAACAGTACTTAACCAAAATATTATGGAGAAGTGCACATCAATTTCAACAAAAAACGCATCTTATGTAAGGAATCATTAGGACTTGGGGTGGGGTGGGGGGGGGGCACAATTATTCCGGTCAGTTTTGCTTCCATTTGCATTTGATGCCTGACACAGTCTTAGCACTCTGGCCTTGCAATCAGAAAATTGTGGGTTCCAGATCACCTCGCTGGAGGTGCATTGCATTGTTAAAGATTCCATCCTTAGGTTGAGACGTCAAAGCAAGATCCCGTCTCTCTGTTAAAGATCCCACAACACTTTTGGAAAAAGAAAGTTGTTTTCTCCCGGTGTTCAGGCCAAAAATCTCTTAGAATGAAAATTCTCATTGATGGCCTGTTTGTGGGACACTGCTGAGCACAAATTGGCTGCCAAGTTCGCCTACAAATACACATTGTGTACTTTTGTAAGCAAACTTAGATTCATCTACGAATTACCTATAAATCGGTTCCCATTCAGATTCACCTATAAGAGTACACTGATAAAGAACACAAAGAGAATGGGAATAAACACTATTTTGTATACGAAGGAAAAGAGAAAGACTTTAAGGGTAATATTATTCCATCCCATTTTAAAGTTTAATTGTTGATTATTTATAAACCTTGAAAACAGACTGCCATCAAAACATTTGATTAACTGGTTTTGCTCTTATGGCTGAGTTTCTCCCTGACTTTGAAATGATCTGGGATCAGGGATCACAGAACTGTATTTGTACACAATGCCATTTTTTTACGGCTCCCAGATTTCTCTTTGAAGTTTGGGAGTTCGAAAGAAATCGGAAGTTTCGTAGCCATAAAAACAGAGAGCTGTAACCTAGGCATGTATACTAAAGAGGGGGTCATCCATCACAGTATCAACGATTTATACTGCACTTCAACTATTGCAGTGACTATGCCTGAGAATACTGACTGTGAGGCAGAAAATAGTTCATTTACGTTATCATTGCTATTAACCTTATGATTAAATAAGACAAGGCAGCCAAGACATTACATTTATACAGTTAACCACTCTGTTCTGGCCTCCTTGCTTTCATTATAAAATTCACAGGTTTAAAAAAAAGACAGGATGGAGGAGTGAGAGGCTAAAAAGTAATCTATAGCCCTCAAGTTGCAAAAGGGACCTAAAATGTCATGAATGCCCTCTAACAGACAAGGAATCATAGTTTACAGCTTTAGCCTTCACCTGCAGCAAGTCTTCGTGTTTTATGTTGTGTGGGTGCATTAAATTGTATACCCCATATGTCTTTTCTTTAAAAAATGTCTTATCAGATAAGCTCATTTCTGTATCATATTTCCTATCTTGCACAGTCCTGAAATGGCGATTAGCGCCTGAATATACAACGTAACTTACACCTCAATTCTTCCTGGCTCACTTAGCTATGTCTGAGAAATCAATAGTATCAGTCAGTCTGGAACACGCACATATAGAGAAGGGAGCTTCTCCCGGTGTCCTGGACAACAATCACCCAGATAAAATTAGTCATTCAATTCCCGAATGTTTGTGAGACACCGCTGTGTGCAATTTGTCTGCCGTGTTTGCCTACAAAATTCAATGAGTAAGTATACTGTGCAGTATATCCTGTAAAGTGCTTCGAGATATCCTCTCAATATCAAGGCACATTATCAAATGCAAAGTTTTTTTATTTTTATAATAATTATTATTATCAGAGCGGGCCCTGAGGCAAGAGGAGACCTGAAATCAGCTTGATCCAACAAACCAAATAAAAATTCTCCCTATGAAATTGTTTGTTTTAAAAAGACAGCGATAAGAGCACTTTACAAAGCAAACATTGTTCCGAGCTTCTTCTCTGTTAAGAGAAATCACTTGCGTTTATGTATGCGTGATCGATTTTGATCATTTATAGGTAATAATAGGGTCTCAGAAACCAAACTATCATAGAGATTGCCCTAAGACAGCAGTGAGTAAAATTTTCATTATTTTTACAAGTGGCCAGTTGCTGTTCTTCTTGACATAACCCCGAACAATCCACTCCCCAAAGACTCTATAACTTGCATGTCAGCTTTAAGTGGGCCATCCTGTCACTGTAAAGTAGTTTCTTTGAAAACTTAAATAAATCTTCCACTCGTCATATACACTAACAAAGCTTTTTCTTTCTTCAGCCAGGCGTAGTTATACACAGGCAGCAGGAAGTTTGCGCTTGTAGTGTTTACATTTCTTTATTTGGATTTCCCTCATTTTTTTTTTCTTTTTGGTCCAATATGCCTACAATTCTTTACTGCCTCTGGTGGAGCACGGGCAGTTTAGCTCTTATAGACCTCTCGACAGCCACGGTCAATGGTCTGTCCGATCAGCAATTTTGGCAGGATAGAAGTGTCCCCCACCTCTCCCAGTGATCAGAATGGCCCACCCCCACCGCAAGAATTGGAGCCCCAGCTCAGGAATTAGAGCGATCCTACGGATTTGATACACTGACCACCCCTCTGCAGCCCACTATTTTCACACAGTCATTTATCCAGTAGTTTTCCTGAGACCTGCTGAGATGTTAGTGAAGGCGGACATTTAGGTGGTTTGGGTATAGCTCCTTGTCAAGGACTAGTCGTTGTTTTAATGTCGAGATGTCATTGGAAATCCAGACATGGACAACAGACCAAGGCAGATTGGTTGTCTGTTGACTTGCGTTAGATGATGGTGTCAAGGTAAGTGCAGTCACCTGAATAACAATGCACATGCGATAGCTCACACAGTGAACCGATGGCATTTTAAATGTTTTCAGCAGACTCACTGCCTGATCTACTGGTCAATGATCTGTGTCATGGTCTTGCATTCATTTCAATCTAGAGGTCTAGGACTCTTTGTTAGACGGTGTCCTCTGACTAACAGTGATTTACCATCCAGGATTGCACCAAGACACAAATAAAGGACTCCAATGCAGCTCCTTAGCCCAGCTCGAAGGAACACAGTATAGTTTGTCCTCCTGCACTAGTATCAATGTCAGGGTCAAGGATCTTTCAGATTTCTCCCAAATGGTTTCAGCTCTGTTACTTCTGGGAAATGTTTTCCACACAAACCCCTGAATTCTCTCTCCCTCATTCTGAGACCCACAGTGGGCTGCCTGGTTCCACTACAATACTTTTACATGTCAATCACAATTAACACTTCACTTGAGCTGTGAAAATTGAAGCCAATCACTGAAAAAACTCAATATAAACACTGAACTAAGCTGGCCGGGTGACAAATCCTTGTGTCAACCTAGTTCAGTTGGCAGTACTTTCACCTTCAAGTCAGAAAGTTGTGGGTTCAAGCGCCACTTTGGGTTTTTGAACTCACGTAGTCCAGGCTGATGCTCCAGTGCTGTGCATCACATTGTTGGAGGTGCAACCCTTTGGATGAGATGTTAAACCAAGGTCCTGTCTGTCAGTTCAGGTGGATATTAAAGATCCCATGGCTCAGCTCGAAAAGAGAGGGAGTTTCTCCTGGTGTCCTATCTAACAATGCCCCAAATAAGATTAGTCATTCAATTCATGACTGTTTGTGGGACACACGACTATGCATAAATTGGCTGCCGTGTTCACCTGCAAAATGCAGTCAATACGCTTTACAGTAAATCCCGTGAAGCACTTTGAGACGTCCTCCCAATATGAAAGGCACTATATCACATGCAAGGATTATTATTATTATTGGAGCACAAACATTAAACTGAAATACCAAAATGAAGCAGGCCAGACCTGGCCCTGTTCTCTGTCAGCTTGTAATCACTTGTTTTTCTATAGTATAGTCTTTCACTCCTATTTAGGACACAAGTAAAATAATAATTGATTTGGACTATTTATTTTCAAGAATTCAAAGGAAGATGTTGACCCAATGGGTTGGAAAGGGTCAACAGGGGTGGATTTAATTGTTTTTTTTAAAAAAAGTTGGGGTTGAGTGACAAACCATTAATCTATTCAGACAGATGTCAAGCGCTCAGCATTTCAGTGCAACTTGTGCTTAACTGTACACAGCACAGTAACAAACCACCAGCATATGATAAATCTTATTGGCGTCTAGTGCTGACATATTTCATTAAAGTACAAATCACCTCGGTATGAGATAAAGAGCAGAGAGAGAGTCTCCAAAATTGAACAGGACTGTAATGCAGTTGATTCCAGGGAAAAATGAATACCTGATAAGAGAATAGGTCAGTTAAGAGAACGGAAACCGAAAAAAAACTAGAACAAGACTATTCACTGGAATGCAAACCTCCCTTGGGGTCCAATCTGTATTATCGAGTTTGTCCTCATACAAAGCACTCCTATGGATACAGAGTCATGTTTCAAGGATGTGGGAATCCATAAAGGTTTTACTTCTATTTTAGCTCAAATCCAATTAAATTACTGAATTCCCGGGATAATTCACTATAGCACTGGATATTATTAAAATAATCATGCACTGTGTTATGCAGAGAGCTATTCTGCCTCGGGTAAAGAATGTAGGCAGAATAGTAAATTAATGGTCATAATGATTTACTCCCACAATTAAGGCATAAAGCGCTAACAGTCAATAAATACAAACTTGCTGCATGAATTGTTTGCAAAAATATTTATTTGTAAGTCTCCATTACTTATATTACCTCCCTAGACTGAGGAGCTCAAAATACATAGACACATGTAACCCAAAACGACTAAACCCTTCATTGTAATGGATCAAGCTCATTTGGTAGTTTTAGGTTACGTGTGTCAAAGTGGCCTGACATGAAGTTAGAGATCCTCTGACAGTGTTAAAAGAACATGTAAAATCCTAAACAATACCTCATATTTTTTCTCGGAAAATTTCCACTGAGCAGCAATGAGAAATATGACTTTTCAAAACAAGGTAGCATATAAAAGAGGATGCTTCCCACAATGTTTTGACATATGAAATAGTGAGCAAGCTTCCCATTAACACTTCCCTCTGACTCTTATGCTCTTGAGCCATTAGAAAAATGCTAACTTCTTCAAGATAGGCAACAGCTTTCTAAGGTAAAAGGCGTTGTCGAACTTCAACTAGTAAGATCGCGGAGACTGCCAACTAGATCCTTTTCAGTTTGTTATATGTTTAATTTGGTCCGTTAAGTGTTTCAGGGGGTGCCACTTGGGAAAAGATTGGATTTCACATAAGCTAATCTTTTTTAAGAAAAAAAGGATGATGAGAACAACTATAATCTCGCCGGGAGATATTCAAAGAAAGAGTGACAACACGGGCACGGGAATGGAGGTAGTTGGGGCCCATGAAAATGGATGGGGGCATGTGTCACGCCTCTAGGAAAGGGGACAAAAATAGAAGGGAAAGAACAAAAGCACTAAGGATTTCTACCACAAACAGAACTAAGAGACTGTGCAGTACAGTGCTGCACTCAAATTAGCTGCCACATTCGCCCACAAAAAAAATACAGAATTAAAACTACAGTACAGGTAGTTTAAAACAAAAACAACGGTGAAATTTAAGTTAAAGTAGCGCATACATTGTGCAGGATGAAAAGAGGGAAAGGGGAGAAAACTGGAGAAAAATAAATCACAAACCGACGATTTGTATTCAATATCTTTTTATATCTACTGTCTTCAGCTCTCAGACAGACAGATAGTTGAAAAAAACTGCTGCATTGCACTTTTCAACCTGCTGGGCAGTGGGATGGAGCACAGGGGAAGCGGGCACTCTTGCCTCTAATTCATGCGCTATATTTTGGAAAGGATGACATTTATTGGCAGCTCGCTCGTGTGCTGGGAGATTTTGGCTCAGGAACAAAAGATTTTTTTCCCCCCATTCCATGAAACCTTCCTGTTGCTGTAAACCTCGGTTATAGCTAAGCATCTGTCCAAAGGGGACCCGCTGGCAGATCAAATTTAAGATTTCCTGCGTATTGATTCTTATTTGAGACTGGGCCATGTCAAGCATCTGTTGAGAAGTAGGAAATGCAGTCTTTTTGAGCAATACCTATCCAGTAGTTTTTGATATAAAAGAAAACCACCGTTTTGCATTTGTTTGTATATGTATTTCTTTTTAAATATTCTGTCTTATAAAACCACTGAAATTCGATCCCTAAGAGCAGCCCCATATACAGCCTTCTCCACTTACCACAGACCTGCTCCAAGCACAGAATGTATATGGAGTAAACCACTCCTCATTCACGCTAATTGGAGACAAGTACTGATCCAAGCATAACACACTCACCCAATTATCCAGCTCACAGTGCACAGGACACCAAATGCAGTCAAAAATCCCATTTGTGAAAATTACATGTTTGGGTTCAGTGGCTTGTATTATTTTATTTGGATTGAATTACTGATTTTATGCCTAATTTAGCTGTGGTAATATAAGAATGCATGGAACAAGAAAAGACCATTTGATTTACCTACAGACCACGTAAATTCTGAACGTCACACAACCCAGTTGGCAGTTTCTCTCCGCCCCCTCACCCCCACCTCCCCACACACCCACCCACCCACGATAAATAAAACAAAACTAAAACAATCTAACCGCACACCGTGCATTGTTGCCTTCCAGGTTGGCCAATTCCATGATGATAATCATGTTCCACACAGTCTTTCATCAATATACACCATCTAAGAAATACAATTACTGTGAATATTGCTTCTTCACAGTCACTGTGGCTGATCAATGAATGAAGTTCAGTCTAGGATTGTGTGACAGTGACACAGGTCTGGTCAGGTGGATCTCGGTCATGCTTGAGTCAGAGGAGTCAATGTGAGACTCTCACGCTGGTAACATCTAGTGGTGAGAAATGAGTGTCCATACCTCTGCATATAAATCCCCTGATTGTACAGAACAGACCTCATATCAAGAAATATGCACAAAAATGATTCTGCTCTTACTTCCTGCTTACATAGGCCAAGACTGTCCCTGCTTATACCGGCCAATAGTTTAACAGCTGCTATGTATTTCTCTGAATAAAATGTCCTGGCATTACCATTTAAAGACCCAAGAGACGGCAATGTTTCCAGACACTCCACTCATTTCTGAACACCGTACTGTTCAGGTTTTCATCAGCCAAGTCCACTTTCTCAAGCTGTACGGCAAGTGGTAACACAAATATGCAAGATGGCTGTTGTTATCTATAGTCTGTTCACTGTGAATAGCGATGCACAATTTCATACAAAACTTGTTATGATTATCCAGTTAACTGTTCAGTGGAAAAATAAAAAACTTGCATTTTCTAATAGCATCTTAAAAAGTGGAAACTTCTCCCAGGTATTATTTTCAGGAATCTGCGGTAATTCTAATTGGTTCTATGAAATGAATGTTAATACTGAGAAAGGGAAAGCAATTAGTGTTGAAATAAACATATTTTCCCTTACCCTCTTCTCTAAAAGAAGCTTGTTTCCTTTACTTTTATTGTGCTTCGTTTAGCATTGATGCTAGTCGTTTTTTGCTACCTTGCAGAACTAGCCTTAATAACAAGAGTTGGGGAGTTACTGACCCAGTCAAACCTAATTCTGTCCTTAACCAACATCTAGGTCATGTGCTTTCCAGTAAAGAGTCTCTGTAAAACTATCAGCACTAGAGAGAATATATGGCGAGATTGTGTGACGTTTAATTACCAACAACTTGCATTTACATAGCACCCTTCACACTGGACGGCATTTCGGAGAGTTTATACCAGTTTGTTATGAGAATTTATTGACTCACTAACTGGATAATTCTGTTCCTGAAGCCATTTGACTCCTTTTTCCTTCTACTGGAATACACTGCCATCCAAGAGACCATCTTCCATGTATGAGCTTTCACAGTAGGCAGCAAAAGGATAGCTGTTGGTCCTCACTCACCTTCACCCCTTCCAGCAGGGAGTCTCTGTATTGTGATCAGGATCGGGAAAGCAGCCTGATTCCTTCTTCCCTCATCTGAAGCCTCTAGACCAACAGCAGTCCCTAGCGTCATTCACTAGGTGTGGGCAAGAATTGGTCAAGACCACTTATAATTTACCAGTTTGTCTCCAGAGTCAACAATGTTTCTCTGGAGCCCATTGGTAAGTAACCTGGAACAGATGTTTCTTTTCCTGACTCCAGATCTTAGCAGGTTGAACTCGGAGTTGCAACAGCTGTTCACTCTGGAGCAAACGCTTAAGAAGTCAATCTCGGAAGGCAAACAGCTGATGTCCCCATTTGATCGACAGGTTTAAATGCCATCGGTTGGTAAGTAGGATCCCCAGAGAAGCCTTTCCCTAGAAGTCCATTTTCCGGACAACCCTTCTATACGTTTGCTTGAGAGGTTGGTACAGCACATTTTATAAAAGTGCTGAGTCCAGCAACTGACTCCAGAACCTCCCCAAAAGCAATCCTTAGAATCGAATGTGTACTGAATGAGCAGTCCAACATCAACAAAAGTTAAGACTGCTAATGCTTTTATTAAACAAAACAAAGATTTCATTTTGACTTTAAAATGTAAATCAATAAACAACAACAATAAGATTACATTTGTATAATGCCTTTCACATCGGGAGGATTTCTGTGCATCTAATTCTACAACGCAATCTTTAGAAAAGGTTAACATCTGAATGAAGCAGATGAACATCCTTACTAATATTCAGTTACAGCGATAAGCACGACAAGACAATCAAAATCAGCCGAGGAAGGTTATCTCTGCGGTTGCATGCGTGTACAATATACCTGACAAAAAGAGAGTCTATAAATGAACAGGACAGACTCAGTGCTGGAACTTTATTAAAGTCATTGTAAAAATAAAAACATGGCTTCAGTCTTAATCACTGGCACTTTACCCTTACTGTGCACTTTCGGGATGCAGCTCTGATTCCTATCAAGGCATTACAGTGAAATTCAATATTGTGGACTAGTTACAACTGCCAAATGCTCCCTATTGGCAGCCGCGCTCCCCCGGCTCGAAATAGTCAGCTTGGCTCCAGCATGATCTGTGGCAGTGCCATCAAATGTGGAGGCTCCGCAGGCAGGAACCAATGGTGAGTGATTTAAGATTGGGACAGAGAACTCCCTGGAGAGGACAAGTAGGCTAGTATAACCCCTTCTATATCCATCCAAATAAACAATCAAACATGTAGTGCCCTTACCAAAGGAACAGCTGTTTACCTAACCCCTGAACCACTCAAGTCATCAATCCCAGCTTATTAAAGACACACACATACTGCCAGAGATGCCTTTGTAAGAGCTTCACTATATTTACAGCTTTCTGAGGTCCTCCTCACAGCAGAGGAAGTTTGGATAGACTCTGTCTCATAAATTAAATCCTGTGACCGAGGATATAAAAAAAATCTTAATATTCCAACTGGTTGAAACAGCCCAATTACATGCCTCCCTCCGCTGGTATAAATGCCCACGTCCACACTGCCTACACCAAGTTTCACAGTAAAGACATCTCCTTATTTGGAGAGCTTACTTGAATCGCTGTTTGATTACTTCATTTAAGAATGCTGAAATATGATGAAGCTCATCCAGTAAAATGTGTTGTGTTATGGACTTTCATAACGAAAGACTAGCATTGACTAAAGGATGCAGTTGAAAACAAATTAAACCATCTTGTTGGGTGCTCTGTTTCTATTTTAATCAATACGATTAAAAAATATATATTTTAAAACAGACGCATATGCATTTTAAAAATGGGCATAAAAATAATAATTTTGTCACTCAATCCATGACTGGTTGTGGGACACTGCTGTGCACAATTAGCTGCCAAGTTTCGCCCACAAAATACCCAGTCAATTCACTTTACAATATATTTTGTGAAGCGCTTTGAGACGACTCAACAACATGATAAGGCGCAATATCAAATGTAAGGATTATTATTTGTCATGCAGCAAAAATCAAGAACGCAAAAGAGTATGATCTGACCAAGCAACAGATATTTAGGTTTCACATTCAGTTATGTCAAAATAAATAATGTCTTCAGTCTCGGTGCTGCCCAGTTCGAATAGTCAAGGTAAGAATTAACAACAACTTTAGATGATAGCTTTGGATCCATTTCAGCCACTTGTTAAAATCCACTGTCCATCCCTTCCAGCATGCATGAGCAAAATACAAAATTCCGGGTTGACCAAAAGATCGTGATTCCATTTATTTTATTTCATCATCATTCCTTCAAGACTTATTAAACATTGCAATGGTATAACGACTTTTTGGTCACCCTGTACAATAGACCCGTATTTAATGCAATTTTAATAATTAATAACAGCAACAGGAGACAAACTCTAATTTTGAAATCTCTGCAGCAAAATTTCCCCCCCCCCAATCTTTACTGTGTTTTACAAATGACTCTTGGTCAGATCTTTGGTGATATTTTCTCCTAGGGAGAAATAGTATGGGGTGGGGGGGAGAGGGTCAGAACGTAAATTAGAGTTTACACTTGTGGGTGTTCACTAGATACCTAAATGGTTGATCACTGCAGCATGAATTAATATAACAGGATCCAGATTGCACATCTGGTGTTTAGGAGCAAATCACCCTCTTGATCCCAGATGCCCTCTTGGCACTGCCTGGGAGGCACAACTCGAGCAGGTTCAGGTTTCTTTATATTTTTGGGGACGTCAGTTAATTAAGTGATAAACTGTAGTATATAGGATTATTCACACTTCTTTTCCTGTTGATACATTCTGCATTATGCATAATTGGGTGAAGTGCCAAAAGGTGCCTCAAATTTCTAGTTAATTGACATCTTTTAATTCATTTTGTGTTTTGACATTACATAAATCAATATTAGTAGTTGATATGGCAGGTGAGGATTAGTGTCCTTCCAATTTCTGCTCTGATAACAGATCTGATTGTGGATGTATAAAAAGGCAGTGGAGTAATTACTTGGCAGAGAGGCAGAAGCTGGAGGTGTAGCTTAATCTCTTATCCGTTGTGAGTTTCAGCCTCTAAAGCTGTCTTTCAGTGATTAGCTAACTCATGTATGGATAAGCAAACCTAAATCCAGCCCAAGACAACCAAACAGTGATATTGGTGCCTCCAGAGTTCATACCTGTAAGAACTCAAGTACAGAAAATAGAAACGCCATCAAACAAGCTCCTTCCAACAGATCATGTAAAATGTGATTAATCATCGACCTACTTGCACTTCCCCAAATAACATGTTCACGGTCAAAGCAGCACAGGAGCTCTCTCCTGTGATAGGGTTACCATTGATTACCTACATCTATACATATTCTTATCCACCTACAATCCACTTTCCCCTGTAAATTCAGAAATGTCAGCTTTAGGAAATAAGCAGTAACAGAGGTCCTGTCTGGAGTCCTGTAAGTCCTCAAAACAGTGTTTATGTCACTGTTTGGTTTCAACACCCCTGAGCTCAGAGAAAGTGGTCCCTCCCTTGCCTCCTTCAAGGCACATCTTAAGACCCTTTACATCGGCCGAGCCTTCAATTACCTTCCTGCCCCTATCCTCCCTGCCCTCCGTCCTTCCTGATCTCAACCGCCCCCTGCTTGAATCCAAATCCCTGACTGTCCAGCGCCTTAGGACATTCTCTCGATGTGAAAGGCGCTATACATGTGTAGGTGAAACAAGCCTCTCAATAAAACGTGTAGTGATCAAGCTTCCCATGTGCTACCGATGAGGCAGTTTTGTGCAGAGCTAAATATAAGTTTGCATTGATGAAAGGATTAAAAAATTCAATGTCAGGGCCAATTTGCATGATCTTTATCACATGTTCAATTCTATTCCCCCAACTAAACGCACACATAACTTACTCTTGTGACAGAACAACCACTCTTACACTGTTATACCTGTACCCAATGCACAACGCAACACTGGTGTAGAAGCAATGAAGGTCAAGTAACCACATTTCTCTTTGTGCACCACTAATATATTGTAACATTTCCTAACGGTTTTGTAAAAAAGCCGAGCTATAATGATAGTATTTCACTTGCTATGTTGCCCATAAGTAATGAGGTCATAGTTTATGGCTCTGCTTCACAAACTATTAGACTTTGCTGGTAAAAGCAGATAAGGAAATTAATAGCATCGGATTAACCCAATGAGTCTTATTGTAAGTCGTAAATTTACACACACTGCAGCAAGTTGCAGACAATCGGCGAATGTTGGGAGTATAAGATTTCCAATTTTGTAACCAAACAAGGACAATAAAGGAAAGGGAAAAAAAAAGGAAAAAAATGCAACCTTGTCATTTGATCGAGAACATTGGATGGAACCCACTCAAAAGCCTGTGGCTTTGGCATGAGAATTGGAAAAGCAGAACACATTTTGGGGTTTCCTGTAGACGTGTAGCTTGTAAATGCAGCTTCAAAAATATTTTGCAGTAGGTTAGCATCCTTTACAAAAGATCGCTCTGCAATCATCTCTGTCCTAACTTAGTTGGAATTTACCTTTACAGTTTGCAAACACAATAATACAACCCGAAAGCCATTTGTCGAGTGATTCCTGTCCGTTGCTGAAACTCCGAAACTCTGGAACACTCTTCCTGCATCCTTGCCTGCATCCTTCCCCATCTTCAGGTCACACCTGAAGATCTTCCTCTTCGACAGGGACTGAGGTCATCTCCCCCCTCCTCCCAGTTCAGCATCATGCTCCGCCACTGTCAAATGCTCTGGAAAGCTCTACCCTGCGTGAGGGTGTAATATAAATGCAAGCTGTTGTTGTTGATCCCTGGATCATCATCACATCCGTGCAGGGCTTTTTCCTCTCGCTCCAATCTGTCTCTGAGACGAGAGCTGCACGGGTGCACCAACCTGTCATAGTTTTCATTTTATTTAAGTATCATTTTCTCTTTTGAAAAAAATACCCCGTAAAAGTTCTTTGGGCAGTCAATCAGGGTGGTGTGGGGGGGAGGGGGGGGGGGGCGGGAGGAAGGCGGAAGAAGAAGAATGAGCAGTTTTGAGCAACAGCTGAATGAATTCACACTGCCTGCTTTTATACTACAAGGTGCAAATTAATAGCATGCCAAACCACCTTTCAATGTGGTCACATGCCGTCCACCTTCTCCTCGTTCTTTCCTGAAAGGGTTGCCTTGTGCTGGGAAAACCATTCCTAATGTACACCACCCAAGTGCACATTCATGTAGAGGAGAGGAGCCTGGGCTGGGAGTGTCAGCTGCCTCTTGAGTGCAGGGGTTTTACTGCCAGCTCAATCCTGTCCTCCCGACATCCTCAGTCAAACGCACTATCCAGCAAGTCACAGGAAAGTGTTCGCAACTGATGGTCCCCTTCCTGAACCAGGGCACTGAGGGCAAATCAGCACAGACCCTGTAATTGAGAGTGAACCTTCCTCGGTTTGTATGTCTCAGGGAAGTAATTTTAGCAACTTCTGGACAGTTGCTGGTCGTTTTCAACAGAAAATGACCATAAAACTCACACGTCTCTGCATATTAAGAGAATTATTTCATAATCCAACAGCAAAATTGTTAGTACCTCTCTCACCTCTCCCAAGCAATCCCACAAAGTTTAAAAAAAAACACTAACAACACGTACAAAGGATAAGATAAGGGATTTGTTTTAAACTCAAAAGGTTGAGATTTGGAACTCATTGCTACCCCAAGCCACTAAAGCAGTCGTAACTGATAACTGTCAGAATGAGAATTAACAAATAAAAAGCTCCAAAGGGTATCGGATGAAGGAAGATACAAAAGGGTTTGGGGAAAGCAACACAGAAATGAGTTCCAGTGGCCAGCCAATATAGCAGAGGGAAAGATGGGCCAAATGGCCTCCTTCTAGCTGAAATTTCTACGATTCGGCAAACAAATGCTGGCATCCGTACAGTATCTCAGGAATGCCTTACAACTCTTACACTGAGTTCAGCTGCAAACTTGCCAAGGACAACAAAAAGGGCCAAAGTTCAAGTGGACACTGATTTCACGCCAATGAGCTAAGGCGAAATGCAACTGCAACGCCAAACTTAGAAAAACGTTAGTTTAACAAGAAGGCAACCTTCCCGAAAAATAATGAAGCTGTGGGCATTAATTGCAGAACTAAATTGAAAGTTTGGATGGATATCTCAACCATTAGCAAAATTCTGCTAGGTTAGTTACAAAAAACATATACTTATTCCTGCTTTATTTAAGTCAATTAATGTGCACTACGTAGCATCCTGTGCCTCTCGAGAGGAAATGCCAAAAAGACTAGAAACAATTCCAAAAAATTACAATTTATTAAATAAGTGAACATATCCTGTGTTATTCAGGGGACATATACCTTCCTGTGCAGAGCACAGTCACTGTACAGCAGTAAAGAGGAAGCTTTTCATGTTTTCCTCAAATTATGTGAATTATCACCATTAATGCCTCAAAGGTCAGGCTCCGCTAATTCACTTTAAGTTTGCTCTGAACTGGCCCAGAAATTAGTCAGTCTGAAAATAACAACTGTAACAAGGGTTTTCTCAAACCCTTTGTACCATTTGAACGTTAGCATCCCTAAATGTTTCCAGCAACCATTCACTGGAGGCTCACGTCTATTTTGTGCTAAAAAAACGTTTTTCCACCTCAATTAAATTTCACTTTAAACGTTCGTCAACAGATCCCATTCTTGAATAAAAACTTTCAAGGAAAACGGATAGTAGATTTGTCAACCACCTCTCTCATGCTCTCCTAAAAGTACAGCCTCTTGCTGTACTACAGTCTCCACGGATGTCAAGAACAATTGTCCTCATACCAAGCTCCAACATTTGGCGGCTGAGGTGTCCTGAGCAGAAGCTCCCAGAGAGAGTGAGGAATCAAATCACTTCAGCGTAACTTCCCGATGCCAGACCATGAAGAATCGTGTGTTCAGACAGTTTCTAACTGCATCAGCAAGAGAGAATAAAACTTTGCTGGCATCCAAACTCCAAGATCGGCTACAGTATTCGTAAATGGTGAATCCTGCAGATTGTTGGAGGTCTAAGGACAAACCTCTGCATCCCTCACTTAACCACCCATCAGTTTCTACTTCCTTAATCCCGGGTTACAACCAAAGGAAGTTCCTGGCATCCGGCAGGAGATAGCTGTCAATTGGTGCCCGAATGGCTTAATACACATCAGGTACCCTCCACTGACAAACCTCGCAAATTAGCCCAGCAATTTGTGTAGAAGCAGCCTTTATCTGAATAAAACACATTTAAAAGATGAGTGTGGATCCTAAATATATTGCAAGAATGCTTACTATTTTTTTCCTCTTCCCAACCCAGGAGATAATGGATCATTAAAAGGTTATGCCTGGGCTCTGTCCATTCTGTACAGCCTCCCTGAACTGCAAAGAAAACTATCCAGATTAGAAGACTAAATTATTGAAATGAGTTGAGGCTGCAGTTGGAATCACTCGTAGCAAATGATAACTACAACAAAGGAAGACCAGCTGCTAGATCCTACACAAAGAGCAACACTTTCTGAATGAAGTAATAATAACTCAGTACAGTGCCTTATTATGTCAAACATCTCAAAGCGTTTCACACAATGAGTCACTGTCGTGCAATGTACTGTAATGACTATCATTAAGCCACAAAAATAACTTTGACTCTTTTGATTTGAAGCATTTCATGCTCGTAACCTCTAAGATTAAATTTAGTTACTTTTCGAGAAAAAGTTTCATTTGTGTCTTCCATCTGCTGAAAGAGGTGTCTCATTTCTCGCTCCCTTCATTTCTCCCACAAAATATACCGTCAATTCACTTTACAGTAAGTTCTGTGAAGCGCTTTGAGACGTCTCGAAGACGTGATAAGGCGCTATAGCAAAGATTATTATTATTATTATTATTACTATCATCAGTGACCGAATCTTCAGCTAAACTGCCCTGATCCTCTGGAACTTCCAAATCACTTTGTTTCATTGCCCTTTCCCATTCTTCAAGATCTTCCAAAATGTACAACTCTTCAACCGTGCCTTTGGTCAACATTCTTAAATCTTTTCCCCGGTCGATGTGTACAATCCTAAATTTGTCAACCACTTTGTGGTGTTCTTTTACATGAAAACCACTGTATAACTTTTTACAGTTTCGCCCACAAAATACACAGTCACTACACTTTACAGTATATTCTGTGAAGTTCTTTGAGACGTCTTGAAGATGTGATAAGGGGCTATGTCAAATGCAAGCTTTATTGTTATTATTATTGTTTGTTGCCATGCTGGTTTTAGGGAAAAATTGGGAGCTGAATTAGCTTAATGTTGATTAAAAGGCTACTGAACTATGAACCTCAGCCTCCTCCGGCCTCACTATAGGTGCCAAGTTATCAGATACCCACGGCAGCACATAGCTCTCTGACCTTATAACACACAAGTTGTTTGGTTTTTGATGACTACGAGGGTTGAGGCGAGATAGCTTTTTTAAATACAGTTCATTCATAAATCTGAGAACTAACATTTTTGGTTTTACCAGTCACGGTTCGTCTTTTTTTCAATCTCAAAGGAGTGAAAAAAAGTGCAAAAAATACAAACTTTATAGTTCATGGCACATTTGTACCATGGGTGAAAAATAATGGACCACAATGCTGAATTATTAAAATTTCTCAAAGTCACCACATAAGAACTGGAGTTATTTAAACCTTGCATCTTTCATGTCTGGTTTCATACAACACTATAAAAAGATTGGAGATATATTAATCAGTATTTTCTTGTAAAATCGCTGGTTCAAAATGGTTTTAATTAGGATTGCTTCCAGTAATGTAACATCCTGTGGCACTTAAACCACAAAAGTTGAAAAGAAAATTCTTTGAAGAGCGAGTTCAGTTTTGCATTTTGCATTATCCTGTACAAAAATGCACGTGGGGTGGATTTCATTTGTGTGGTGACATTTAAAAAAAAAGCAAGAAAAAAAAACACACACACACAAAAAAAACCACACAAAGTGAGGCAAAGACCCCACTAACCTCAAGCAGGAATGTGAACTGTACTTGACATTCAGAACGGCTGCTATGATATTAGTTACATAAACTCTAGCAAAAAACTCTTTAATTAGAATACATGTCTGCACATTTTTACACAATAGCAACTCATTCTGACACTCCCAGATATACCATGTCTTGAGTTTGTACCATGGGCTTCACTCTGTGATGTAGGAGTACGCTTTTGGAAGTGCTGAACCATACAAAGTAAAGAAACAATGGTTTTTATTGATTTATATTTTTAAAAGGGAAGCATTACCACTTTATGGTGGCACACTTTTTTTTTGTAAACTATGGGACAGGAACAGGAGGTCATTCAGACCATCGAGCCTGCTCCACCAGTTTTATTTTTTAGCAGAATCTTTCAATCCCATGAGTGGACATTAAAAAATTCATGGCACTGGTCGAAAAGAGAAGGGAGTTTCTTCCAGTGCCCTGGCCAACAATTCTCCAGAAAAAAAATAGTCATTCCCTTCACGACTGTTTGTGGGACATTGCTGTGCATGTATTGACTACCACATTTGCCTAAAAACAGTCAGTACACTTTACAGTAAATTCTGTGAGGCACTGTGAGATGTTTGAAATGTGCTCTATCAAGGATTATTATTATTATTACACTAGACTTCACCCCATTTATTGCATCTCTCAAAGGTTTCCCTGTACTAAAAGGATATTCTGTGAGACACGAGAACATCTTGCCATCCTTCAACATATCCAATGGAAGGCCCAGACTGTTTGCTTTCATTTCCCCAGAAAATGTTTCCTGAGATATAGAAGCAAAGAGTATATGAATCATACTCATCTCCACAGCCTTTAATCTCATTCTTAACCAGATGTTTTCATGCTCCAGCTCTTTTTTGAAGGAGTTAATTGATGCAGTATCAACTATTTTTACTTGGACTCAGTTCCATATAGAGAATCCATTGCTTGTTGTGGATGAGAAGTGAATTTTTTTTTTCAAATCAATCTCATCTTGCTTCAAGCTAGTAAATTCTGTCCTCACTAACTCTATATCTGTGTACGCAGCCAGAGTTAAATTGGTAGCATACATCTAATATTATCTAACCCTCTTATTATGTTAATGGCTTGGATCATATTCTCTTCCAATCCTCTTCTCTCCATTAGATAATTTAGAATCATCATTTGGAAATTATCCTCGTTCTTTCTCTGAACTTTCTCCAGCATTTGAAATGTCCTCTTCAAGGTAAGTTATACAAAAAATAATAGGTTACAAATATGATCTCACCGGTGATCCATATAAGGTCAGAATCACTTGGAAACATAGCAGTTCTAAGGACAGAAGTAAGCCATTCAGCCCATCATGCCTGTACTGCTACTGGTTTTCTAAGTCACCCTTTATTACTAATCCTATTTGCCACCTCTTTTCTTCTATCCCTTATGATCTCATAGCTTCTTAAAGCAGTTTCTTCTCTTTAACTGGAAATGTTGAATGAACAATCAATAAACAACTCAATCCTTACCTATTTTTGCTGATAGATGTGCCCATATTTTATGTTTTCTCTGCATCACATTTATCCGCCATATATCTGCCTCCCATTTTTTAGCCCATTTACTTTAATAATCTCATCAATTTCTTTACCCCCGTCACCTGACTATACAGCTTAGTATCACAGGTATATTATATGATGTTCCAAGTTACATTCTCGACCATATTATTTGTGAACAGCATGGATGCCAGAAGTCAAGGCTAGATGCTTGTCGATTTCCATTTGCCACAACCTGTCCCCATCAGTCAAGGCTTTTCTCCATTCATTACTGCCTCCTGCTGCCTTTCCTTTTGCTAGGCAGTCAATTCAAAGTCAATTTCAAAACCTAAATCTTCTTTAAAATGTTCACAAATGCAACTTTACAAACATCTAAAAAATTCTAAAAAAGTTAATTGATAATAATAATAATCCTTGGTTTGATAAAGCACGCCTTCTAGACGTCTCAAAGCCCTTTACAGAATATATTGTAGTGAATTGGCTGTATATTTGTGCGAAACGTGGTAGCCATTTGCGCACAGCAGTGTCCCACAATCAGCCGTGGATTGAGTGACAAAATTATTAATTTTTTTTAAGGATTATCCCCAGAAAAGTGATCCGCCAATCGACCAACAACTGTGTTCCTACTTACTGCTAGGTAAACAGGGGCGTGGGGAATAAGGAAACTTGCCCAATGTTTTGCCATGCCTGGAATAGAACCCAGGTCTCTCGCTTGCGAGGCGAGTGTCTAACCACTGAGCTACAAGACTCCATATGGAATTATGGAAATTGTTTAGTTCATTTTGCAAAGGATTCCAGGATTCCAAAGGATTAAATCAAAATTCTGCCACCCATATCCTCACCTGAGCCAAACTCCGTAGCCCCATCACCCCAGTCCTTGCCAGGCTCCACTGGTTCCCTTGTTTTCATATCACTTCATGCTCTGTCATCTCCCTACCTCTCCGACCTGCTTACTCAGATCACACCAGAAGATGTTGCTCTTCGACTGTCCCTACAGTCACCTTCCCCCTCTCCCCTCTCAGCATCAAGCTCCCCAGTTTATATCATTGAGCCACGGCTAAGCACTCCGAAATGCTACTCTACGTGAAGGATGCTATCTTAAATGCAAGCTTTTGTTCTTGTTGTCTGATCTATTTCTTCTAATCAAGTTAGATTAATGATTGTTTTTTCTGATTCTGCAAACTCTGTCAAAAATTCAGTACCTGATAAAAAGTTTGAATGCTGTGGGCTTGAAACCGGTTCTACAGTGTTATTTCAAGTTAGAACAGAGTTACATGCATCACTTTGTAAGGTCAGAAGTCCCCTGGGCAGGTAGAGCATGCTTTGTCAAGCAAGTCGTATTGAAGATGGAGAATGCCAAACTCATCATGGACTAGCAGTCCTGCCCCAGGTCAAGCAGTCATGCCCTCACTAATCAAAGGCATACACACCGCCAAATAGACCATTGATTGCCCCAGTTTATATCATTGCTCCTTCTGATATGATTAACAGAGCAAACGGTTACACAAGAGTGTGGGATTTCCCATCTAGTGTGGACTGTTTATTATCATGAAATTTTCAAATGAAAAAGCAAACAAACTCATTTTCTGACGGCTCTCTGGCTTAGCATTCTGGACAGCCAACCAGAGGGTCGCGAGTTCAAATCCCAGTCTCAAAAGACATGAGCTGAATCCAATCTCAGGTTCACCCGATAGAGCACTGCAGGACAGGAGTACAGAATTAATAAAAATGCTTACATTTGATATACTGTCTTATCATGGCGTTGAGACGTCTCAAAGCGCTTCACAGAATACATTGTGGCTATGTAATTGTGGGCGAAACGTGGCAGCCAATTGCGTACAACAGTGTCCCACAAACAGTCGTGAACTGATGGGATCAGTCATATTCACTCCAATATTCACAGCAATTTTGGAACAGTTAGCGTACAGATCCTACTTAGTCCTAACCTCCTGGTGAAAGAGGGAAAATGGTGGCTGTTGATATGAGTGACTGGGAAGGCTTCTTTAAGCATGAAAAATAGGCAATTTCCTAAAAGCTTTTCTTGTACATTTCAGCCAGGTTTCAGCCAGTGCATAGTGCACTCTCTCTGACCTAGGAGGGTAAGAGCATTACATAATCCCGACAAATCTGAAATTAAATTGAAACCGTGTTCTCTTCTGGCCCGACTCTGAATCCTTTATAATCCCTCACCTCAGAGGTGATCCTTTAACCTCTTGCTTGACAGGCCTTCCCTGAAATGTTACTCGCACTTTCATCATCTTGTTCCGAATCAAGTCAGGACACCAAACTCACTTTAATTGCTGCAAATGAGGTGAAAAGCCTGGTACTGACAAGTCAACGTGCCACATGTCAAAATACTGCAATGTGTCAATAACAGTGCTCCAAATAGGTAAGTAGCATTTGCAACCACCCAAATACACTGGAATGCAGTCAGGATTTTTAAATCGTAAATGTCCCTAGTAAGCTAGGTGGAAATTACATTTTATTTCCGTCACTCACTTGTCATTTCCCCGAGGTATTGATGATATATGCTTTTTGAAAATTAAAACCCCAATCAAATTTTTCTGTCTCGCCACTTTAAGGAAGCAGCCAAATACAAGAACAACAACAAAATTACATTTATACAGCGCCTTTCACATCGGGAGGACGTCAAATAGAATGATGCAGATTCACACCTCAAGTTGAGTTACTAATCTTCGTCACAATTTTGTGGGGTTTCACCGAGCAGAGATATAGTGTTTCCTCCACACGACGGGAGAGGTAAAGCAAGCAGGTGACTTCAGACTGTCCTCACAATCCCAACCACCCCAACCCACCAGGCAGAACTTGCACAATACAATACAAAATTATATTTTCAGGTCGGGAACCAAAAGCACTGGACAGTAAGGGATTTGGACCCGAGCTAGGGGTCTGGATGGGGGAGGATGGAGGGCAGGAGGGTGGCTGAATGGCGCAGTCGAAGAGGAGGGTTTTGAGTTGAGCCTCGTATGAGAATATACAGTGTAAAACACCAGATAGGAATTAAACCCTTCAGAAATGATTGTGGCATTACCTGATCATCAGCCTAACTGGGCTCAATAATAGCTTTTGCAGAAATAATAGTTACTTTTCCTTCAAAATGAACAACAAATTCTGAAATAGCCAAATGAGCACCTACTTGGTATTCGGATTTTAAACTTTCCGCTCTGCCCAAATCCACCTTCAATCACCCCATCTTCTCCAGTCGACAGTTTAACCTTCATCCCGACAAACAGCTGCATGTTGGTTTCTTTCTTGAACAGTGAGCGACCAATAACACTGTAATCATCCAAGACCTGAAGAGGGAAAATGCAGCAACTGTAGAAATTAATTGGATTTGAATGAATGGTCAAAAAATACTCACTGTTTTCAAATTAAATTCCCCTTAATATACCAAATCTACACCTCAGGCAGAAACTATCGTAAACTCAGAACTATAGATAATTTGTTTGTATTACTCAGAGACTCAGTTATTTACCAACTAAACGATCATCATCTCTTGCAGCACAGCCTTTCTGATAATTTAACAGGATTACATCACATTGTTGAAGGAGGCAGGACTGTTAGCAGAAAAATCAGGGAAAAGGTTGAGAGCAACTTCTTTAATTACAGGTTTGTGAGTGTGAGGAATTCATTACCACAATTGGCTATTGAGGTTGGATCAATAGAATCATTCAAAAGGGAACTGGATAAGCACCTGAGCAATAAAGCCATTAAGGTCTTTTGGGGGGGGAAAGTAGGATTTATAAAGGGCAACTTTTAAAAAAAACATACAGAGGAAGCTAACAGAGGGCTATCGAATCAGGAAGGAGGCAATAGACACAGATATTTCATCTTGGACCATACGTTGAAACTCATCCAAAACTCCACCGCCCACAACCTCACCTACACCAAACTCTGCACACTCATCACTATCTCTTTGAACGTGTCAACGATCACGAGCCTTTCCCCCTCGCTCTGTGTGAGCACTCCCACACGTTGCCCTATGTGAAGGGTGCTATAAAACTGCAAGTTGTTGTTGTTTTGATTTCACCTTCTCTTTCATTTTCTCCAGCTGACCATTTGGTGCAATATTAAAATCACAATAATAATACTTGCATTTGTTAGTGCTCCTTATCATGTCTTTGAGATGTGTCAAAACGCTTCACAGAATAATGCAGAATAAAACAGACCACTGTATTGTTGGGAGGCAGAATGCTTTGGGTGAAATGTTAAACTGAAGTCCCATCTGATTTTTCTGGTAGACAATAAAGCTCCCAAGGTAATATTTTGCAGAGCAGGTGAGTCTCCTGGTGTCCTGCTCAATATGTGTTCATCATCCAAATTCACCAAAGCATTTGATTATTGGTCATTTATCTCAGTGTTGTTTGTGGATTGTAGATGGTGTAGAATATCTGTTGCACTTACCCCAGGTAACAGCTCGTACTCTTTGAAACGTCTCGTTATGTGAAATGCTTTGAGACTTTTTGACATAACAAGGAGCTAGATCAAGTGCAAGACAGGGTGGGGAAGGGAAGAGCCCCATAATAAGCACACAGATTGCTATACTTTGCAGCAAGAGAGATTTCTTGCCCAAAGTATTCAGTTTTAAGGTAGCCCTGCCTCGCAGTACATCTAAGGAACACTAGAAGCATCAGACAAAATAACAGGTAAGGTGAACATTTGGGGTCAAACCTGTGATCAGAGCAATGGCATAAAAGTCTCTACGCTGTCAGACCACACCAGCGCCTGTTATGTTAAACTTTCAGGCAGCATTGCTTGCTTACCTTAGTGAAGCACAGTTATTAAACTGAAGCTCATAGCTACCAATTTGGGTCACGGTAATCTATTCAAAGTCAGCAGCCTCGTACAATAATCCTTCCTTTTAGTTTCACAAATGTCTGGTTAACTGATCCCATTGCCCATTAACAGAACAGTCATTTGAGAATTCTTTCTCGAACCAATAAACCTAAATGGCTGATACAGCAATGAGAAAGCAAAATAATGGGCACAGTATGAGCAATAAGCACCTCGCGCAAAGGGCAGACCAATTTTATTAATGCCAGACAAACATCAAAACCCCCTAATGCCAGACAGAGACAACTTTAAAGTCGATTCTAGTACAATGTAAACAAAGGATTAGATGCAGAGAAAGTTGAAGGCTTCTTGCCTTTCTTGTTTACACTGTCACATGACCTGTAGAGCAAAGATACAGCCCGATCCTTCATTTAATCCTCTGGAGTCTTTAGTAGCTTTTCTATGCCCTGGTCAGAGAATGAGCCAAGACAATTCTTTTGCTATTTGAGAGTATTCTCCCAATAAACAAAATATATCAGCGCCTCTTTTAGGTTTGCCTATCATTACAGGGCAGGTTATTTTTTGGATTCCATTCTAATCGTATCTGACCTATTTTTTAAATTACAGACTTTTTCCACCATACCTTACCGACACAACGGCAGTCAGTGGATTTAGACCTAAAGCACAGTGAGCCCTGCTAGGAGTTGTCGCTCTGCACATCTGCAATAAGATTGTGTGACTAAATTACAAATCGGTTCAGAAAGCGCACATTTCTGGACTCTGAATAAAGTGCTTTTGGTGGTGATAATGGTATTGGAGCACAACAACTCATTTTACACAACACCTCATCATGTTGAACGACTTTTCAAAGAACTTTAATACAATGACTTACTTTGAAGTGTTGTGGTTTGTGTAGAAAACGCAGCAGCTAATCTGTGCCAGTAACATGCATTAAACCACAGCAAAAAATTAATGGGCAATTCAACTTTTTTTTGATGAATTGTGGGCAAGGGATGTGGGGAGAACTTTTCAAATTTGTGCAATGGAATCGTTAATATCCACCTGAACCTCTGGAAGAAGATAATAAGATCTCAGTTTAGTGTGCAGACACAGTGTGTTGGAGGTTCTGAATATGCTTGGTTTTGTTTAATATAAAATAACCTGCAATATTTTTGCAATTAACAACAACAACAAATTACACTTGTATAGCGTCTTTCACGTCAGGAGGATGTCTCAAAGTTCTTCACAGAACATCCTGTAGAGTGTAGTGACTGTGTATTTTGCGGGCGAAACACAGCAGCCAATTGCGCAAAGCAGTGTACCACAAACAGTCAATGCAATGGGCACTGTCAACTACTGCAGAGCACAATTCCAATTAATTAAATAACACCAAAGATGCATAGATTTTGTACTTCTTCCCCCAAACAGTCTCACTTTACATGGGTAAAGTACCTCGCCATAGAGTGAAGCAAACCAGAGCCCATTGTCAGCTTGGAGCCCGCACCTCCTGCCAGATGGCTGAGACGCAGGACTGACACAAACCTGTACAAGGAAGAAAAACGCTATCGATAGATTGTGTACGCAAATGAAACTTACACAGAGAAATTGAACTTCTGTGCTGGTTGAAATGTGTTGCACGTGCTGGAGGGATTATTATTATTAATTAATAATAATAATAATAATTAATAATAATAATCCTTGCATTTGATATAGTGCCTTATAAAGTCTTTGAGACGTCTCAAGGAATATACTGTAAAGCAAATTGACTGTATACTTGGTAGGTAAAAATCTATATAAATGAAATGTACACATATATATAAAAAAATGTATTATTATAATAATGTCAAAAGTTTTATAGGTTTTTGCTTCTTGGTTGTTGAAATGACCCGAGCTCCTCCTGAACATTTTAATGTTGCTGTAGATTCTCCAGACTCATTGCTGTGGCTGCAAACACAGGCATTCTGGAACAGGTTCCAACTGAGCAGAGTTCTGATTAAAGTAATGGGAGCTGAGCCACGGTGGCAATATGATAATATCACTAAGCAATGCACAAGTCTTGTTCCAGCCACCACATTAGCTGAAGCTCTTATCTGCCCTGAACAATAATAATTTTTGCCTTGTTTGGCTCCCGACAAAAAATAAATTTGGGAACTGAGTTATAAAATGTCACGGGTCAAGTTATATTGAGCGTCAGAGTTTCCTGGGAGTATACGAGCCAGTGAGATAATCACTTTCAGCATCAGCAAAAAAAAACAGTAACTGGAACTTTCATCTCCTCCAATGGTAGGTAAACTGAAAGCACATTATTGAGACGGCTTTTATTTAACTGAGTGAAAGGGTTAAACTAATAATAATTTCCTAATCCGCATTATATTTAGAATTAGTGAGAACACATATGGAGTGCTTGGCACTTGTGAACACCGGACTTAAGAAAAGACAACTAGCCACAGCACCCTGGGCTAAAAAGTTGTAAGGACAGCCAGGGCTACCTATTAGTTCTGGTTACTATCAATTGACTTCTCCAGCAAAGTGTGTGTACATGTGGATGTGTGTGTGTTTGCGAGTATGTGAGTGAATGTCACGATGAGATTAGGGGGAAGGGAAAAAGAGAGAATGTTTAAATAGCGTCTCAAGAGAGAATACTCAGCACTCGTGGAACCGCACAAGAGAGGAGGAGCAAAACTGCAGAGCGAGGGGGCAAGAGAGAAAGCAAATTTAAAAACTTGCCATCATATGGCATTGTCTTAGTTGGTAGCACTCTTGCCTCTGAGTCAGATGGTTGTGGGTTTAAGACTTTGAACTCATATAATGATGGCATTCTGATGGAGTGCTACGTTGTTGTGGGTGTGATCCTTCAGATAAGATGTAAACTTGAGGTTCCACCTGTCTATTAAGGTGGACTCTATGCCACAGCGCTGATTGAAAAGAGAATGGAGTTTCTTCCAATGTCCTGGCTAACAATCCCCCAAATTAAATTAGTCATTCAAATCATGGTTGTTTGTAACACTGCTATGTGTAAACCTCCTGCCACGTTCGTTTGCAACATACAGTCACACTTTATATCCTGTGAAGCACTTTGAGACATCCTGAAAAGTGCAATGTAAAATACAAGGATTATTTTACTACTATTATTAATATACAAACAGACAGTATATGTACAATGCATAGACTTTAAGGAAATGTTATAGCCTTACATTGCAGAGATTCTTACAAACTGCTGTGGCTTTGTACTCATAATTTGGGCCATTGAGAGATGTTTGTCTAACCTGTATCTTAGTTTAATTCAGAGTTCGTAAGTGCCTTGTGCTTCATTGCGTGCGTTTCTGACACACAGCTAAACTATGTCAACAAAATTATTTAGAGGTCCAGCAAATCTTCAGTTCATTATCATAGCTTTGCATTTTTTTNAAAATCACAATTTCCATCTGTGAAGTTTGAAGAAACACTTTCACTAGAATTTGAATAAACAGTTGGTTGTCATATAGAGTCAAAAAACTAGGAGCTGAATTAAACTACAAATGGATCTTTCCGGTGCTCACTGATATGCCGAGTTATTTTAGCAAAGACCTAGAGATCAAAATCTTCCATTTAAAATTTCTCTTCAAATACAAAAGCGCCTGCTCTAAATGGCTGATGGTTGTTTATCAAAACCTTTTTCATACGAGGCAGGAAAAAACCTTTGGAAAAAAAATAGATAAATCCTGCTGCTTCGAGATAGTGGCATCCAACCAAATATGCGTTCCTTCACACACAATTATCCAAGCCAAATGTGTATAGATATTAAATGCTTTTTGGGGACACTTGTATTTGACTACAAATACCTCTCCTCTCCTCCCCCATCACTCAAATCAATGCAAACAATGCATTTCTGGGATTTACCTGGAAAACAGCCTGATTTTAATTTATAATTGTTTGCACTCATCACAAATCTGAAGTAAGTGTTAGTTTAGAATGTGAGCCGATTTCTGCTTCTCCGCTACATCTTGCATCGATTACACAAGAATCATAAATCCTATCATTTAGATACAATTGTGCATTATATGCACACATGGGGTGTACTGTCAACGATGTCAAACACTGCTAACAAAGTGAATCAAAATAGAATAAGCACTGACCTCACTCCTGCTCCCTATACGGCATAAAATTATTCCCAGGTATTTCTTATCTCAGTGTTCATATCATGAAATAGAATAATACAAATGACAGTGTAGGACGAACTGTTCTGCTCACTGAGCCTCTGCTGCAATCAGAACCTTCATTTAATTCTTAAAGGGATTACTGACTAATAAACATGTCTTGAGTTCAGTTTCCTTACAGCAAGGCTCTGATGTTTATAATAAATAATAATCTTTGCATTTGATATTGCGCCTTATCACATCTTCGAGATGTCTCAAAGCACTTCACAGAATATACTATAAAGTGAATTGACCTAATATTTTGTGGGCGAAACACGGCAGCTAATTGCACACAGCAGTATCCCACTAACAGTCATGGATTGAAGTGACCAATTTTTTTTAAGGAATTATTAACCCCGTAAAAGCGATCCCTCAATCGACTAACAACTGGGTTCCTTCTTACTGCTTTGGTAAACAGAGGCATGTGGAGTAAGGAAACTTGCCCAACGTTTCTCATTGGTGGGAATCGAACCCAGGGCTCTCGCTCGCAAGGCGAGTGCTCTAACCACTGAGCTACAGGACTCCATAGATACACACAAACAATTTTTTATCATAGTTTGCACCAGCCATTTTTACTTTCTCCCATTTCCTAGTTCTCTGGAGCCCTGTACTCAACTAGAATCCACCTCTAGGAGATGTGGAGAGTAGCCTTGGAACTGTGCTTTTCCTTCCTGCCCACAGAAACACACCTGGCTACTGATGGCCATCAATCCACATTCATTTCACTCCAATAATCAAACCCGAGTCCATAATAATAATCCTTAACATTTGGTGTAGCGCCTTTCACGTCAGGAGGATATCCAAGTGGTGTGACTGTGTAATTTGTGGGTGAATTCAGCAGCCAATTTGCGCACAGCAATGTCCCACAAACAGCAATGAAGTAATGGCCTCTTTTTCATTTGGAGGATTGTAACTTTTACAATTTATAGAATTTTTGATATAAAAATGTCATAAAAGAGGATTTAAAACGTTTTCTGATCAATACTTCTGGCTGTATGGGCATTTCAAAACAGAGAGAAAATATGGAACAAAATCTAGATTGCTCAGATGACTAAGTGAGAACATAATTTCTACACACCAAGATCCAAGTGGAAGGAAAACATTTGCTTAAAACATTTTTTTTCAAATAAAATCCAAAATGTCACATTGAATTAAATCTTAAAAGAAAACATTGCAAAACGGTTAGTGCCTTATTCAGGCAGTGCAAGCTTCAGGCACAGGACAATTCTAATGCCCACACTTTCTCCTCAATCCCGACTAATGCACAATTCTGGAGACTTGGAACATTCCTCCTATTGCGTTTGCTAATATTCAGTACATAAAATGCACAGAAACTCAGTTCGACGGATGTTATATTATAGGAAACATGTGTGCATTTTGAAAACTGGAAAGGAAACTCATTCCCTCAAAAAAAGGTTTAAATACATCCATATTTCCATAAGCGAATTAAACATAAAATTTTTAAATGCTCTTTTAGAAAGATGTAAAAGCTGATCCTTTCAAACAGTTTGAAATTGCATTTTTTCCCCCCTCGACCCCACATATAATTTGCAACAGATCCCAACAGGTTTTTCTTACTGGTAATTTTTTTTTCTAAGTATCAAAAGTACAATTTCAGATTCCATTTCTTGCAAAGCTCGTTCAATTTACCATGTAAACCTTTCAGTCATTTGCAGGGAACTACGACATAAACCCAAGATTACATTTCGATGGCTATTCAAAGTAAGCTGTCGATGAAGAAACGTTCCTTCCCTTAATTCTTGCTCTAGCACATCAAGCAGGAAGTCATATCAGCAATTGTTGAAAGAGAGGAAAGAAGTTAATTTTGAAAGCTATGAAAGAAATTCCAAACTTAAAAAAAGGCATCTCTTTTTAAAAAAAAATAAGTTACATTCCACACATGCTGAAAACTTTGATGTGAAATTCAATAGTATTCATCACAATAAGATGATCTTGGGGGAATCAAAGTGGATTCCATTTTGTTCAGGAGGTATTAAAAATCAAACTCTGCTACACAATCTGAAATCTGTGCACATACATTTTAATGATCACAAGAAGTCATTGCCTGGATGTTTGACGTGAACTGCTTAAAAAGTGAATTAACTTACTCCTCCCACCCACTCAGATTAAGTTATTAGTGTGAGTACTACTGAATTCACATTTATTCAATTACATAAAAAAGCTTGATCGTGCTCAATCTTATATGAAAAAATCAATATATTAATCAGAAAAATTTAGAAGTAGCAGAAGCTGAACATATTACTGTAGTTACTCAAAAGTATAAAACTTTTCTCAATAACTGTACAACCAAAGTACAGAAAATGTGCCACAATATCTCCTTTTGTTATGAATTTCAGTGTAAACTGGGCAACCTGCTTTACTGAATTCTCTCCATTGTTTAACCTTACTTTTTTAAAATACAAAAGTATTTACTCCCAACCCCCTTATCTCTAATGTCGACATAGCATCATAGGATGTAGACAGAGCAGGCTCCCACAATTTTACTCCATGCAAAAGTTTTGAGTCGCGCATGAACTTTGTTTTATACAAAAGAAGTCATGTCATGTAACTGGGTTGTATTATCCGATGGCAGTAGGAACAGATGACAATGTCTTCGGTGATGAACATTGAAATTGTACAAGTTAGCAGGTAATGTTTTGTAATGGGGTATCTATCTACAGGTAAAGCTGCAGTAAATATAAACAGCAATACTCGGGCTTATAGTGTAACAGAACAAGTACAATGCCATGCACTGCCCTTCCAATTTCAGTCGCAAAGCTGTGAGCAAGATCCGGGTGCACATTCCCAAAGAAGAGAGGGAATGATTGTCCTCCAAGTGGTGACCGCTGATGACATTATTATTTAAAGACAGATAGAGAGGGGGTGAGATGGAAAGGTAGATGGAGGGAGTTCCAAAGTTGTGGGCATAGTGGCTGAGGGGCATTGTGCTCAGCCTCCAGGATTGATGTAGGTATCGCACAGTTAGATGCAAAAACAAAAACAAATCAATTATAAGCATTTACGTTCAATACCACCGGAAAAGTACAAGACAATTAAATCGTGTTGAGACGTCTAGACGGTAGACGTATATCATATGCAAGGATTATTATTATAAGTCAGGACTGACACTTGCAATGGCTGTGCCCTCAGCATGCTGTTTGCGTTGAGTGGCTGCCACCTCACGGAATAAGGTCTATGCTGCCCTTCAATACTGTACATTCAGTGCATTAATACAGCAATCAGAACAGAGTGGTGTGGGCGCAGCAAGGCTGTCATTTAATCTTCGGTTTCAGGTAACATTGGATAAACAGGAGGATGCAGACTGATCAATTGGCTGATGTCAGCTCAACCTGGAGATTAATTTACACCACTGACTCACAACAAAATCCGCTGGATGGCCATAACATAGACTGAGCACATGGAGTTAGTTGGCCTTTCTCAAGTGGAAAAAAACATTCAACACGAATGTCAGAGAGAAATGGCTAAAACTCATGAAGCAGCATTGAAACCTGTCGTGGCCTCCCCTTCCACCCTATGGGTTGCCGTACATTGTTGAGCTCAATTGCTCTGATTCTCAGAGGTCAAGGAGGATTTTACCCCCAAGACATCCACTGCCTCCTCACTCCATCCATCCATGTTACTGAAGATGTCGCAGAACTTTGTGGACACCATGTACATACAGTATTTGGGATGAGACAACAGAGTAACTTCAATATGTCATCTTTGATTTTGGCTCTTTCAAGATGGTGACCAATCTGCTTGATTCATGCTTGCAGTAATCCCCTTTAAATAAGATATATTTTTAAAATCACCTCCATAGACACAATAGCCAGGAAGGGAGAAGGAATAATCAACGCACCTCTTCATTTTCTACCAGGGTCCCTTGATACAGAAATAAGGCCTAAAAATCATTATGGTGTTAGCATTAGGCCATTGATTTAAAAAGAATTGTGCAGAATCTTAAAGCAATCTTAAATTCAATCTTAATTTGGAAAATGGGATTTCGGCAATTCTTTTGAAGACGGTTAATTTGGAGAGGTTTACTGAGTTGAAGATTTTTCCAAAATTCTGCACAGTCTTAAAATTTGAAGTCAATGGTCATCATAGTACGATTAGGAGACACCTCAGTGCTCAGGAACAGAAATTCAAGCTGTTATTTCCCCCCTTTCTACCAGCAACATCAATTGACGTTGCTCCTATTGCCGTTCCCAGTGAAATCAGATAACCTCAGCAAAGGCTGAGGATCAAACCTGTGACCTGCCCCGACTTTATGGGTCAGCTGCTCACTGGATAAACTCACTGAGCAATCGGGGCACGAGGGTGGGGGGGAGAGAGAAAGAGAAAAAGAGAGCGAGCTCTCTACTTATTTTAAATTCCCAAATACGGCTATTATTGGGTAGTTCCACTGTATGCAAAGCTGTTGCAAAGTCATTACTTTCACACGTTGGTCAGGTATTCATAAGGCACTACTGTATTATCACATTCTGAATTGTGACATGAATTTAGAGAGGAATAAAGATGGTATACAAATCATACCTTTTTACATTAATGCACAGAAGTGAAAGCTTCCAGGACAATACCATGCAAACCTTGTGAATTTTGCAGGACAATATGCCATGAATATTCTATGAAATGGTGGTGTAGGAAGTGAGAGCATGTTCTGTACAGTGATATCTCACCTATTGTGCAACCACAATTTATTTGAAAATGTCTATCAAACTGCAGCGAAACCTTGTTACTGCGAATTTCCCTCTACCCCCCCACCCCACGGTCACTTTGTTAGCAAACTGATTTCACAATTGTACAAATGCACTGTTCACTAACATTTCCTCATGTTTATGAATCAGATCAGGAGCCCGGTATGTAAGAACTGCTGGATGGGAATTCACATTCCTGTGGCACAGGGCATCAAACAAAGCCACAAAAGAAAGAACTTGCATTTTTATAGCACATTATCACATCAAAATGCAGTGACTGTTTCTGTATGCAAACACACCAGCCATATTATGCACAGCACGGTTCCACAAACAGCCAAACAACGAATGACAAATTTATCTCGAGGACTGTCAGCCTCTTCCCTGGGGGAAAACTCCCTTCTCTTTCCATTTAGTGCAGTGGGAATGCTTAACATCCAGCTCAACAGAGGTAGACAGGGCTTCAGTCTGAATTTGAGGCTTGAACACATAAGCTTCTGATTGAGACCCTATCAAATGAGCCAAGCTGACACCTTAGAGTTGCAGGGCACTGTGCTACTGGAATACACAAAGGATTTCATAAATTGTGAAATACACAGTTTGAGCTCTACTTATGTAGCGTTTTAGAGTGTTCCAAATCTGGCAAATCGTCAGATTCGGTCTTAAGTTGATTTTTTCTTTGTAGCCCTTAAAGAAAACTTACAGAAAATGGGCTGGAGGATTGAAGTCCTTATTTAAGAATTTGCCACATTCCGGACGCTCTAAAATGCTACAGAGACTCAGGTGGAATTTCTCCCTCAAAAGTTTCCATTTTTAACAAATGAAATTCAAAAACAAAAGCCATCATCTGAAGTCAGTGTTTCATACAATTTGCTCAATTCTGAAAGCCTTTAACATACATCTTCTGTAAAGCTCTAAATTTTGCTTCCGCACTCCCTAATTACACAATATCAGATCTGGACTCTGCTTAAGGTAGGATTTTCTCTCTACATTCTTTCACTTTTGCTGGAAGCAGACTTTCTGCAGTCAAGTGCAACCAAACAACACATTTCCCAGACTTCAAACAAGGGAAATATTTAATTCGGCGTCAGTGCAAACCACAGTACAACAAGGTGCATAATGTAGAGAGATTCACTCACGCTATGGACTTTGGATAACCTATGACATCCCACCCAGACTCCTTGTTACCAGGGTTTTACTCCAACACGCCCAACTGTACAGAAGCCCCCAGGTTTAAAGATGCTATGTCCTGTTTTATAGCTCTACATAGGTAGAGTTTAATGTAGAGTGGAGACCTTTAAATAAATAAGGTCACATTCAAGTTTTCTTTGACAAAATTGAATTGATCTTATCAACTTTTGATTATGCTGTGCTTTTCCTGAACATAATCCTCTGAGCTGTGAATTTCCTTTGTAGCTTTTAAAATAGACATCTTTTGTGCCACAGGACAGCTCTTAACATTTTTAAATTACGATTCATACATTAATTACAGCAGGAGGATGTAAAGAGCCATCGATCATTTGCTTAACTGCAGAAGTCAAAGAATAAAAGTGAACTTTTGCGAGGGGTGGGGGGGAAAGAAAGTAAGCAAGTAAGCAACTTTCACAATCAGACCACATGATGAGAGCTTTTTTTTTAAAAAATACATTGTTTTGCTTGACTTCGTAGAATGCATTTAAGTAAAAGGTTGTTTTGTCTAAAAAAAACCTTGACATGAACCCAAAATTGTGATTAACGCTATTAGAAGAAAGAACCTGAACTTCTCTATCAAGCGACCCATCTACAAGTCCACAGCCAATGACCCTGTCACTTCGATGCCAGTCATGTTTATCTATCCATGTCGCCACTGTCATCAGTAAACCAAATGTACCCTGTTGCCATGACATATTAGGCCTTAATACATCAGTGTTAGGTTTACATACTCCACTGATTTTACAAACTGGTCTTTTTTAAAGCAAATAAAAAAAATTGGCATCTATCCCAAACCTCAAATCAAAATATGTACTGGCAAGTCTGGGAACTGCTAGACCTCACCTGGGTAATACTGTACACTTCACGTGCGTTGCTAATAGCAGTGATAGCAGTGCTAATGGCACCCTGAATCTGTTTGAATTCAAATCCCAATTTTGGTTTTGTTAAACTGATGATATGAAAACCTGGTCATATGTTTCTGCGTGGCAGACACCCGGCTGACCAAAAAAAAAACCTTCTGGAAACTGGGGTTTGAATCCGGTCCAGGCAAACAGTATGGATAGAACTTCAATTAGTTTGGGTGAACATGCTTTGTAGAAAGGATAGTTACTTCATCAAACTGGCAACCTAACCGATGAGAATCGGGAATTTGGATTGGGAAAGTCACACAGATGTACGGCAAGTGGAGATGCTGATTGTCCTTAGGCACATTCTGAACACCAGACACTTTGCCCTTCACTCTCAGGAAGAGGTGGGGGAGCTTCCTCAAGAATCCGAGAGAAAAAAACCTTTCTCAAAGACATATGTAAAGTCAGACTCTTCAAATATGACTTTTAGAGGGGATCACACACCCCCCCTCCACCCCATTGGCAAAAGCTGAAATAATGTTAGGGGAAGTCAGCAAATGCACCTGAAGTATCAGAATTTGCTCTTTCACTCCAGTTAGGTAATAGCGATGGGAGAAGAAAGCTTCGCAGAGTTGCATTTGTGGGACCCCATCGTGCCAGTTATGTACTGATATACTGCACTCCGGGACGCTACCCCACGTGAAGGGCACTATATAAATGCAAGCTATTGTTGTTGTTGTTGTTATTGGTGTCAAAGGTTCTGTGCATGTGAGGGCGATCTTTGCCTTCTTTGGCTCTGATGCTGCGTCTTTGTTTCAGGTGATAGCAGCAACAGCTCACTCTAGAGGCAATGTGCGAAGATTTTGCACCGGCCTCCGCTGGCTCAATAGTGACAGAAAAGAAACATAACTCAGCAAGCACCCCTGAAACAGGAATAGCATGCCTACGTGTAAATATGTGATAGATACAGATCAATTCTGCATATCGTGCTTGACAAAGATTTAAAATCAATACATCTATATCTAGCTCCAATGCATTTCTTGATAGATGGTACCAAATAGATAGTGAAGTGAGCCATTAAATGAGAGATAAGAGTCTCATCTCCACCCACCTATAAGCCATGAACTTCGACACAAGTTACTCAATGTTACTCAAGTTTAATTTTAACTGTCATCGCTGTTTTGATGACTGTTTTTGTTTCCTTGTTCACATAGAAAACCAAGAGAGTGCGGAAGCTTTCCATTAATATTCAGACTATTGTAGTGACTGGACACTGATGTCCAAAGCTCCGTAACAGTGTCCTGGCCTATAACTCTCTAAATAAATTGCTCATTTGTTCCATAGCTGTTTGTGGGATCTTGTTATATACATTTACATAGCAGCCACATTTGCCTACAACAGTTACTAGACTTAACAATAGTTTTGTAAAGCTTTAGCAATAATAAAGTGCTATAAATATGAAAGTATTGTGTAAACAGACTGAAATTTACAAACTACATACCATTGTACAAAGGAGGCATTTTAAGCAATTACTGTTGGAACCACAAAATAATTAATTTAACCATAGGAAGCTGGGATAGATGGGACAAACAGGAGGTTAAAGAGGAAAGTTTGCGTGCCTACGTGTTGGAACGAGCACCAATGTATAGAAGGATAGAGGTATAAACTACGGAGTCGCGAACCTGAGTCACACTGCGTGGGAAGATGTAAAGCAGAGACCTGGCACGTCCCCACAGGGGTGAGTCATCCACAGGCAATCTTTACATGCCTTCTACAAATTGGCTTTCAGTACCATTGGCAGGGAACTAGGAGGTCAGCCATCCATGTTCACACTCGTAGTTGGTGCATTGCCCAGTGGTACATACTCTCACACAAAAGACATTTTTAACAAAGGAATCAAGATGAAAATAGCAAAGGGAGACTGGAAAACAAAGGAAGTTGAAAGAATGATAATGAGTGAAATCAAAGAACAATCTTTAAAATAATTTACATTTGTACTCCAATTCTGCCTCGAGACTCCTACCTGGGAAGCACTAACTCCTCTCAAGACAATGCCCCAAAAATCATCTTGGCAATTTCCCCCCGTCCCCTCCCACCCCTTCACCCCCCAAACTGAAGAACTTCCCAGAGGATCGGAAAGTGACTGGATTCAGGATTATATGTGTAGGACTTTGCCGTGAAGTCCACATCCCGAGGCAAAGTTAAAAAAAACTCATCTGAGAGTAGGTTAGTGCCCTTTCTCTAATCAGTGGGTCTTCCACATGTAAACAGTTGGGCAAACTGCTTAGGCAGCAAGTAATGAAGAAGAATGAACATCCTGAACACTCGGGATAAAACAACCAGGGGAATGAAAGTACACAATGGAAACAGAGAGAGTTAGCGTGGGTGAGAGCATAAAACTGCTGGATTAATCTGTTAACATCAAGAGAATATGTAAGATCAAATTCACATTTTAAAAATATTATCCAAAACGGAGAGTAGCAATCACCCCATACAATGTACAGTTACAACACTCCTTAATAAGAGTACCTAGACTGGGTTAATCCAAATAAGAGGTGATATGTTTAGAAATGGACAGCCTTTGTCACAGACACAAAATACAGCTCTATGAAGCGATGAGATTTGATTCAGTTGATGTGAAGGCAAATAGATTTATGAAGATTCAAAGAGGGGAATTTTCTCTCGGATTGGATTTATGTACATACAGGAAGTTCGGGCTAAGTTTCTAAATCATTTTATTCATTACACGGCATCAAAGGGAAGTCGATGACAAGGGCCTAAAGCTCAACAGAGTCTTTGGAAAGGAGTCACTACCAACAGGAAGGCTAATTTCCACAACAGAAAATTCATGTCATAAATAGTTACTCATTCAAAAATGATGGGTGGGACAATCAGGAATTAAATTAAGGTCCAGACCTGCCAGGATTACTTTGATGAAACCATCATTCAGGGCGGTGAGAATTAGTCAATTGTGGTATATTTGCTGCATATCTACTGTCCAGTCCTAAAGGCAAGGTTGAAATGGTTGACATCTTCAGGAAACTGGAAATACAAATGGAGATGTAAATCCAGAGAGGGGTGGAAAGAGAGCTCCAAAAGGTAAAATCTTTTGAATTGGTGTTAATTCACTCAAAACTCATGCGAAGAGTATGATAACCCTGGAAGTCACTTTAGAAGGCAGGACATAATAACTTGGGTCAGAGTTGAAGAAGGGAGAATTGTTGAATTTATTAGGTTTCAAAACCAAGATGTCTTGGTGCAGATATATCCCATGAGAATGTGGGATCTTGAGACAAACAAAAGGCATCAAAGAGAAGGGATGAACGTTCCACAATATGTCTCAAATAAAGGTCTACCTATCAAATAGTAGGCGTAAAGCAGACTTTTCAAAAGCAGAAGGCAAACTGAAGCTTCCTAATGTTGCAAATTGGGGATAACTTGTTGAATGCGGATTCCCAAATTCATAAACCATATCTCGGGCTTCAAAAAGGCACATCGTGAGGGTTTCCAAAGATCATATCGCCCCCCATACCTCAGTAGCAATGAGTCAAAGAAACAATCCTCATCTTGTTTAAATAATTAAAAACGTAAACTTGAATCTGCTAGTGCCTCCTTTGCAGTTTGGAAGAAAACATGATGGGGACAGGATAAGTGCTTCGCGCCTGAATAGATTGAATTTCTGCTCCCAGAAGGTACCCACTGTAGGGAAGTGACCAGCAGAGAGCTGCTCTTCCTCCTAGACTGATGGAAACTTTGGAAGTTCCTTCATATGTCCTGGTAGCAGATTCTGAGGCATTGGTGGAAGCCTTGGACTTTGCTGCTCACCTGTGCGGCAAAAGTACAAGAATGGATTATCCCAGACTATCTCATGAGATATCACTGGACAGTTCTGAAGAGTTCTGTCTCAATCATAGAACGAACTTTGATCTTATAAAAGAGATCCTGAGGAATGCAGAAATCTAATATAGCATATTGCATTTGGCTAAGCTAAAATAATATTGCAAGAAGGACCAGAATAATTATTTTGTAATAATAATCCTTGCATTTGATATACAACAACAACAAGATTCCATTTATTGAGCGCCTTTCACGTCGGGAGGACGTCCCAAGGCGCTGTACAGTTGGGTCAGGACCCGAGCATTGGGGGGAAATGGTGAGGGGAGGGAAGGGAGGGAGCGAGGAGGGGGTAGAGAGTCGAGAGGGGAGCTGAAGGCACGGTCAAAGAGAAAGATCTTGAGACCGGCCTTGAAGGAGGAAAGGGAGGAGGCAAGGCGAAGGCACTGGGGGATAGAGTTCCAGAGCCTAGGGGTTGAGAGGCTGAAGGCCCGGCCACCGATAGTAGGGCGGTTGGGGCGGGGGATGTGGAGCAGACCGGAGCCAGAGGAACGGAGGGTACGGGCGGGTAGGTAGGGGGATAGTAGGTCGGAGAGGTAGGAGGGAGCGAGGCCGTGAATGGCCTTGTAGGTGAGGGAGAGGATCTTGAATTCGATCCTCTGGGGGATGGGGAGCCAGTGGAGGCGAGCGAGGGTGGGAGTGATGTGTTCCTGAAGCCTGGTGAATGACCTGCAGCTTGTGGAGGGAGGGCCGGGAAGGCCGGCGAGGAGAGAGTTCCCATAGTCCAGCCTTGAGGTGATAAAGGCGTGGACCAGGGTTTCAGCAGCGTGAGGGGTGAGGTAGTGCCGTAGTCTGGCGACATTCCGGAGGTGATGGAAGGCGGTGCCAGTTGTGGCGCGGATATGGGGGAGAAAGAACAGCTCAGGGTCGAACAGAACCCCGAGGTTCCTGACTGGCTTTGAGAGGTGGAGAGTGCAGCCTTGGATGCTGATGCTGTCAGCGCCTGAGGTGCGGAGGTGCTGACGTGAGCCAATCAGGAGGGCCTCAGTCTTGTGGACGTTGAGCTGGAGAAAGTTATCTCTCGTCCAGGACTCGATGTCGGACAGGCAGGCTGTCAGGACATCGGTGGTCGTGGAGTTGAGGGTAGAGGAGGAAAGGTAGAGTTGGGTGTCATCCGCATACATGTGGAAGTTAATCCCATGTCTGCGGATGATGTCACCAAGGAGGAGCATATAGAGGGTGAAGAGGAGGGGACCGAGGACAGAGCCTTGAGGGACACCGCACGAGACAGTGTGGGGGCCGGAGGAAAAACCATTTGTTGAGACAAAGTGAAGACTTATCACACCGTTCAGACATCTCAAAGCGCTTCACAGACATATTGTAAAGTGGACTGACTGTGTATTTTGTGAGCAAAACATAGCAAACAATTGCACACAGCAGTGTCCCATCAAAAGCCATGGATTGAGTGATTGCATTTTTTTTTGAGGGATTATTACCCCCGGAAAGCGATCTGCCAATCGACTAACAACCGGGATCCTACTTACTGCTAGGTAAACAGAGGCTTGTGCAGTAAGGAAACTTGTCTAAGGTTTCACCCACCCGGGAATCAAACCCAGGTCCCACCAATGGGAGAAGACTTCATTACTTAGCCTGAAAAAAGATAAGAGTTGCCTTAAAAAGACGAATTGCTGCCATTGGTAAGCAGCAGAAATCAAGTATCATTACTTTAGGAGGAATGCCTTCTTTCAGCAACTCGTATTTTCTGACAGTGGATCTACATTGAAATTATAATACTGGAGAATCCTGAGACAATGTTGTGTAGCCTCCTAATGATTAGAAACCGTTTTAAAGCAAAAACATAAAATGGGTTTGGTGGGGGTGGAATGGGGTGAATGGATGAGAAAAATGGTATTTACCTAAAAACACCCAACTCACCACCAGGTTCATGATATTTCTTAAAACTGTGAGTAATAAAAAGTTCAGTTATAAAAAGTTGGCTGCAATTTAACAGCTAACCTTCCTTGGATCTAATTCCACGGCTTTAACAGCAGTCTGTCAGTAATCATTATATAGTGTTAGTTTAGTATTGTGGGTGTCATGTGGAATTCCAGTGCAGGGTTAAATCTGGGTCACTATATTCTTGAAAGGCTAATTTTATCTGACCAGGGTTAGCAACGAAAATCTCCCCAGACAACATAAATGTTGGCTACAGTACAATTAAGAAAGACAATATCTGGCTTAGGTTAGTTTTTTTAAACTTTTTTCTTTAACCCTTTATATACAAAACCTCTTTGTAGTTTTCAAATTACACACATGCTTTCTATTATATAACAGCTGCAAACCCAATTTTCTGTACGTTTTCTGATGGTGAATATTGGACCCAAGGAATAAAGAAACACAGAACAGACCTCCTTTTCAAAAACAAATTGTGATCGGGTTAGAATTTTAGTTTTGGTATGAAAATATTGCCATAATCCTTAAAAAATAGTTTCAATTTACAGGATATTTTGAGGTTCCAATTGCATGTGTGCCCCAGAATCAAAATAGGATTATCAAAAACCATGTCAGCAGTGATGTTCTTACGATCACTTCAATGGACGGATTTAAGAATGAAATCTAAATAGTGAACATATAATGCAACCTTTTCCTGCGTGTGCAGTAAGCGAATTGTGATGTGTGTACTTGAGCCTCATTATATCCAAACTTTATCATCACTAATTTTGTTATTAAAAACACTTTGGACAGAAACTATCAGAGGCTGAGTTTCTATTGAAGTCAGGAGAGACTCTCACACCTCAATCAGATGAGTACGATAAGCAATAATTACTTTACCAGTCCCTGAGAATGTAATAAAAGGGATAGCCTGTGTAAAGATCTTATATCCATGGCACTGATATTCAGAATCAAAACCAATAAGTATTGCTTCACATGAGTAAATCTTATATAGTTAAAAATACACAGAGGAGAGGGTGGTCAAGAATGAATTTGCGCTTAAAGTACTAAGTACAGATGGCATTCAGAAAAAAAATGACAGTGTTGTTGGGCCCAATTATAGACCAAACTCTGTGAAAACAATAGAAACCCATTATATAGCGCTTCACCTCCCAGAATTTTGTACCTGTGGATCCCAACATGTACGTACCAAAAAAGTACTAAATAAATATGCCAGTTTGGCACCACACTCTCCGTTGAATCAGAAAGTTGAGGGTTTGAGTCTGCCACCAGGACTTGAGCTCAAATTCTAGCTCATAGGCTGATGATAGATAGGAACATAGAAATAGATGGTGGCCATTCAGCCCATCAAGCCTGATCTATCCATTTATCAGACTGTAGGATCTTTTGATTTCATTTCACCACCTTTTCTTCATAGTCCTTAATATTCCTATTCCCCAAATACTTCTGTATCTCCCCTTTTAAACGTCCAAATGATTCTGTTTTGGGGAGCACAAGTTTGCAGGGCTGTGGGGAGAGAGCGGGGGAGCGGGATTGATTTGGATAGCTCTTTTCGAAAAGCCGGCTCAGACACGATGCGCCGAATGGCCTCCCTCTGTGCTGTATAATTCTATGATAAAGTCAGTCCATACCAGAGATCTGTTTAGATTGGATGACCTGACAGGCTCATTTACTGAACAGTCCGCCACATTTTAAGAAGAAACTGAGCTACAATTATAATAACCTATTAGCATATTTCACTCTGTATAAGAGACTGAAATAAATGGCATTGTGTTGCTGGTAAAGCTCAGTTCTGTCAATCTAATGACTTCAGCAAATAAACTAAGATGCACTGTGGAGAATCTCTTAGTGGATTACACTGAACAAGAGTCACACTTAACCATGAATAATCCTGGAATAAACTGTTTGTACAAATAATGAACACAGATTAAATAACTTGGTCTTCTTCACCCAATGGACAAACAGGAGTTACAAAAAGCGCTCAATTACTATCACTGATTTATTAAAAAAAAGAAATAAATCTGTTTTAACAATGTTGGAAGTTTCGCAGGTACTATAATGAGCTGAGGAATACTCAAAGTCAGAAGAGGTTGCTGTCATGTGGAAATTATTCAATTGTTATTACTATTATTTGGACCAGTTTGTTTTTAACACTGTTAATCCTAATGAAATTATTTACCTGTTTTCACCAACAACAGCCAAAATGATTTGGTTTTAGTATCAAAATCGAATGATTGTAAGTAGCCATATCAGTTCCTTATTTTGCGGTAACCATGACCTTTGTGTATGAAATCACTTGAAGTCACAAAACAATATTATGATCTTCAGCAAGAACTTGCATTTACTGTATGTTGCATCATTCGGTTTGAAAAAAAATTCAATGTTTATAATGGGGGCAATAAGTGGAAGTGGGGGGGGGGGGGGGATATTTCAAAGCACAGTCAAAGAGAGTTTCCTTTGGCGAGTTTTGAAAGCAGAGAAACATGTAACAGGGCAATGTAGTTTTGGAAGAGAGTTCAAGAGTACAGAGACGGAAAGAGTAGTAAACAAGAGACAGAAGGCAAAGGGTGTGGTGTGGGAGCAGAACTGGAGAAGACTGCTCCAATAGGGCGGAGCAAGTCTGTGGAGGTTTTGAAAATTGATGAGGATCTTGAAATCAAAGCGGTGTGAAGTTTAGCAAGGACAAGGTGCTGGGAGTATGAAACCCAATTCATATAGTACTTGGGAGTTTGTATGAGTTGACGTGACGTTTCTGTGGGGTAGAGCCAGTGAGGCCAGTGAGGGGAACATATGCCTTTTCTGTCCAGCCTTTGAAGATCTCAGTGGATTTGGATTTGTTATTTCACAAATTAACAACTAACGCCATGACTGGCAACAGCTAAAAATAAACTTTAAAACATCAATCTTGTATAATATTTCCTTGCAGAACTATAGCTCAAGAGCAACATCAAAAGGAAATACAGAGCAGTGAGAGTGCATCAGAACTGCTTACCCTTTCTACTTGCCCCTCTTTGTGCTTGAGCTTGAATACCTTCAGCTTGGGCAGAGCGGTTTCTGCGTAGTGCTTCACCTCAAAGCCTTCCAGCACCACTCCATGAAAAGCAAGCCTGCACGTATTGGCATGGATGTCAGTGTCCAGCTTTGAACCGATCACAAGGCAAAGCTTGGGGCACGTCACAGGTTTCTCAAACTCCAACAGGGCCCACTGCTGTTTGGGCACACGAGGTCTATCTGGTGAACTGACACCTTTGATTTGGTCGGAAGAATTAATCCCCTTTTCTGCAGTCAAGTACTCTTCCTGGTATAGGTATTCTCTATCAAAGTTAAAATGATCAGTCACAGGGTCACTATCAAAATCATCAGGAGCAGGGCTGAAAAATGTCACCCTTCCCATGACCGTTTCGTGCCCGACTGTGATGTGGAATTTAGCCTTAGTGTGGACCGATCCTTTAAAATAAGAGATTTTCTTCACTGTGATAATAGCCGCGTAAAGGGTGCAGAGGGACAGTGGGGCACAGACCAGGCCTCGTTCCAGCTGTTTTGGATCAAACTGGGTTACGCAGATCCCTACCCGGTCACCTTGGATGGCGTTGGTCACTGGTTTATGAAACATCTGCATGGACTTGACCTTCCTGGTGACCTGCACACAAGACAAAATAAGAAAGAAAAGTATTGCAGAGAGAAGGCTAAAAAGAAGGCAGAAAGCAGTGAAGTTAAATTCTCTGAGAAATATCATTATCACACAAACCTTAGGTCAATGGGGCATATAAATTATGCATGTTTATCCTCAATGCGCTCATACACAAAAGCCATTTACTACCTCTACTGTGATTAATATTGTACAAATGCTGGCTTTTGATAAAAGATGACCCTTTTTTAGAACTTGCATGTTATTACTCCAGGCTTTGAAATCAAATGCCGTATCTCCCCTGCCTGTCCTATTGTAGTACAGGATATGACAGTACGAGGAGGTCTGTATTCATAAACACATGATGGCTGGGACTAGTTGGAGGCAGAGGCGTCTGCATTTATTGAAAAATGCTTCACTGGGCTATAAAAGGAAAGAATAAAACCTTACAGAAACTGCACTCGCATAGTAGCATAAAAATACAAAAACGGTTTGGAAAATTGAATGACTATATAAACTAAGAAATCAATGTTGCACTCCAAAAGGCAAACAGCTATCTATAGCTCATCTTGATATAAATATTTACACGTTCTGCATTATTGAGCATTTTCACTTCAAACCAAGTGCAATAAATATTTTCTTGTAAATAATCATCCTTCAGAAACAAATTACAGACATTTAGTAACAGATTTCAAAGCTTATTGACTAAACGTATTTGCAACTGAATAAGGACAAGGCGGAAGCCATAGGTTCCCGTGAATGTCTTCACTCCAACGGATCTAAACTCCTCAACCTCCCTGGGCTCTTCCTCAGACTCACCAAACCAGTGCGCCACCTAGGTGTCCGGTTCGACCCCCAACTGTCCTTCCTCGCCCACATCCGATCCCTGACTAGGACTGCCTTCTTCCACCTCCGCCACGTTGCCTGCCTCGACCGTACCTTACACCAAATGCAGCCAAAACTCTTGTCCATGCGTTTGTCACCTCCCGCTTGGATTACTCCAACGCACTCCTCACCGGTCTCCCCAGCTCTACCATTCACAAGATCCAGCTCATTCAGAACTCTGCCGTCCGCATACTGACCTGGACCAAACTCCTTACCCACATCTCACCAGTTCTGGCCAGGCTCCCCATCATCGAACAGATTGACTTCAAGAACCTCACTCTCATGTTCAAATCCATTCACCTCTCCAACCTCCTGACTCCCCAATCCACCATCCGGCACCTTCGCTCGACTGGCATTGGCCTCCTGTTCGGCCCTCGCACCCTCTGCCCCACCATCGGATGTCGCGCTTTCAGCCACTATGTCCCAAAACTCTGGAACACTCTCCCTCATTCCCTTCACCTTGCCCCCCTTTCTCCCCTCTTTCAAATCCTGCCTGAAGACTTCCTGTTCGCCCAGGCTTATGGCCACCTCCCCCTCCCCCCGGCTCGGAGTCAGGCTCCGCCACTGTTAAGCGCTCTGAGACGCTATCCTTACATGTGTATAATGCCTCTCACGTTAGAAGGATGTCCTAAAAGGCTTCACACGAGGCAGAGAGACTACTCTAGTCCCCATACTGCTCAATTGATTTCTTAGCCAAATAATCTAATTCCCTATTAATTTGTTGACACAATCTGCCTCCACCACCTACCTGGGCAGTTTAGTCTGTTCCACACATTTCTCACCCAACGTAAAGTAATTAAATCTGAAATTTAACTCTGAGCTCGAGTCTGTGTCCCTTTTTTGGAGAGAATTTTGACCATGTCAAACATATCATTCCTGTAGCTCAGTGGTTAGAGCACTCGCCTCGCAATCGAGAGACCTGGGTTCAATTCCCGGCAGGGGGAGAAATCTTGGGCAAGTTTCTTTCCTCCACATGCCTGATAATAATCGCTCAAGAAAAAAAAACAATAATAAATTGCTCACTTCAATCCATGACTGTTTGTGGGACACTGCTGTGTGAAATTGGCTGCCGCCCACAAATATATAGTCAATTCACTTTACAGTATATTCTGTGAAGCGCTTTGAGACGTCTAGAAGACGTGAAAAGCGCTATATCAAATGCAAGAATTATTATTATTATTATTAGGGTTCAGTCTGTCTATACCATTTATGATCTTGAATACTTCCATAGGATCTCCCCTTATTCTTTTTGCATGTGTGACTTTCCCCTTCTCTCTGTGTGTGGAAATCTGTCTCAGCTTGTTACCCTCCACAAAATACAGGCAAAATCAGAAGCTCGAAATCTGCAGAGTCGTGAATAGAAAACTCATAACTCTCAGAGGCACAGCACAGTCAAGCCTCAAAAGAGAACTATTATGCTATAAAATCATACGGTACAACTCAGTCGTCATCTTTAATCATGGGAGGGGGGAGGAGTAGAGGGGCAGAATCTAAATTGAGGCAATTAATTTTCATGAAGTGCACCGAACTTCTGGAAACTCAAAGCACTTTTGAAAAATATGCAATGGGCTTCAAAACATTTAAATGACAGCCACGGTGGATTCATTAAAAATAACACGCAAGAGATCGCTTTCAATTTCAGAAAATGATACACCGGGATATAAAAATAGTTGACGTACGTCAAACCCTGAATATAGTCCAATGCTCACTTGCACCTTACGTTTTTACCTCTTTTAGATAGATTTTAGCTTTCGACTATACTCCGCGTGAAGTGCGATATACAAATGCAAGTTTTTGTTGTTGTGTCTCCATATATAGCTTTGCTGAAAGTAATTCTGGTACATTCCTAATGATAAATCAGTTAGAGAAATGTCCAGTATATATTTTTTTAAATGATTTGTCCCACAAAAGGTTAAAATAAGACTCACATAAGGTAAGATCTTGGATCTTAAAGAAGCTTCTTCTCACTAGTACAATAAACTCCTCGTAACTTGACCCTGGCGTAACTTGTCACCTCCACTTTAGTCATCACGCTGTCAATATCCCGGCCACATTTATTTATGTATTTATATATATGCCTAACTTGCCACTCTTGTCCTCTTCTTCCTTGGAGTGACAAGTTACCAGGAGTTTCCTGTATAATGTACATTCATCTAACATGGGTTTCACAATACTCTGCACAAACTCAATTTTACAAATTAAAATATTAGCTGTGCGGGTTATTAAAGATCCTCATACTGAAAACAAACACCAGACTCAGTGTGGGTTTCCTTGGAGAGGTATTTAGTGCTCTTCTATTCCTCTTGGTTTACCAAATCAGGATAGGTCATTGTTCAGGAGTCAAAAGCACAAACCCATTTGAAAAAGAAAATAAATAAATTTGAGGATTACATATCGGTGGAAGTTTACACAGAGCCTCGGTCTTTATTTGACTGGTGGGAAATATAATCAATGTTTTGTTGTCATCTATATTTTTTTGTGTGTAGATTTGAACTGTTTTTAGCAAGTTTTTTGCAGGATTGGATACTGGCTCGCTCTGTACACTATAAAATCCATGAAGAACTGGCAGTAATTGCAGTCTGCACAACACATTGCAAAAATTTCTATGACACACTTAAACAATTTGAACATATTCATCTTATGAAACATTAGATTAACAGGGGGAAGGAAAAGGCCAAGCTTGAATTTTTCTAGTCAGAATGATTGGAATAACAGTGATTTTTGAAGGAGAGGTATCCAGGCCAGTAGGATGTTATTGGTAATATCTGGCTCAGTGGATAACATCCTTGCCTCCGACTCAGCAACCCACCTGAAAGACTGAAGAAAATACTTTATAAAGAATAATTTGAGATATCTTTCCTCACAAATCACGGTCACTACACTTTACATATTACACACACACATATTATGTATTTTAACATTCTGTTCTAACGAGCAACTCTTTCCTCTCACTTTTTATTATGGATATTTTGTGAAATATTTCAATGCAGTATATAAGTGGTTTGACATGTTTGTTATTTGGCAGATTTGGTAAAATAAGAATTCCCACAGTCTGCAGACTAAAGGATAATACTGGCTCGTAAAGATGGTAAAAATTTAATAGAAGTGGACTAACCAGAAATATTCAGCCTACACTGAAATGCAGCTAGGAAATGTTTAATTTTTCCATCCAACTCCTTAAGTTATGGTCCTACTAATGGCAGAAAAGCTTTTGCCACTCTTTCTAAATGGGGAGAACAGAAAATACTGTCGCAAAATGCTCAGTTGTCAAAAACAAATTGCCTGAGTTCTTTTCAGCTATTTTCATCCCCAAAAGACACAATCCTCCTGTTACAAACCTATTCACTATTAAGTCATCCTCCAGCTAGGCTTAGGTTTGACCAGCAGTGAGATATCTGGAAACTAGATTGAGAACACAATATCCTAAGTATTTGTATAAAAACAACTCTGATGAAGCCTAGTTGATAGGAAATGTAATAGCACGACTTCCTGTGGTCGTACAGAGCGGGCTTAACTGTGATGGTCATACAGACATGTCACCCTGTCCCATTCAGACACCACCAGGTCAATTATGTAACTAATACAATTAACAAGATTGCAAAGTGAAAAATCTATTTAAAAAACATTGTGTTCAGTCAAAAGCAATAATAAGAATTTTATTACTCAAACCTATGCTATTCTCGATTGGAAACTGATCGATGATTCTGACAATGTTTGTTTTATTTCTGTGCAATTTTCCAGATTGTAGTCTGCTAAGAATTGAATTACACTCTGCCCCTCTCCATATACGAGAAAAGTTATTCAATTAAATCAAGAATGCATTAATTTACAACAGAAGCTTTCGCTGTTTGTTTCTCAACAATTACTCAGACACTCATCCAAGTGAATCATCTGTATCCACAGCAAAACATGAATGAAACTTTGAGAAACATTAGATTCACTCAATTTTACCTCGGAAGGGATTGCTAAATTGCCTTCACTAATTCTCACTTTACCAAAGCGGTTTATTTTTGTAACAAACAGAAAACGTGGTCAATGCTCAGTTTCCCAGCAGAATCAGCATAAAGCCTCTGGCTCCATCTACTGACAGCTACATTACATGCTGCCTTACCAAAGCAATGACTTCTCTACAATTGTGCTCACTAACAAATGCACACAAGACAGGCTTTTTTCCCCCTTCTCCTTTGCTCCTCTGCTGAAGGAGTCTAAACGTTTTCCGTTACCTCCGTTGGCCATCGTTCTGTCTGACCTTTGACAGATAGAGGTTAAATACCCAGAAATTAACTGTCCTCATTGTTCGTGTCGACCACAGAATTGTTACGTGAAATCTTAAAAGTAATGTTAAAATAACGATGAGGTTGAATAGGAAGGCTGTAGAGGAATATTTGAAACGATTCCTGATGGGGAAAAGCAGCAATCATGATAAAAAGCAAAAAAAAACTCTTAAAAAAAAACTTCTCTTGTAAATTTAAAACTTGTCGAACGACATTGAGGTGATTGAAGCACTTTGAGACGTCTCAACAATGTGATGAGGTGCTATATCAAATGCAAGGATTATCATCATTATTGTTACTTATGGCCAGGATTTGTGCCCATTTCAGGGACTGACCAAGTGGAACATTCATAAGGAAACTCAAATCAATTTTGGATGCGAGAGTTTGGAGTATATGATTTGGGGTTGGATAAAGCTGCATATTGTCATGGAGGAAAACAAACCTGGGGCACAGGGCAAATTTTAATCAGTTCCAACATTGAGTTTGGGACATGACAGTAGATGATAACACTTCATTTTAAAACTGATGGCAAGGATATTACAATTTGGGATCCTGCAGATTTTGGTTCCCAAACCCATTTGAGTGGTATTTCTGTAACACTCGTTAAAATATTCTGCAAACAATGATGATGATGCACGAGTACGACATGGCAATGTCAGGTGAAGTGGTGTGAGAGGGCTGGCTGGTAACTGGCAGAAGTCACTCTGCCTGGGGCAAGGCAAGGTTTTCAGCCTTCTCATGTTCCTATTTATCAGTCAATGAACAAACTCGTGCAAATTTACCAAGATTAAAAAAAGCTTTTCTATGTTATCCTGTAGTCTAATAAAGCAATAATCAGTGAGACGAAATAATTGAATGCAAAATATAACCAGAGAGCTATGAAGACAGTAACTTGGGTCTGGAAATATATTCAGCAAAAAGTCCACCTTACCATTTGCTGCAAAGAGAGAGGGGGTAGGAGATAAAATTTGAGTCTTGTCAGCAATGCAACGTTACATGATCCATCAATGTGATTCTGACAGACGTTCTCTGCTAATTATCATTCACATCTAATGAACTGGACATATAAGGGCCCAAAGCAAGTTTGGCATCTGCCACTGACAAATTGATTTGTGTCAAATGGTGTCTGGTCTCTCATGCTGGTCTGTCAGATTAAACATGCTATATTTCAAGTGACTGTTGAGCAACAAGTCTCAAACCCTCCCCCTTTGAGAGCATTCAACAAATGTTTCTTTAAAAACAGGATCAAACCGGCTGAATGAAATCTAATTTGGGGTGAAAAGGGTTTTTAGGTCAAATGCAAAAACGGTTTTGATGCTACAAGATCATTGCTACGGTTCTGCAAACTAGGTATCTCCAGATGTGGAAAAACCTAATGGATCAGTGAGGGAGGGTGGTGTGCAGCAAGATGATGTATCAACACAACTGATCCAAGCTAATCATATATAATAATCCTTGATATGCTTCTTAGCATCCATTATGAGGGAGGCATTAGCACAAACTTGGAATAAATGATCTCGCTGAACTTTTGGAAATGCAATGCTTGGTGTGTGTGTGTCTAAATTTAAGTCCAAACCTGTGTCTAAATTTGTGTGTCTAAGTCTAAATCTAAATTTACTATGTGAAAATTGCACCTGGATCTAGATTTACTCTCTTAGCGCAGAGTAAAGTAGTTCTAATAGGAAACTTACAGAAAACTGGCCTTAAAATTAAAAACTTAAAAAAAAGAATCTGACAAATTCTGGATGATCTAAAATTCTACATTAATAGAAAAAATCTAGACCGATGGACTTTTACTCCATCCATCACCAATGCTAAGAAAGCAACTGTGTCTGCTGTACACTAACTATTGTGACAAACATGGAAATTTAAATAGGCTCAGTTTTCATGGAGGTAAAATGATTATATTCTACAAATTAAGTTATGCACTCTGTAAAGCCGGGTTAACCCCACCCAGGCTTCCACAAGAAACAAATCAGTGTATACTCCACCACTGTCAAACAATACGAGTCCTTTACTAGTCAGCCGAACAATAGCATACGGTCGAAAACGCCAAAGCTAAAAATGCAAAGTTGTTTGACATCTGGTCCTTAGCACCTGACAACCGGTATTAGTGCAGAAAGGATCCAAACAATTCTTTACAAAACAGCAGCCTGGAGCATTTTATAGTAAGAACACTTCCTGCCTAAAGTTAGCATTGCGAGATTGCACAGAACATTTAAATCAAGACACCTAATGATAAATAATAATCTTTGCATTTGATATCACGCCTTTAACGTCGGAGGAATGTTTCAAAGGGCTTCACAGGATTTACTGAAAAGTATACTATCTGTTTTGTAAGCGAAGATGGTAGTTAAGCTGTGCACAGCAATGTCCCAAAGTTGGATAAATTACCAGGCTTTAAATAAAAATCCACCTCTGGATAAAATATAAGGCTTTTGAATAATCGAAGATATGATCTAAAGTGGGTCTCGTTCAAATATGAACATTGTCAGTGATTTCTTTAAATTACACAAGTTGCTCAACATTTACGACAAAACGTGCAATCATAACGTTTTTTTGTAAGTAAAATCATCATTACATGAGGAGCAGCGGATTATCTTATTTTGAAGGGATCAACTGATCTCAATAGGCTCTGTGACATCAATTTGTTGAGTGACTGCTTTGTCTGATACAAGACTCAAGTTCTGAAAGCTGTAGCTAAGAAACTAGAAACCACCTCACATTACTACTGCAGTGCCAACATGGGTCAGCCTGAAAGGACTGATGGTACCAACACACTCTTTCACCCACAAAATACACAATCACTACGCTTTACAATAGTAAAGCGTCTTGAGGTGTCTCAATAACGTGATAAGGCTAGCGCATAACAAATGTAAGGATTATTATTACTGTTATTATGATAATTACTCTTGTTAAATCTTTTTTCCAGCACTTTAAATAGATCCTGAATTTTGATTCAAAGCATAATGTTGCACTCGCGTCAAAATGTTTCATGTAGGGCTCTCCACTGACACAGGATAAGCAACAGGAAAATCTACATTTAAGTTCACAAATGTCGCAGAATTCAGGTTTAACCCTGGATTCATTCAGGGAGCAGGAAAAGGCAGCATTCCTAACATTTTTGATCAGTGCGTCTTTCCTTAAATAAAAAAAATGCATCAGATCCAGTTCCAACAGAAATGCATCTCAGCACAACCTACAATTTCACAAAAATACCATATCATTTCTCCTCTTATTCAACCCCCCCCCCCCCACCCATCCAACCTCCAAATTTTCTCTGCAGTTCTATCAGTGAGTGAGTGTATTCAGGTATCCATTGCAGAGGGCAGCCCGGTTAAAAAGTCCATTCTGAGTTCTTTGTCACTGTGGGAATAGCTGAAACGGTATCTGAACAGCTCATTGTAAGCTAATTTAAATGCATGAGTGAATCGATGTTTAGAACTGAGACGATGGTAACAGAGGTAAGGAGCACGTTTTGAACAGAGAATAAGAGACAAATTCATGAACCACAAACGAAACATTGAGGGGACAGTTCATTTTGCTACGTGCAACTAAGGAACGGTTAAGAGTTCGCCACAACATAATACTCCAACTTAAAAAAGAAACTTTTGTAAAGTATAAAATTGAACCTTCTATCAGCTAGATTTTTGCCTATCATAGGTTCTCTTTCTAAAAAAATTTTTTTACACTTAATAATTTGTTTTTTTAAAAAACTTCATTTCACTATTAATATCTTCATCAATGTTATTATTAATATTTCCAGAAGATCACAAGTAAGTTATGTATATTAAGGGATAAAATATATATTAGGAATAGAATTAGGAATATATATATATATAGAATAAAATAGCTACTTTAATTTCCAAATGCAATGTTTCTGGGAATCAAAGCTAAACCAAATTATAGACATTTGCACCGGTGAATAAATTCATCATCGAAACCTTTTCAAAATCACTCCAGTAAATTACTCCCATCTTTTCCAGTCTTAAGTCACCCAAAACTCTGCAGCTCATGTAATCTCGTGCACCAGGCTCTGCGACCCCATCACTCCCACCCTCGCCTGACTCCACTGGCTCGCCGTCCCTCAGAGGATCGAGTTCAAGATCCTTGTCCTCACCTTTAAGGCCATCCATAGCCTTGCCCCCTTATACCTCTCTGACCTGCTGACTCCCTGCCAACCTTCTTCAAGGCCGGTCTCAAGACCCTCCTCTTCGATCGTGCCTTCAGTCACCCTCCCAACTCTCTGACTGTATATTTTGTAGGCACTAATAATAATAAATAATAATAATCCTTGCATTTAATAATCCTTGCTAATAATCCTAGCGCTTCTTTTTAGACGTCTCAAAGAAAATACTGTATAATCTCAATTAAGTCGTAGAAAGTTGGTTCACGTTAAATTTCCAAAGCAGAAATTCTGATCTCAAGCAGCAAAAAAATTAATTGCGCTTAAAATGGTCTTAAATTAATACCCTGAGCGCCGCATAATAGATAATCTGTTAAATTAAAATGCAGATTAATTATATACATAATTAAAAATTATTAGAATGAAACTGTGCACAATTGGACCATCATAGTCCCTAAATGTCAGAGATTAAATAAATAACATAAACAGCACATGAATAACTACTGTATTTGGATTGCCCCTTATACAAGGAGGTGATGTATTGTTCAACAGGCAAATTAAACTATTTTTCAGACAAAGATAAAGTACATTCCAACGTGCAATTCGCACACTACAATTCTCATAGTTATGCATGAACTCCCATTACCCAAAAAGAAAAAAATAAATGGAGCCACAGATACACGGGCTGAATTTATCCCTATTGATTTAGAAGGGGAGGTTAGACCCCAAAATCACAATGTAGTTCCTGGACTCAGCCACAGAATAATTTCAAGTTCGGCTGAAACATCCCAGTGAATTTTACCTCTTTACTGCTACTGAGGGTAGCTGCACTTGCCCCCAGAGACACAAGAGACATGTAGTAATTTCACTAAAAAGACAATAATAAATTTGTTGGAAAGAACAAGTTTATTTAACTGTATTTAACTGGAAACTTCTAAAAACAAGAATTTCTTCCAGTTGTGAAGACACCTGTAAAAATTCCTACTTTTAAAAAAGGCTTGTTATCATGTCTCAATTATCCCAATTATCTACCTACAAAGAGCCTCTACAAAATGCAGGATTGTGTGGAAATTCAAGTGAACAACTGCTTCTCATGAATGCAATGATTATGCACCATCATTCGAAGGTTATTTAAACAACAAACTCATATTTGTTTCAGAAGGTTTAAAACTAAAGTTTTATAGGATGAATCATTAATGTAAAACTGGAACATCTAAAATATTCTTATAATATACACCATCAGATCATCTTGTAAGTGTCAGTTGCCTGACCAACACATTGTGTGTGCGTGCATTACAAATACATCTCTAGTTGATGTTGAATGAATGCAACTCTGAATAACTGAGCATTGCAGGAAAGCTACAATATGTAGGAAACGAACAGCTAGGGCACCTTATTTAAAACATAGATTCTGTAGTTGGGAGGTTAACATTGATGGTACATTTTGGGGAGAAGATGATTCAGAAAAACTGTGCTTTACTCTCATGTTTCAGATTATATTTAATTCCTCATCTGGTTTAGGACTCCCACCTTTCCGTCTCCCCGAAGTCTCTTATAAATGAAGACTTCTACTCCTTCATAATTGCAAATGTTTCCCAGCTAATCCCCCACAAGCTACAATAAGTTAACTGCTAAACTCCCAACGAGTTCTGCTTCAATCGCTACCAAAATAAAGGTTCAAAGTTCATTTTGGGTCCATACTAAATATTGTGTCCTGTTTCTTTACTCTCATGCTCGTTTATTTTGAAAAGTAAGGAGTAGTTAATCATTCAGATATGGATTTGGGGTTTATGTAGAAATGAGTTTGCCCATGTTTAGACAAACATTTGGCTGCCAACTTTGAAATCACATAATCTGCTTCCTGTTGTGAAATTGTAATGAATTCAATCTAAATGTTTAAAGAATTTTATCACAGGATATATCTTACAATTAAGGGAAAACTAACTTGGTGACTGTCCCTATCCTTTAGCGTAGCTACAAATTATGCCCATAAGCAGATATTTCCGTTTTCCTCGGACTTACTGATGTGCACTCAGTCACGCACCGACACCACGGAGAATAATCAGGCTCAGAAATGTTTAATTTAACATTGTCGCAATTAGCTCATTATTTTCTATCCAACTGATCTGCAAGTGAGGTTTTCGGCGTTTGAAACAATAGAAATTATTTTTTCAAGACCATTAAACCTTTCGGTCGTAGTTCTGACCAGATAAGATGTTTTCTGAGTGGTCCAAAAGTACGATTGTGGTGAAGATGTTGCTTCTGTCCGTTACATTCTCAAAGTAATTTTTGCTTTTTTTTGCGAAAACTCCCTGGAGATGTCCGGGCAGTCAGTTAGCTGTCATATTTCCTTCTTCGTTACTCCGTCTCTATCGACCAGGACTCTGTCATTGCATCCTCACAATTCCCTTTTCGTAAAACTTTTTATATAGCTTTAGCTAAATAGATATTTTTCTAAAAAATTAAAGGATCATCTACAAGTTTCCCAACTCCACACACACGTCTCTGTTTACCATTGCAATAAGTAGGAACCTGGTTGTTAGTTGATCGGTGGATCACTGTCTGGGGATAACAAAAAAATTAGGGTCACTCAACCCACGACTGTTTGTGGGACACTGCTGTGCTCAATTGGCTGCCATGTTTCGCCCACAAAATATACAGTCAATTCAATTCAATGGCGTCCTGGTCACTAAGTATATTCTGTGAAGCGCTTTGAGACGTCTCAAAGACGTGATAAGGCACTAAATCAAATGCAAGAATTATTATTATTGTATGAAAATAATTTAATGTTTATTTAATCACTCGGTCATGAATTTGAGGCACTTTAAAGATTCGATAACCCAGACAATTTCCTTAAACAATCTTTTGAACAAGGAGTTTCAAAGACTGAGCATGTTGTGGACAACAAAGGCCACTGCAACATGATCACCCCAAGCCTCCAGATTGTGTATCACTTCAAGCTATATTTAGGTTACGACAAAGTGTACAACAGGATGGATTAACCTAGATTTCAGTCAGCCATTCCCGCTTTGCTAAATTAAAATCACAGGGCGTTTTGTGAACAGTGCATTTGTACAAGAATGTCAGCAAAATACGCAGCACTACACTGCACTGGGTAGCAAGAATTCATTGAGAAGCACAAGCATGTGAAATGAAGTGACTGGTAAACCTAGAACTCCCACAAATTAACTCCACTTATAATTGACTGTACGTTTTGTGTCACTTTGACATTAAAATGGCGTCATGGTCACTAAAAACATTACAAATACCATTTGCGGGTCACAATCTTGAAGTAAATCATGCCGGTGAGTGACTGGTAAAATCACCTGGAGGAGGTGCTTTTACCAGGAAAATCAATTTGTGCTGCTGTATATAAATACAGATGGTGCAAATCGATTCAGTCTCCCGCTTCCAGCAGTGTAATAGGGCATTAGATTATTTGAAGCTAACAATCAAAGGCAATATTCTGTGACCACCTCGCTAAAAGCAAGATTCAGTGTCGCACTGAACCTGTGCAATGTTTCACCCAAAAAATATAGTCAATTCACTTTACAGAATATTCTGCTAAGCGCCTTGAGATGTCTTGAAGACTTGATAAGGCACTGTATCGAATGCAAGGATTATTAATTATCTAAACTCCGAAATAAAACTATTTTAAAAGAAATACACTCGAGCGGTGGGATATAGAACGGATGGGTTTTACAGTTGCCAGTTGCTTTAATTTGGATGAGATTATCCAGCCTTCACCGCTTCACAGACGTCAAGAGATCTATCACAAGAAAAACAAACAGAGCAGTAAATGGGCATTAACTGACCACGGAGACGTGACAGCAGCAATCGAACAGAAATCCGTGGGTTGGATCATCTAACCCTACAAACAGGAAGCGAGGCATAGTGACAAACAAGGAAACAAAATGTGGGAAGAATAAAATCAATACGTAGCAGATTTCATTCTTTTCTCGACTCCTTGGAGTATTGTGTGAAAACAGAGAAAAATAAAGAAACAATAAGCAGACATTATTAAAGCTTATGGAAGTTGTTGAATTGGTAGTTGCTAAACCATCTAAAATCTTTGGGGCTGATTAAGGTATGAACGACATGACACGCTTTTCTTTAGGAACTTTCATATTACTTCCATATTTCCGGTTCTCTAGTTAAATTTACTGGCAAAGTCTCAGTACATTCTTTAAACTTTCACAAAGAGTGAAAACAAACCTTAATAGCAACAATTATCTTGGATTTACTGAAAGCTGCCACAGACAAAAAAAAACTCAAAACTCTCAACCATTATATGTAGCCTACAGTATTCCAATGAAAGCTTTGAGTAAAGTTCAGACTCCTTTTTCATGCAGCAAACCAACCCTGTTCCCAACTCCAATCCCTCTGGGATTAAGACTGCTCTGTTGACCAGGTCGCCTGCCTGCCTTTAGGAGAGAAGTGAAAGCCACAACCTCCCTTTCCAGCTTATGGTTTGCATTAAACAAGCTCTGCCTGGCTTCTTTCCCTTTGGCTCTCTTAGCTTCTGAATAATACAAACCATTAAACTTATGACCTTCCTTCCAATAAGAGATATTAGTTAATGTTGCTTGTGGAGTTAGGAACAAATTGCTGCACTTTAATTGCAAAAAAAAGGGACACAGATGTCACACACACAAACTCCAAGAACAGCTCATGTTATTACAGATACGAAGAAACGTAAAGGTTTTAAAGATTTTTCTTAAAAGCACAAACAAATTGAGAAAATATTCTTCCCGAATTGCCTCTCTCACCAAAAGGGAGAAAAAAAATCTGACTTTTACACCTTTCAAAATAGAGATTTAGTTTTCCTTTTCTCTGCACAAATTGCAGGATAACTTCCCTTGGAACAAATCAAACAAGATTTTTTATAAAATAAAATTCCAATTCTTTAAATTGCGAGCAAGCTAAACTATGTGAAATAATTGCATTATTCTGATTTGATTCATTTTTTTGTACACATTTGCAGTAGAAATCAAAATAGGTAATCGGAAAGGGAAACCAAGCTTTCATATCAACTAATGGTTAATGTGCTGTTTTAAAAAAGAGAGATCAGTGATACAATGATCGAAAATAACCCAAATCTTGTTGCTCGGCTTTCACTCAGTGGAAGTCTGCAATCTGGTGTACCTATCTGAACAGTTTCATCTGCATTTGCCTATTTAACCCCCTCACTACTGATCCTGAACTACTGCACGGTCACTGGCGACGTGTGAGGATATTCCTACTCATCTCCCGTTAACCCTGAAAGCCAAAGCCCTAACGGGTGCTCTTAGCTGACAACACATGGCAATTTACATTAATCGGGAGGATGTCTCAAAGCTTGACAAAACTGGATGGGCACCTGAGTTTGGGGAGGGAACGAAGGGGGTCCCCAAGCCTTATAGAAGTCTGAAGGTTGTATGCTCAAGCCCCACAGCAAGACTTTGAACTCAGAGGAACACAGAAACAGGAGTTGGCCATTCAGCCTCTCGAGCCTGTTCCGCCCCTCTATGAGATCATGGCTGATCTGTACCTCAACTCCAATTGCCCTCCCTTGCCCCATATCCCTTGATACCTTTACCTAACAAATAGCTTTCCTCCTTTACCTTGCCCAACCTGTGCTTAGTGTTCTCCGAAATGAAGGAGAGAGTGCACATTCCGTTCCAGGCATGAAAATTTCCATGTTTAGACGGCAAACGTGGAAATCTCAGTTCCGTTTGGTGATGGTTTTCTGCATGTGCCAGGATTTTTTAAAAATATCACGTGAACTCAGTTATCCTCCCTCTTATTGCCAGCTCCCATCTTTCCTCCAGCTGTTTTGTGAAGTGGATGTGGGCTGTGGAATGAGATGTCAGAATGGCAATTTAAGTTTTAAGCCGGGGGAGGGGAGGGGCAATTGCTTTAAAACCTCTCATCTTTATTGAGTATTTGTTTGAAAAAGAAGTGTTGCAGTCAAGAAAAGTCACTGTTTGCCATACAGCTTTTTTTTAAAAAAACACAAGCCTAGTAAAGAATATGCTCCTTAAAGAGCTAAGCATTAATATCCCATTAAACCATCAATTGTGATCAAATCACCATAACATATCAAGCACTCCGAGACATGACCCCATGGGATTTGCAAGTTATTGTTGTTGTAATTTCCCTTTGTGTTTTTTCTGGTCTATTCTGGTCTATGGTTTTCTTCAGTGTTCATCAGAGAAATGGCTTCAGAACAAAACAGAAGATGGAATGTGAAAAGGCGAGACAGCCCATCATGGCTGTTCTCTCCACAAACAGTACACAGCTTAGCTCATTGTAGGATTTACCTACCACACCCAACATCCAGAGACAGGCAACAGTTGTCCCTGAAAGTACATAGCAAAGCTCAGGGATAGCAATTCAAACGCATTACTTATACCATTCGCTTCTCACGTTAACTCTGCTTGTTGGACTTCCCAACTCTTCTCTCCACAAGCTTCAGACCTGCCAGAACTCTGCAGCTTGTGTCCACTCCCGCACTAGGCTTCGCAAGCCTTACCCCCATCCTTGCCCAGCTCCGCTCACTCCCCATCCCCCAGATTGAGTTCAAGATCCTCATCCTCACTTTTAAATCCCGTCCTCCGTCCCACCATCAGGGGTCGGGTTTTCAGTCTGTCTGCCCCCACTCTCTAAATTCCCAATCCGGAGTCCCTGTGTCTCACTCCATCCCTCACCTCCTTCAAGGTAGGTTTGAAGACCTTCCTCTTTGACCACGCCTTTGTACCCCCCCTACTCCCCCCCCCCCCCAGCAAGCCTATTACTCCCATCCTTGTCCAGCTCCGCTCGCTCCCCATCCCCCAGATTGAGTTCCTGAATCCAATCTCCAGCTCGGGTGCAAACTCTTGACTATCCAGCTCTAGGGAAATGCCATTTTTCTTTCAAATAATGTCATGCGATCATTAATGTCCATTTGAACACAGAGAAGCAACATCAGTTTAACCACTCATTTGAATGACAGCACATTGGACATTGCAGCATGTTCCCAGCACGGCACTGTTATGTCAGCCTAGATGGTGAGTCCTGACAGAGCTTGAACCCACAACCTTCTGACGCAGAGTAAGAGAGCTACCATCTGAGCCAGGGTGACGCTGAAACACAGTGTTAAAGCTGTTGGTTGCTGCACCTCCACTGACACATTTCTTTCATCACATAGTTGGAACTTACAAAAACATAAGACGAATAGATATTGTATAACATAACTAGAAATACCATTGCTCTCAGGAGGCAGACCTGTTATTGTGTAACAAATGCAAGGATTATTATTATCATAATATTATCTCTGGTCCAACATACGTCATAAAACAACTCTTTCCCAATAATTAAAAATTTAAAAAAACTACATGTAAAAACGTAGCAGCCACAATACTAATGGTAATAGAAAAAAAACTCCAAAGGTGGTTAATGGGAATGTTTTGAAACTGTGCCAAGATCATTAAATCACGCACATCGCCAAAAATTGTGATTTGGGGCTCAGACAATGTTTGAAAACTGCTCAATCCTCACTTTGCAGTTTACAGTATCTTCCAGACCCACTGACTACCTTGTAGAGCCACACATGCCCTGAAGCGGTTGCTGCATGTTTTATACAGTATACAGTTGGTGTGATTTCTTCTTAAAGAGCAAAGAAATCCAGACAGGCAGCTAGGCACCCTTTACGCCTCTGCCCTCTGGGTACGGCTCATAGAATGATCAGCCTGTGGTCACGTTAGTTTAAATGTTAGTTAAAGAGCCTTTGTATCAGTTGGCTGCATTGAAGCAGAATAAAAGTTTGCTTTCTCTGGTGACGGTCAAGATATCAATGGTGAATACCATCTTCAGTCTTAAAAGCCCATTCACGTGGAGATTAAGCTCAAGCATTTGCGAATGCCAACGAACACAGTAAACCTGGATAGTTTAAGTTTGATTTTGTGCTACAATTTGAAGTATTGGAACAGTTAAAATACAAGAGTTGCTTTTCGCTGCACACAGCCATAAACTCCAGGACAACACATTAGAGAATCTAGACTTTACAAAACTGGGAGAATCAACATATATCAATTTTGTCTAATTGTTCACTGATGGTCCCTACCGTAATGTTCTAAGCCATTCTAAAAAAAACTGTCCGCAAGTGCCCACACTGGGATGTCCTTCAGATGTGGCAATGTAAATGTGGAGAAAAGATTGCTGTCTCAAGTATTTCTTGCATAGTTTTGGCTGGTTTTCTAACAAAGGATGTGATTGCAGTGGGAAATTCTTGTCCTCAAATTAGATTACCGCAATTGAAGATGACTGGATATTTCCTTTCGAAACAATGTGATCTGCCTGGAATTTCCTCCACCCACAACACTGGACAAGGAGACCCCAACCAGGAGCATTGACAAGGATTATAAATTATCTTTGAGGTTTTAGTTTTTTTGGGGGGAGAGAGAAAGATATACACGTATCCACAAACATACACACAATACACACACATACAAACACACACACACTGCTTAATAAGCATAACAAGAACAACTTGCATTATATAGCGCTATTTGTGTGTGGAGCATCTCTGAGCGCTTAAGACCATAAGACACAGGAGCAGGACATTCGGCCCCTCGATCCTGCCCCACCATTTAATAAGATCATGGATGATTTTCTAACCTAATTCCATTTACCCACCCTATCTCCATATCCTTTAATTCCTTTAATCCCTCTATTCTTTAGAAATCCATCAACCTCAATCTTGAATATGTAATTTAAGTTCTTAAATAAACAACACACACATATACACATGTACACAAACACAATATGGGTCCTTTAAAATAGACATCCATAGAGGTGCTTCCTAATATATTGAGTACAATTTTATCAAAGCAACAAGGATTACTTTTTTCCTCCGCTTAAAACTGACTTGATCTTTCAGCTGTACTGCAATGGCTGTCCAAGCGAGGCAACTCAGAAAGCTTGCACTTGCTGCAATGGGTTAAAACAATATTAATGGGTTCAAAAGAACCAAATGCACAAGATTTCATCACTGTGTGCTGGAAAAATTTAACTCCATTTACAGTCAATTTCTCTGAAAACACAAAACAAGTGCAAAGTAAAACAAAGATCGAGAGTGCGCCAACAGAATCCCACCAAATCTAAACTATGATTGCTCTAATGGCTTTTTTGCTACGAGTGTAGAATGTAATGATTTTTCTCTGTTAGTACAAGTAATCATTGCCAGATGGTAATTACAGCTGGCTAGATGCACAGCAATACATCTCAGCAGTCCGGGTTCACCCCAATCTTCCAATCAGTGGACTCACCAGCACCGAAAAAAAGTCTGTTGAAATCTGACTGAAGCAGTCTAGCAGCATAGGGTTGAGACAGTCATAAGTGTTTAAATTCAGACTGAAACCTAAATATGAAGCAATCCATGTCCCTACGGTGCTTGGGGCTGGAGTGTCAGCCGTAAGGGTCAATAGAAACTCCTAATAGGCCTTGAAAGGGCTGTCAACACGGGTCAGTTAAGGTCTCGCTGGGGGAACGTTTACAAGTAGGAGAGAATGGTTTCTGGAGTCGGTATTCTTAAGCAATGTGCCATGGTTTGTCTCATTTTCTCTCCTATGCTATTCAACACTGGTGGTATCTTGCAACAGGGGTCTGGCCCCGCACCTAAGTTCTTCCAAGAACAAAATCAGCCCCAAGTTTCCCTTCCATCTGCTGGACAGTAGTGTGAAACATGTTAACAAGTGCACAGTTGGCATTTTCTCTACCCACCCCTGTGTATGCGATAATAAATTAATAATCCTTGTATTTGATATAGCGCCTTACCACATCTTCGAGACGTCTCTAAGCGCTTCACAGAATATAGTGTGAATTTGATTGAATAATCCTTGCATTTGATAAAGCCCCTTATTATTCGTCCAGATGTCTCAAAACATTTTGCAGGATAGGCTGTAAATTGATGTGATTGTGTATATTTTGTGGGTGATATAAATAATAATAATCCTTGCATTTGACAAAGTATATAATATTATCCTTCCATTTGATATAGCGCCTTATCTCGTCTTCTAGATGCCTCAAATCGCTTCACAGAATATACTGTAAAGTGAAATGACCGTATATTTGATGGCGAAACTATTCTGAGAATCATGCACGGAGACTGATGTAACATTAGGGTTGGAAATCAACAATTGCCGGGAACACAACATTATTTCAACTCTTCAGCTGGGGGAGGGGTAAAGAATGTCTTTTATAAACTGGAGAGCGACCCAGATATTATTCTTTATGGAGATTTTAATTATACAACAGACTTCATCAAGATGTGGAAATTCTTCATTTACCACATAGTGAATGTTCAGTTCGTATACTGTGGCCGTCGTTCATTATTGAGAAAAAAAAACCTGAACAGATACTTAACCCCCAAACAATGTGAATTGGCAACTACAGGTTTAATCCTCAGGCTGTTCTGAGTTAGATGACTCAGCTGAAGCAATAATAGTGTTGACCTCAGTGCCTTGGGTTGCGAGGTGAGGTACATCAGGAAGGGATCTCTCTCAGTCCTGAAACCTATCCAATGAGCTTTGCTGGAAATTGCTGCAAGTGTAGGCAATTTGGACGTGAGGGGATACACTCTGCACTGTGTGGAGGGCACTGTATAAGTGCAAGTTGTTGTTGTTGTTGCTGGAAGCTTGGAGGATTTCTATGAAATTAGGGTGATTCACTTGGGAGTCTCTCTCTCTCTCTCTCTCACCCACCGTGGAAAGTGCTTGGCTTCCGCAGCACCCATTTCGTTATCAACCATGATCTGGGGAGCCTGTTGGCGACCTATCACTTTGTAGTGCAACTTTGTGGTCAGCCAGGTGTCTGACATGCTCGGAAACACTTTCACTCAGAAATACATTATCTGAGATTGTCTCAGAGTGGCCAAAGCAAACAGAGTTCCACATGTGTACCACCTCAACACGGAATATCCACTCGCCATATTGAACTGCAGTTGGCGGGGGGAGGGGGAAGGAAGATAAACAAAGGAAGACAAAAAGTCAGAACAACTACAGTTCTTCTTAAACTACAGTAGGTTTTCTAGGGGGTAATAATCCCTTCAAAAATAAATAAATAAATGATGATAATAATTTGGTCACTCAATCCACCACTGTTTGTGGGACGCTGCTGTGTGCAATTGGCTGCCATGTTTTGCCCACAAAATATACAGTCAATTGACTTTACAGCATATTCTCTGAAGCGCTTTGAGATGCCTCGAAGATGTGATAAGGCGCTATATCAAACGCAAACATTATTATTTTATATGGACAGTACCCGTAAAGATTAATTTTAGTACAACTTGTGATGCTTTATATAAAAGAGGATCGAAAACTTCAAAAGAACACAGTATCTAATTTGAGCATAATACTCAATTTAAAAGCTTCGCCTTGGTTTCAAATACTGGGCTGCAGTCAAATGTAATTATTGTTTGTAGTTTGAATGCTCGCCCTTCGCTCCCCTTCCCCGAGAAGAAAGCCAAACAGGACCCTTAATGTTCTATAAGCAGGTTGTTACCTTGAGGGATGGAATCTCCACGCTGTCATTAACGCTGACAGACCCAGAGAGGATGGTTCCCGTCATCACCGTCCCCTGACCTTTGATCGAGAAGCAGTGGTCAACAGCCATGAGGAAGGATCCTGAAGGATCACGTTTTGGCAGGTACGTCTGCGACTTCAGGAGCTGGGACAAGAAAATAAACACACAGGATACACAGTCTGTCAGGAACCGTCAAGAGGAATAAAGAGAAAGGAATTTTTTTTTAAAAAAAGGACTGAAGAGCAAAGAATGAAGAAAAAAAAAACGGAATGGGTTTTAGAAGTACAGAGTCTATCTCATGTTGGTGGTTTACCGACTGAAGTGGAACCAAAATATAAATGGTGCATTGTTAACTGGGTGGTTTCAGTTAAATGTTTTCATTGTTTCAATCAAAATTCACCCCAGCACAATTAAAATGAATTTGCATGCAAAACTTTAGCACCATAATAATAATAATCCTTGCATTTTATATAGCACCTTATCATGTCTTCGAGACGTCTCAAATCGCTTCACAGAATATACTGTAAAGTGAATTGACTGTATATTTTGTGGGCAAAACACGGCAGCCAATTGCGCACAGCAATGTCCCACAAATAGTCATGGATTGAGTGACCAAATCATTTTTTTTCTTTTTGAAGGAAATATCACCCGTGGAAAAACAATCTGCCAATCGATTAACAACGGGTTCCTACTTATGCTAGGTAAACAGAGGCATGTGGAGTAGCCAGTCACTTCCCTATAGAAAGAGGGAGACTCTAGGATCAAAAGATCTCTTGAAATAGGCTTTATGAAAACTGGCATTCTGCATCTTCTTTTGCAGAAGAGCAAGAAAAGGAAAGGGAGCAGCACTGAATCATAAGTCAATCAAAATCCTATTACAGAAACAAAGCAACTTGTATTATTATAGGACCTTATCATGACAAACCATCTCAAAGGACTTCAGAATTATAGTCAAGTGCTGAAAATGTTTTATGTAAGCAAATATGGCAGCCATTTTTGGCCAAGAAGATTGACGCCAGGAGAAATTCCTTTCTCTTTTCAAGATGTCATGGGATCTTTAAGATATACCTAAGATGGGGTATCGGTTTCCCCTCTGACATCGCTGGCACGCTCCATCCTTCTGGCCTCTCTAAAATGCGTTATTGAAATAGTATCACATTTGTGAGTAGATTACGAGGGCTTGCAAATTGCCCATCAGACTGCCCCTATAAGGGCTTCTTCGGATAGGCTTACCTCAATGAGTTCAGATATGCCCTGTGCAGTCTCTGTCTCTGGAGCATCAGGTCCTCCGGGTTTAGCAGCAACAGGGATTATGGGGCACCCATTAAACCTATAAATAAACAAAGGAACCACTGAAACATTCGTTCACTCTCAGTACCATCAGAACCAGAAGTTGGCTGGACTGGGCTGATTTTTTTTTAATTCTCGGCTGTTCATAATCATGACATTGCTGCAATGTATCCCAGGAGACTGAAACCAATATCCATACATTAAGAAAAAAAATCAAGGACACACATTCCAGGTTTCCTCCGAGACATCGATGGGAATGCGTTTCTGTGGGAAGTTTAGCTTCAAGAGAGCCAAGAATCATACTTTAACTAAAGGTCTTAGCCGTTAGCTTTGTGGTGAATAACTTCTTTTAAAATATTTGTCAAATTGTATCATAAAGTATCACAGGATTAGAAGATTTTGAAACCTGAACAATTACTAATTATTTACTGGGAAACAAACCGGAAAATTTTAGAGAGGCTCTTGTAATATGTTTCACATTTATTGTTTGAAGGCTAAGGTCTCTGCGAAGATTTATAACATGCTGAATGCCAGCCCAAGGTTATCATTTTGATCAATATTACAGATATTTTTATTATTATACATTGATCAACTTCAGAATTGCTTTTGACTAAAAATAATATCTGTATATTTTCTGTCACGACAAAAAGATTTTTCTTCTTGAACAAAGCGATTGCTGCATTGGGAAAAAAAGCAAGGTGCAAAACTAGGGAAAAACCTGACCACAGAACATGAGTTCATGCTTGAGATTTCCTATGTGCTGATTGCTGAACAGAAGCAAGACAACTTTCTAGAGGGAGGATCCAGGAGGTGGCTGGTTAATGCAGGGGATCTTATAAGGACCAATGAAAGAAAGTCCATACATGTTTAAAAAAAATTAAAAAGGAATGCACTTCTTTTTTAAAAAATTGCGTTGGTCAAAAGTGCGTTGTTCAGACACACTACCTGAACAAACAAACAAACAAACAAAAAATAATTCGATTTGTATAGCGCCTTTCACCTCGGGTGGTGGAAGCAGATTCGATAGCAACTTTCAAAGGGGAATTGGATAGGTACTTGAAAAGGAAAAATTTGCAAAGCTAGGGGGTAAGAACGGGGGAGTGGGATTAGATGGATAACTCTTTCAAAGAGCTGATGGGCCGAATGGCCTCCTTCTGTGCTGTGAGATTCTATGATTCTATGAACCAAGTAAATGAGTTCGGCTTACCAAACGTCTCCTGAGAGAAACTGTTTATTCTATTTCTCTCCTCTCTGTGCCCCCACCCCACCACACATACACAAGGTTGCTCATCACACCTTTGCAATTCAGAAGATTCGAGATCTGTGCTCCACACAGCTCCACAACCTCAATCGCTGCCAATCTGCAATCAGCCAGAGGAAATGTAATTCATTTGGGACATGTTAAATGTTAGTTTAGCCAACACAAAAACTTTCACTGGCAAAGACTCGGGAGACTTAACCTGCTGGCACATCTTTACTGCACCAAGAGACAATGTTATGATGTTCTGTACCTTTCACGATTGGGGAAGTGGAACAGATTAGTCTTACAAGCCATCAGTGGCAACACTGATCAGAGTTTTGAACAAACACTGATAAAAAAAATTGTGACGCTTTCAAATCGTGCAGTTGCTAAACACTTTATTCCACTTGACACATTAATGGCCAAGGCAGAGAAGTGCTTCTTAAAACACTGTTATTGTGGTTTAGCCAGTCTCTGGTTGGTGTCAAGTCTTCAACAGTCAGACATTTAAACAGAAGTTTTCATTCTTATGGGAACATCTGGGAGTGCAATGGTCATAATGCTCAGAACTCGGGTGGTCTTTGTATAAAATTACAGTCTTTTTCTTAGCCCTGCAGTGATTTCTGGAATCATAATAGTGAAAGATCCCAGCAAAATCAGACAGCAAAACATGTTACAAGCTCCCTGGTGACTAATGTTAGAGGTAATAATAATAATATCAACAACAACTTGCATTTACATAACACCCTTCATGCCGGACGGTGTCTCGGAGCGCTTATTATATTATTATAATAGCGATAATAATCCTTGCATTTGATATAGCACCTTATCACATCGTTAAGATGTCTCAAAGCGTTTCACAGATTATAAAGTGGATTGACTGTATTTTGTGGACGAAATGGTACCAAGATAACACCTAGACCTCTTGGAGGATAAACTCAGCCCAGCTGTAATATCCCTGAAGTTGAATGCTCACTTTCTAGTCTCACACATGATAAATAAGATAGTTGAGCAAATTACCAGTGGTGCCTGGTGCTCTGTATCTGAGGATGTGTCAGAGTTATCAGGAAAGAAGAAGCAGAGGAAAGTGAAATCAGGAAACTAGAAACAATTATATAATATTTAAATTGCTATTTTCCATCATGAATGGAATCTCCTTAAACCTGGCTCTACACATGGTGTTATGTGACCCAAAGAATAACTGTGAACATTTTGGGAAGGACAGTGAAGCCTGTAATTGATTCAGCGGCAATTCACATGGGATAACTTGTTGGAGCACTTCCCAATAACGGGGTCAGACACCGAGCAAAATCTCGCAAGTACAAAGGTTGCCGTTGAAATCTACTGTGCATTTTGGAAGAATTTTTCCTTTTATTGTCTGACAATACATTGTTTCTGAAATGTGACAGTTTAAGTGAGATGCTAAAATGACAATCTAAATAGATGACCTGAATAAAATTGTTGAAAGATAACAATTAAGAGATTGTTGCCTCCCTTATGTTTGGATATTAACCACAACAGTTACAAAGCTCCGGAGAATTCAGTGTGTTCTTTAGAATCAGTTCACAGCACTAATTCGTTTGGATGCTCTTCAGCACAGTGATGGGTTTCCGCATGTGTCAGACACCCGGCTGACCAGAAAACAAAATGTATTCATGTGAGGTTTGACATTTTCTTGTACTGAAACCCAACACCGGGGACAATATTCATCAGAACACAGTTAATAATATTGAGACAGCATAATAAAAATCAGCTGTGGTTCAAAGTCTCCAACTTTACTTTGAATCCCCTCTTTACACATCTTGTTTGTACAAAGATCTAGTGCTGTAAATCCCGGCTCAATGTACGAATCCACATGTGGAAAAGCAGTAAAGCAGGCAGTTTAAAAGGCTAATGCTCTAGTCTGTGGGTAACCAGCAGATGTTGTGCACATCTGCCAGCCAAACACCAGCCAAAGAGGAGAAAGGCACTGGATAAGCAGTTGGTGGTGGGTTTGCCCAAGTTGTACCAAAACTGGGGAAGTGTCAAAGGTTAAGAACTGATGTGGGGCTTGAACCCAACCTTCTGACCCAGAAATAAGATTTAACGAGAATAAAATTGATTTTAAACAGGGATCAAGCCTTCCTATCCAAAACAGCAGATTAGTGAATGGGAAAAGAGTCGAGGAGCGATTCAAATTCAATTGAAATCGGGAACCGGCTTATAAATATATCTTCCTATTCAGCGAAGCTCTTGTGAAGAAGTCAATAAAAATCAAGACAAATTAAACGTGTACAAGTGAATTGTTGGCAGCCATCGAAATCTATAAATTTACACATTTTAGAATGTTGTTGTGTAAAGTACATTCATTTTATACAAGTTTGTTTTTTAGGAAAGTATGTTTTTTGGAAAAGTAAAGGATTAAACACTTCAGTTTGGTAAACAGTTTGCCAAAAGGAGCATTTTTATGCATCACTTGGGTAAATTGTTTACAGAAAGATCCACTTTATACATAAAAGAGGCACACAGTTTTTTTTAATCCATGTTTTTGATACCAATTGCAGTCATTAGTGGGTCTAACCACATAAAAACTCTTTACAACTTGAAATAAAGATTACAAAACAATTCTGTTCAAATATTAAGCAGATTTGATTTTTCCCTTCTGCTTTGAAAATGCCAAGGAGCTCTTTATTGCACAGAAAGCACATAAAACAAATGTTTTTAAACTCATTGAGAATGAGACATTGCTATATAAATAGATTAATTGCAATTTAAACAAGATGTATTGGGCAAATAATGTCATATCCCGTCTTGCTAAATACATTTCCATTCCAAACTTATTCAAATTCAACAGGCTGCTTGGAGTTCAGTACTTGCCCACAGGCAGGGTATACTAAAACGTAAATTAATAAATTAGATAACTACATCTGCACAGGCAAAAAAAAGACTGTTCAACCCTAAAGGGGCAATTATAACAACAAATTTTGAACTCTGCATGTTTGGTCACGAAAATTCAGTAGGACCTTGTTGATATTTGGAGAACAATAAAGCAATTCATCTTTATGCTCTTGTAGAAATACTTTCAGAACATCTTTCAATCTCTGCATGTATCTACGCCTTCAAGTGCCGGGGGCGATGAATTTAATTTGTTTCAGAGCTGGGAACTCAAAAGGACCATTTTTTAACATTTAGACTTAACACTGAGGATGAGTTGTTTCGTATTGGGTCCACGTACTTAAAACACACAGATGTACACATTCTCATTCTCTCTCCTAATTTGAGTTTATTCTCCCTGTATTTTTCAACTCAAGCAAGCGAATGTCATGAATGAGACGTTGAACCCTATTCAGACATTCAGAGCAATGGTGTGAGTGAATTCAAGCCCCTCTCTATTATGTTATGCTGCCTATCTCGGAGCAGGGACCCCCAACTACCACAGCATGGCATTTGTGACGAGAGCTGAAAGAGAGAATTTGATCCCATTCTGGATTTATATTCTGTATTCTTTAAGGTGAACAATTCTAAATCTAGGAGTTAACCACTTTGACTCTATATCAATGTCAACCACTTCCAAACCTCAAGTCAAAGACAAGTTCAAAGCTTCCTCCTTCTCTTCCTCAATCAGGTGCTATAATCCGAAATACAGAGTAACCTAAAATACCATAATGAATGGTTTCTTCTAAGCTGACTAGACTTGTCCATGAATAACTCTGGAGAAGCAGGTGAAGAGTTGGAAAAGCGGTTGTGGTGATTCGCTATCTGATCACCCATTCATTTTTTGGGGAGTTTTCAATTGACAGAATTCAACTGGAAAAAAAACATGGTCAAGAGAAAAGGTCTTCATGAGACTGGAGTTCCTCAGAGTTCCCAGTTGGTTGAGCTACCTCCAATGGGTATTTTGTAAGTCACAAGTGTAATTACTGAAGAGCAACCTTTAGTGTTTAACATTTTGTGACATGATTCATTTTAAAAACTATGGCCAAAGACAAGTTGTAAATGTGCATCGATGGCCACGCTTATTATTATCAATAATAATTATCATCTTTGTATCTGACATAGCATCTAAATGTCTTAAAGTGCTTCACAGAGTTTTATGTACAGTGTAGTGATTGTTTATTTGTGGACAAATGCGGCATTCTCACAAACTGCCATAAAGTAACAACCAATTACTTGTAGATCTGGGGGTTGCTGACCAGCACACCAGAAAAACTCCCTTCTCTTTTTGAGTAATGTCATGGGATCTTAACATCTCCCTGAACTGGCAGATGGGACCTCAGTTTAACTTTGCAACCAACGGACAGAACATCTGACAATGCAGAGTTCCCCCCAGCACTGCACTGGACCATCTGCTTTGACTATGGGCTCAAAATCCCAACCTGAAACCACAACCTTTAAGTCTTGTACCTTGTATTCTCCAAAGTCTTCTGCATTTTCTTGGTCATTTTTTCTATGGCTGTTTGCCTCTTTGCCTCAGGTAGCATATCAATCTTGTTCAGCACCACCACCATTTTCGGGCAGGTAATTCCACCAATTACCAGGCATTCTGCAGATTGTGTTTGCATCCCCTTTGTCACATCAATGACCAGCATCATCAGATCAATGATCTGGGAACCTGGAAGACAGGAGATCATTTTACTATGGGTTCTGCAAAAAGTAATAGGTGGCCTTTAAATTACAATAAACTGGTATTGATTTGTATGTTGCACTGTACAGTAAGTGGGTCACTCATGGCAACCACCTAATGTACTAATTCAGCCTGCTTTTTCTTGCTATAACAAACTATATTTGCTACCTTTTTATCTAGTCCAAGCAACAATACATATTTTATTTTATTCTGCTTTTATTAAGGAAAGTAAGGGGTTAGATATAAAATTACCATCCTAATGGAACAGTTACCCAGGAGAACATTAGTGATTTTAATAAGAATGTAGGCTGTGTTGACAGCAGGGCAGTGCCACACAATGGAGTAGTGGCACACGGAAGTAGTGGGACACAGGTTCAATTAACTATTCCTTTGAGTTTCTGATCTCAGTCAAATTGACTGTAGGGAGTTGTCAATCAAATGGTATAATAATAATCGTTGCATTTGATATAGCGCCTTATCACGTCATTGAGACGTCTCAAAGTGCTTCACAGAATATACTGCAAAGTGAAGAATTGGGCAAATCACAGCAGCCAATTGCACACAGCAGTGTCTCACGGTTGTGGATTGAATGACCAAGTTATTATTTTTTTAAAAAAAACAATTTTTAAAAAAAGATTACCCCAGAAAAGCATTATGTCAATCGACTAACAAGCAGGTACGTGTGGTGTGTGTACGCAAATCATTCAAGATGGGGAACTGCCAGCAGATTACTCTCGTAAACTCCTGGAAACTGCCACAAACTGAGAGTAGATCATCCAGGGCAAGGAAAGAAACAAAACAATTTGTGATCAAAATACAGAACTCACCCTCATAAAAAGGTGTGTAAGCTTCTAAAACACAAAAATCCTATCCTGCTCTTCAAGAAGATAATGCATCTCCAATCGACAAATCTTTTTTTTTGTGCGATACAGATGTTAAATAGAAACCAGATAGCGTTCCTGCTACCATTACTACCTTATTTTGCCGGTAATTTGAGCCCATTTTCAATCAAAATGCTGTATTTTCAAATGCCATGTCATCTTCGAAATGTGATTGATGAATCAATCAGAGTGCAGCCAGCGAGAATAAAAATATAATGAAAAGAGATGTATTTCTGTATCTCTCCTCAGAGAAAAAAACAAGCCAGAAATTGATCCTACAGGAGTCATTAATACACATTCAGCTGTTTATAAGAACAACACCTGTTTCCTGTTGTGCATCGAAACAGTGGAAGGGTTAAATTTAACTTCACATAAATCAGGGCTGTTTTTACAATCACAGGCAATGAAATCAGCTTAGAGTTGAATACACCCCACATATTTTTCCAAGTGGTTTCATGCTGTGCAAAGCTCACAATAGACCATCTAAGGTGAAATTACCAGGCAACATCACTCGATCATGAAACTATACAAAATGTAGCAGGAGGACAGGCAATCTAAGGGAAGTGGTCCCCAATGAACTGACATAAATTAATAGACTTTAATGACACTTCTGGTCTTGCCAAACAAAGGTTATAAAATGTTCGGGGTTAGTACAAGAATAAACCATTATTTTCTTTCTGTTTCTTTACTTTCCGAAGGAAGCTTCATTAGGACTCCACTGAACGATGAATTAACATCCTTTTGTTCTGTTCGGTCTACTTATCCCTGGTTTTGATTAGACTTGTTACAGCCATGAACACTGAAGATTTGATGCAAGATAAACCTCTCAAGATTACATGATAATAAAAATAATCCTTGCATTTGATATAGCACCTTATCCCGTCATTGAAGTGTCTCAAACCACTTCACAGAATATACTGTATATTTTGATCAGTATACCACTGCCACTTTTGTCCCTTCAGATCTTCAGGGGCATTGGCCAACTTGTTACTCCACATGCTACTCTAGACACTGGGTGGAGTCCTGTAGCTCAGTGGTTAGAGCACTCGCTTTGCAAGCGAGAGACCTGAGTTCAATTCCAGGCAGAGGGCGAAACCTTGGGCAAGTTTCCTTACTCCACACAGAGCCTAATAATAATCCCTCCAAAACCAAAAACAATAATAAATTGGTCATTTTCAATCTACGACTGTTTGTGGGACATTGCTGTGCGCAATTGGCTGCCGCGTTCGCCCACAAATATAGAGTCAATTCACTTTACAGTGTATTCTGTGAAGCGCTTTGGGACGTCCTCCCGACGTGAAAAGCGCTATATCAAATGCAAGGATTATTATTATTATAAATGTTGACCAATCTGGAAATGAATGATGTTTCCTCTCTTTTTCTGTTTCTCCAGCAAAAGATGAGAATGCAGTTTGTAAGCAGGCTGGTTCCAATATCCATAAATATAGTTTCCACCCCACTCCCTCTTCCTGTGAAGAATATCTCTACCTGGCAGCTGGAGTTCATTGTATGGTGAAATCATTGACCAGAATCCTAACACACAGCGCATAGAGTAGAGCACACTCAAATAGGTTGGGAATGTGGCCCTCCACAAAACATTAATGCGTTGCACGGACACACAGACCCACGATGCCCGCTTTTCAATTAGCCACATGATACAAAGCAAATATTAAACTATTGGAGACCACTTTTTAAAGGTGTTTTTTCCAGGAATTCCACGTGTGCTGTGTTGAGAAGGGTGTTTCACCCAGTGTGCTGGCCGACCAGCCTCCAGACAAAATTGTTCATTCACTTCATGGTTGTTAGTGGGACATCGCTGTGTGCAAATTGACTGCGGCATTCATAACAATAAAAATAATAATAATAATCTTTGCATTTGATATAGAGCTTTTCACGTCGGGAGGACGTCCCAAAGCGCTTCACAGAACACACTGTAAAGTGAATTGACTGTATATTTGTGGGCGAACGTGGCAGCCAATTGTGCACAGCAATGTCCCACAAACAGTCGTAGATTGAAAATGACAATTTTATTATTGGTTTGGCAATCTATGCAATACATAGTGACTTACAGAAAAATGCTGTGAAGCACTTTGAGACTGAATCAAATGCAAGGATTATAGATTTTGGTAAAAGAAAATGAATAACATTATAGCACTGCAGTGATGCATGCATTGGAAAACATAACGAAACATCGGCATGGGAATTGATTGAACTCCCACTTATCAAGCTGTCTGAAGGAGAAATCTTTCCTATACCAGTTTAACACAGTGATTCTATCACCACAATATAATGCAATTTACATTTATATATTGCTTGTCACGTCAGGGGTACGTCTCAAAAGCAGGTAACGAGAAATAATGTTCCTTCCCACTGCTTTTTTTTCTTGTTTCATTACAAAATGTACGAGAGAAGCAGAAATAATGTTCTTTCAATTAACCGTAACATCTACAGTTCTCATGTTCCTTCCCTCCATCAGAGGCTGGGTTCAATGCAACTCATTCACTGTCTCACCTTACCTGGTACAGTTTGAAACGAAGACACGCTATAAATTTAGCTGACTCAAAGGAAACTAATTTAAAAAATGATCTGATTCAAAATAAGAGATCTAACCTTATTTTTTTTAAAAATAGTATACTTATTTGAATGGCAATTTTCAGCCTCTTTTTTAGCCTCCAAGCTTGTTTTCCTTGCGGTCTGAGTAAGCAGTTCCACACTCCTAAGCAATGTCCATCTGCTCAAACAGTAACAACTTTGGAGCTGCAACCAATTTCAACTTATCCCCTGCTAGAAGAACAAGAACAACTATAGTTATGTAGCACCGTTCACATAGAATTACGTCTCGGAGAACTTCAGGGTGGCAGGGTTGGATGCCAAGCAATTGACCATTGCCCCTGTCAAAGAGATTTTTCAAGTTGGAATCTAAAGGGACACAGATGGTGTGGAGAGGTACAGGGAGGGACTACCGGAGTTAGGGGCATATTGACCGAAGGCTCAGATACCAATGGTGGTTTGGGGGCGGTGGAGAATGCACAGCAGGCCATGTGGAGGAGAGCAGAGGAGATGATCAGAAAGTTAGGAAAGTGCTGGGCAGTGAAAGGATTTGTCGCTGAGGGTGAGGACTTTGAATCTGATCCGATGAGAGACAGGGAGCTTGGAAGGATTTGGGTGATGGGTGTGAGTTTGGTGTGGGTGAGGATATTTAAAATTAACTCCAATAATTGACATACTTTGTTGATTCCTTTTCACATGGGAATCCGGTGCTCTCACTAGCCTTTCTGGAAGATAATACTGAATGGGTCCCAGAAAGATTCACAATTAAGGTATCTTGCATTGATACTGTCATTCCTAACAGATTAAGAACTGCAATCATGTTGCACGTTATTTGTCATATTTCTATGGTTTATTTTGCAAACAGAATTATAACAATAATCCTGGCTTTTGATACAGCGCCTTTAACATCGGGAGGATGTCTCTCAAAGCACTTCACAAGATTTATTGTTATGTATTTATCACTGAAGATGTACAAGTACAGAGTCTTAAAAATGAATCACTTTGTACCATCAGGTCAATTCAGGCACGAGCAAAGTAGTGAGTCCAGTAAAGTATCTCTTTAGGGTTTTCCCTCAATGATCATTCCCTGTTGCAGTTCCATCAGGGCTAGATTTACGGAAAGTGAAACAACATGTCTTTTTCGCGACTATAAGTGAATCGTAGCCCCAGCTGAGATGGATGAAACTCACTCAAATAGATCGGCAAATAAATATCTGACCTCCAATATTTGAATTATTTACCTCAGAAAGAGTTGTAAACTGGAACATTACTTCAGTATTTCCGCTCGGAATTAAATTTATCCTAGATTTTCATCTCATCTGTCTGTGTGTGAGTGGTCATTTGACCATGCTTAAGCCTAGAGGCTTGTAATCAGATTGCAATTCTCAACGTTCAGAGCAAAGCTTCCAATCAATGAGGGGGAAAAAAAAGAAAAAGATACATTCGGTAACGTATTGTCATACCAACAGTAATTAGCTACCATTTTTGCTCAGATAAAACGGCCTATTAATGTTGGTTAAAAATAAGGAGCTTAGAATTGTCATGTCACCCAAATATTCCTATGTTGTATTGAAACATTCTACGGAGCCTCAGAAAGATGCAATCAGATTACAGTAGGGCCTGGAGGGTTTAATCAGACTATTCCCAGCACACAGAGTGAATGTCTCAAACTAATGAGAGAATGGGAGTTGGCAGTCTTACTTCCTGTTGCTATGGTGAAAATCATCTACTATCTTTAGTTGCTTTCATAGGTATACATAAATATAATTTTTTTTTTAAAAAAAATTTGCACTCCCAAAACTTTCCAAAAGCCAAATCATGATGACCTCTTGACAACAGCATTGTCGTGCCACCAAGACACAAGTCCCCAGAGCAGCTGGAAGCCACTTTGTTAGGCTCATTCAGCACCACTTTCCCCGTGAATGTAATGTATGAAATCGGGATGTATTTTATGCTTATCTTTTAACCCTAAATATGCTTTCGTATTTGCAGTATAAAGGTGCAACAAAAAAAATCTATATTTTTCAGTGACTCGCGACAAACAGATCCATGCAATGCTGCTAGCAACAAAAAAAAAATTGGGAGTTAAAAAAAAATCCGAAAAGATTAAACTTGTCACCTTGTGATAACTAGGTTTACTTCAATTGGATGCTCCATTCAAACATTTGGTATCTTCCCTTCTGCAGGGTATTTAATGAATAGAGTGAATGACTGAGTAGTGAATGAATAAATGGCAAGGCAAAGGTTTGAAACAGCAGAAACCCTATCCAGTAAACTGTTAGTAAGTACTTAACATTTCATATGGAATTGGCCTCTTGAACAAAAACGTGCAACAGTTCACGTATTGCAATCTCCATGCATCATTTATTAGACCGTGCAGTGCAAATTGTCAAATTCTTCTGAACAAATTCCAAAAGGCCTTTTCGTACTACAAAATGCATACAAACAAAACAAACAGCAGAAACATTCAATAAACTACCAACTGAACTAAAACAAATTGATCGCAAGTGAGATAAGGTATGTTGGGCGCTCTCCAGAGGTCTAGTGTACATGTTTGTTTTATTGTGGAAGGGTTTCTTTCAGGCCAAACATGGCTATGTGCGTGCTGCGATGCGTCAAACCTCGATGGGACACAAAGATTTACAACAAGAAAGAGGAGGAAAAATGATCCCAGATGAGAACTCTGGAACTGATAAATAAAAATAACTTGAAACTGCCACCAGAGCCAGAACGAAGGGAACCGTTCATAGTGCAGGAGATTTGCTTTTTGTTGATTCTTAATATTTAAAAAATGTTTCTTGTATTATAATACAAGCTATCGTAGACCCCATCGTCACTCAAATACAGTGCTCATGGTTTTTCAAATGACACGACACAATGTCGCTGCTCATTAAATAGCGTGGTTCTGCCTTGACACCCAGCTCACAAAAACAAACAGCAGAGAAACCTTAAGTATACTGTAAGGGAGAAACCATGTCAGAGTATGACACCGAGCAATCTTTACCATTGCAATAACATTGTGAAACTACTCCAGCTTTGCTCTGGTGAGTCACAAAGTAATCTTGATGCACCCTTTGCTGTGTTGCTATGCGTTACTTTAGGTTCAAATTTAGGGCAGGTACCACACATGTACATTGAGAAAACAGAAAGGAATAAATCACTTGAAGCATATTGTATTTGTTCCAATGTATTTGTTTCATTCATTCACCGCACTTTCTTCCAAGTTATGTACTGTGAGATTTAATCATTACTTTTTTTATTAGCACAAGTTGTTTTTGGTGTACAAGCCCTCCTTTCGCTGGATGAATCAACAGCGTTTTCCTCTGTCCAATGAATGAAAACTGAAGGGAATGAGATCGCCATGGGTCCAGTGCCCCAAACAGCCTATTGTGTTACCAGTTATGATCCACTTGCAAAATATTCATCTGAAGATCACTGGCGAGAAGAATGAATCACATAAAGAACAGGAGACAGATAGGCGGCAGATCAAACGCAGGAACCCATCTGAGGGTTCAGCTGATCTCATAAACCACAAGAGACGCACTCTACCAATTTATATACATCTTTAATACCTTATAAACTCAACCACTCCTTTATTTGCACTGAGAAACCAAAGTTATTCTTCTACTAGTTATGTGTAACTACACTACACAAGTTATATTGTTAACTTATTTACTTGGTTACTTTTAGAGAACACTGGCACCATCTTAGCCTGAAGAGCTATTTCTGACCTGCCCCAGGCAAATTTCCCCTGCCAATGAGGTTGGCCGTGGAAGAGAGCAAGAGCAGGAGTGATCAACGGTTTCCCCAATCCTCCCTCTTGTAGAAAGCACCTCACCTTTACAGCACTAAAAGGCATCAGGAAGTCCTCGTGATCAATGGGAAATTACCCAGACCACAATACTCCATAGAGCAGTGCAATGCGACCATTGGATAGGACAATGAGGCAATCGCACTACATGTAATACAATCTTAACTAAGGGAGATCAAATGTTAGCAGTCTCAAATATTTGACTATTATGTCTTGAAAGTAGAATTATTAACCCCTGTAGTACATAACTTGCTGGCCTGGGCTGAGACAGATTATGGGCCCCACATTATTTTCCTCTCCCCCCTGAGAAGGTGGAACATATCCCATCGAGCAGCCTGGCAGACAACAATCAAACTCATCTCAAACACAAACGACTGGCAAACTGGATGGCTGCTACTGTTTGGACTTTATATCGTACAGAATGTGATACAATCTTGTTCATTCAGATATAATGTTAGGATCAAAGTCTGTATCGCCCATAAGAGTTTCAAAGTAAATAAATAAAATGACTGGAGCTCGCATCGCATAATTCCGGAGTTGTAAACTGCAGCCAGTAACTATCAACAGAAAATTACCCCACTAGAGACTCACTAGATGTTATTGAAAATAACAGTAAGGAATCACAGTGAGCAAACTGCATGGAGAACTTATTTTGTGCAAATCAAGGTGACGGAACATTGGTGCATTAAATGAAATATTGTATGTCAGTTTGGTTCAGTCATTTGCACTTTCGCCTCGGAGACTGGAGGCTATGGGTTCAAGCCCCATGCCTAAACTTTGAACCCATAGGAGCAGGAGGTCATTCAGCCCCTAGATCCTGTTTCACCATTCTATAAGACATGGCTGATCTCCAATCAACTCAACTCCAATTCCCACTCTTGCCCCATATCCCTTGATACCCTCACCTAACAAATTTCTATCCACCTAACATTGTCTCGGCTAACATTGATGCAGTGCTGAGGGTATGCTACATTGTTGGAGGTGTAGTCCTTTTGATCAGATGTTAAACCGAAATCCAATCTGTGCCTGTTGGGCAGACATTACAGATCCCATGAATCTATTCGAAAGGAGTTTCTCCAAGTATCTTGGCCACCAATCCCCCAAACAAAGTTGGTCATTTACTCCATGGCTGTTGTAGAACATTGTGGATATAAACTGGGTAACCGCGTCACCTACAAAATACATAGTGACTACCCTTAGCAAAAAAATCCTGTGAAGCACTTTGAGACATTCTCTCAACATGAAAGGTGGTATATCAAATTTAAGGATCATCCTTTGATAATCCTTTGATCCGAAATGTAGCTGTTTTTTCTGCAGCAGATTCATACCCACCAACTGCTGGGTTAGAGACTGACCAATTCACTCACTTAGGATCTTTAAAGCTTTCTTTATAGGCAACTTTTATCCTATCAGTACTAGATTTAAATGCCAGTCCCTCCTACAGGTAAAATGGTGTGCTTCCTGATCCATTGAACTATCCAGACCTCTGTCAAAAACAGGCTGTGTGGGGTTCATAAACACTGGAGAAGGCAAAATATAAATCTTTATTCCCCCCAAACTGCAGAAAGAATAACAACTTTGTGAAGTATCGCAATTGGATAGTGCTGCCTCCTGGCAAATCACCACTAATAATTGCTCATTCATCTAAGATGAGTTGCTGTTTCTCTATGTTGTATTACAGGATATAAAACTACCAAACTTTGTCACTTTTCTTTTTATACATGCAACTCATGAAGCTTTGAAATACAGCAGAAACACTAAATGGGACTTTATCAGTCTAATCAAACTGCAGTAACATACAATGTGCCCATTGTTATTCGTATCCAGCTATTTCTATTGACTAAAAGAACAATTCCCTTTAATGATACCCAACTCTATCTTTCTGCCTCCACCCTCAACTCCAGGACCACTGCTGTCCTGACAGACTGTCTGTCGGACATCAAGTCCTGGATGAGGGCAAATTTCCTACTGAACAAGACTGAAGCCCTCCTGATTGGCCCTCAGCACCTCAGGCTCCGGCAGCATCACCCTCCATGGTTGCACACTGCAACTCACCAGTCAGTCAGGAACCGAGGTGTCTTGTTCGACCCTCAACTGTCTTTTCTCCCCCACATTCAAGCCATGACCCGCTCTGCCTTCCCTCACCTCCGTAACATCGCCCGACTCCGCCACTACCTCACCCCTCAGGCCGCTGAAACTCTTGTTCATGTCTTCATCACCTCCAGGCTCGACTGTGCAAACGCCCTACTTGTCGGCCTTCCCAACTCCTCCCTCCACAGGCTGCAGATAAACCAGAACTCTGCAGCCCATGTCCTCTCCCGCACCAAACTCCATGACCCCATCTCCCCCACTCTCGTCCGATTCCACTGGCTCCCTATTCTTCAGAGGATTAAGTTCAAGGTGCTGGTCCTCACATACAAAGTCCTCAATGGCCTCACCCCACCCTACCTCTGCGACCTCCTAACCCCTACCAACCCGCCCGTTCCCTCCGCTCAGCCGGCTCTGGCCTGCTCCATGTCCCACAACCCACCCATCCACCACTGGTGGGAGAGCTTTCAGCCACTCTGCCCCAACCTCTGGAATTCCATCCCCCAGTCACTCCGCCTCGCCCCCTCCTCAGCCTCCTTCAAATCCCGCCTCAAGACCCTCCTTTTCGACCATGCCATCGGCCACCCCCCTTCCTCTCTCCTACCTTAACCCCCAACACCAGCTCGGGTCTGAAATGCTGTACTCTTTCCAACGCCTTGGGACGTCCTCCCGTCATGAAAGGCGCTATACAAATGTAATCTTGTTGTTGTTGTTGTTAATAGATTATTGGCTCTGTAACAGTTACTCACAAAGGAAATTCAGGATTAGCTTGCATTAAAATGAACCAAATGCAATTCATCATCTCTGGAAAATAATGCTATTAATAGTCTTATTTTGAATGGATGGTATTTATGCTATGAATAACAACAGTAAATGGCCTCTGTACAAAACAGGTATTTTAAAATGCACACTTACCATTAGCTGCTTCCAAAATAATCGTACTTCTATCAAACTTTTTTAAAAAAGAAGCGTACACTAACCTGACCAAGAAATGCAGCGGGCTTCAGATCCACGAAACTGAAGGGGCTGTTGAATAGGTTTAGGTGAACTAACATCTCATCTCTCCATTAACCTCTCCAATATTGTTCACTAGTCTGTTCTAACTGCTCCTAGTTTTTATTAAACAAATGAATTATCCTCAGATTCCACCGAGACTACCTAGCATTCCTTGAAGATGCCGTTAATGCCTCAAGGTGCATGAGCACAATTGAATACTGCCACTCGGTCATGCATGTTAGGTTATGCTGGCCGCACATCAAATGGGCATTCAGTTTTCCTCTGAGACCTGGAGCACTGCTGCACTGTTTCTGCTAGCACTACAGCGCTCAATATGCATAGTTATTGGTCTCGGTTTGTGGTCTACACCAAGACTTTGTTCATGATCCAAGATGACACTCCAGTGCAATACTGAGGGAGCCCTACATTATTGACAGTGCTATCCTTCAATTGAAGATCCCATCCACCAGTTTAAGGATTAATCTGTACTCTTTGAAGACAAGTAGGGATTTCTTCTAGCATCCTGACCAATCCATCCTCAACCAACTACGCCCCAAACTAGAATTCATCTCATTGCTGTTTGTGGAACGTTGCTGCCACACATTAGCTGCAGAGTTTATCTACATAACCATAATAATCAAATAATAATCTTAATCATGTCGGAAGGATGTCGCAAAATGCTTCACACGATTTACCGTGAAATGGAGTGACTGTGAATTTTGTAGGGAAATGCGGCAGCACAATTGTGCACAGCAAAATCCCACAAACAGCCATGAAATAAGTAACCATTTATTTGGGGGATTGTTGGGACAGGATAATGGGAGAAACTCCTTTCTCTTTTCGCATAGCGCTATGTAATCTTTAACGTCCACCTGACCAAACCATTTAACATGCCATAAACATTGTGTACACCTTAAGCAAAACTGCCATATATGGATGATGAGCTTGTTTAGGTCATAGCTCATCGACTATGATAGGAGATTCCCCCAACAAAAAAATATGCCCATGACACTCCACATTTCCGATGAGGTACAATTCATGTCTCAATGTCAATCAGTTATTGCGTTATCGGCAGACACACAGACAGACATTTCGTCTTTATTAGTATATGGATAGAAGATAGATAGATAAAGGAAGAAGATAAAGATAAACAAAGTATTGAAATAATTACAATAAGAAATGTAAAAAAGGTCGGGGTGAAATAATAATAATACTCCTTACATTTGATATAGAGCTTCTCCGAGAAATCTCAATCAGCTTCACAGAATATACTGTAAAGTTAATTGACTATATTTCGTGGGCAAATCGCGGCAGCCAATTGCACACAGCATTGTCCTGCAAACAATCATGGATTGAGTGACCAATTATTTTTATTTAAAAGGAATTATTATCCCTGGAAAAGCGATTCGCCAATCGACTAATAACCAGGTTCCTACTTACTGCTAGGTAAACAGAGGGGTGTGGATTAAGAAAACTTGCCCAACATTTCGTTGTGCCGGGAATCGAACCTAGGTTACTCGCTTGCGAGGCGAGTGCTCTAACCATTGAGTTACAGGACTCCAAGCCACTTCTGATCATCTTCTCCTCGCTCCCTGTGAGGAGCACCATCCTTACAGAACTCGTCCTCTGTGCCTTTTGAAAGAAATACATGCTTTACAAACTGAGCTCTAAATATCTTGGGTGGTGGACTATTGTTTTTAATAATTGCTGCAGTATTAATGTGAAGCTTTCAGAAGTGTTTGAACATATCTGCTGAATGTACCCGTTTAACTGTAAAAACCTCTACAGAACCTGGAAGTACATTTAACAGCTGCCCTTAGTGATGAGAACAAGCTTTAGAGGACAACTTTTAATGCTGACATTCCTCGCCCCGCGCAGTATGAAATTCATCAAAAAATTAATTGTGCCCTTTTGTTACACTTTCCTTTTTAATTAAAATATTTTCTTTATCAGGCAGAATTCTGAGCAAAGGTGCACTCCATGACTACGTGTACAGTGATACAGTACCAGAATCGACTAGAATTCAACAGATCACATTGCAAATCAGGGTCAACTTACAGCACTCAGTACCCTTCACATGGTATGGTACTGCTGTGCTTCTTCGTGCAGTGTGTGCTGAGTAGGTTGTCAGGAGTAATTTGCTTAGGCTTTGAAGCTGTGTTATGTATTTCCAGAATGAGGGCTCATTTTGCCCATATATAACGTTCACTTCTTTTCCAATCAATTTGATTTTGTCGACTGTTTTTTGATGTTTATTTTATATTTAAATTGCAGGTTATTGTGATTATAACAGTTTTAAATAAAAATTGATTTTGTTTGTGGGGGGGGGGGCAGGTGGGTGGTGGGAAGGGGCAAATACCTGTGCACAGCATAAGTGTTGTTCTATTCGGGGTGCACTCCAATGAGGAGAAGCAAATGCGTTCTCCTGGAAGAAGAAAACCAATTAAAAGCAAACAGCTGGATTTTTGAACAATACATCTGCACATGGTTTAGGACACTTGGCAGATGACTTTGCTCATGAGTAAACGATTGAAATAAAAACAACAAATAGCGATGTGTTCCCCTTTAAACAGTTCACAAGCTTTATCTGAACTTCTGGTTAACAATATTAGACAAATCCCTTGGGTGACTGGAGTATTCGTAACATTAACCTTCTGTTACACACGATGTTACAGTTAACTGAACTATGACATTGTCTATCCTGGTACTAAAGTTACACAGAGACTGATAGTAACTTTGTTTTAGAATTCTTTTTGTAATTATTAATCAGGCTCATTATTCACAGTTATTACAAAAATATCAACTTTGTCGTTTGACCTAAGGTGCTGTCAAAAAGGCTGGGTTGTCTGCTTGCTTCCTTTCAAGTCTTATTGCCCCTCTGTACAGCCCAGCATAACTTGAGATGAACTTCCAGCAATCGGAAATTTGTAATTAATGAGCTGCGTGTAGTTAAGCCAGGTTTTTTTTTACATTTAATGACTATCATATGCTCACAGAATAAAAGACTAACCAGAGTGGTCTGCAAAAAAAGATGTATTTTGTAAAGAAATCCAATTTAGTATTCCAAGTCACACTCTTGTTTCAAAAATCATATCCCATCTCATACGACTTTTAACTCATTCACTACTAAAATATAACATTTTAGTATTGATGCATTTCAATTTCAATTCTTTCAATTCAGTTCCCTGGAAGACGAGAGGTAATACAATTGTAACAAATTTAGAAATTCAATTCAGTGCATTCCACTTATAGGGGCTAATGGGAAAGGCGGAAAATCTGTGGGACGTTTTGCAAAAAAAAAGTTGAACGTAGTATCAGAACTAGAGGGTGGATCACAGTGAAATGGTGTGGGAACAAGCACTTTTGGGGCTTTTGTGGGAGATTGCTGTGCAGTTTTCCTGCTGTATTTGCCAACAAAATACACGATCATTGCACCTTACAGTATACCCTGGGAAGTGGTTCATGGCATCCTCCCGACAGAAAAGGCATTAGATCTAATGTAAGGATTGTTGGTATTTCACAGTGAAGTTCGTTAATTTCAAAGGGTGCCTGCTCTTGCAAGACCTTTAACTGTGAGCTTAAACATTGGAATCACTGTGTTTAGGTCTTTCATTTCCCAGAAGATGGGCGCACCGCATTAGATTGGGTTCTAAGTAATCCAGTTATCCTTGCATCTCTTGATTATCCAAACCGCAAACTCCTGATAATTCATCACTCCAAGGGAGAGGGCTTGGTGATGAGTTATCTGGTGCGGCGAGTGAGTCATATGCATAAATACATAAATACATGCAGCCGGGATACTGACAGCATGATGACTTAAGCGGTAGTGACAAGTTAAGCCAGGATCGAGTTAACAGGAGTTGGTATTTTGTATTATCAAGAGTTATCAGGAGTTGTACCGCATTTTGAATAGAAATGTAGGGCTGTAATCCGATGCCATTAAAAATGAGCTACAAATGATTCCAATTGTTGTAGGACTTTAAGAATGTAAGAAAGGATGGAATGCAGAACTTGGAGGGACAGACTAGGGATTCTTCCTGCTCAGCTCATGTTAACCCTGTAAACCAAAGCCCTAACGGGTAGCCCTAGCTGGGCAAGCAGCAAGAGGTTTGCCAGATAGTGCCCTCAAAAGCAAACTCTGCAGTTTTAGCTGGTTAAATTCCAGCAGTATCCCAAATGCAGTTTGGGGTCCCCTCAGCCTTGGCTCTTGCCAACCTGTGCCTAATACTCTCCACAAGTAGCTAAATTGGGTACATCCCTCCAGGGAGAGACTGAACATTTAATTCCAAACATGGGAGTTTCCATGTGTAGGTGGCTAACATGGAATTCTCAGTCAGTCTGGTTTGAATACTCTTATGGCAGTGGGTTTCCACATGTGTCAGACATCTGGCTGACCAAAAAAAGTGTCAATTGGTCCATCAAGCCCATTTGTTCCACAGTCTACATCCACTCTATCGGGGATGTCACTCCACCCATTTTCTCCAGGGGGAATCCTTTACATAGAAGTTCCCTAAATCCCAACGTCAATCAAGCAAAGTCTCCACAATATTTTCAGTTAAATATGAAATGTAATGGCTTACTTTGAAATGTTAATGACTGCCAGCCTGCACCAATGGAGAACATTTAGGATGTGAGGCATTCAACAACAAGATTAAAGTGGAGTGAATCTGGTAATAAGTGCAAACTGTATGAGTAGACAGTTTACTGTTGCTAATGGGCTTTAATCCAATAGAATGATAGCTTCACAAATGTTGTCAATTTATCAGCAGACTGTTTGTATTACTTGTGAATTTGTTTGTAATAAACCGTGAATTATTGTAATTCATTTCCTAGCCTTGAATTTCACAAGCATTTGCTTCTTTCCCTTTGCACACTGGCAGCATCACCATCCATGGATACACACTCCACCTCACTGAGCCAGTCCAAGTTTGACCCTCAACTGTCCTTTCTATCTCACATCTGTGTTATGGCCCCTCTGCCTTCCCCCACCTCCGCAACATCTCCTGATTCCACCATTGCCTCTCCCCTCAGGCCACTGAAACCTTCATCCACCCATTTATTCCATCTTGGCTCCACTACGTCAACTCCCTGCTTGTGGGCCTTCCCAACTCTTCCCTCCACAAGCTGCAGATCACCCAGAACTCTGCAGCTCGTGTCCTCTCCCAGTCAATTCACTTTATAGTATATTCTTTGAAGCACCTTCGCGAAGATGTGATAAGGAGCTGTATCAAAGGATTATTATAATAACACCAAGTAAGTGCAAATTATGAAATCACAGAACGCAAACAAGATCAAATCTATTAAAAAAAACTTAAAAGGGGTATGCATCTGGTAAATGAAATACAATTCAGATACATATATCCACATATTGGAAGTAAATATACTCTGTGGATAGATCAGAAGGTACAATGGGAAAACACCGTAGTAAAATCCTGCGAAGTGCTTTGAAACGTCTCAACGATGTGGTAAAGTGCAATACAAAATGCAAGGAATAGGAACAATGTGAAGCTACAATAAACAAGGAGTTCAGATCCCAGAAGTTGTATAATGCTCTAGTTAAACCACACCTGGAGCCTTGTGTACAATCTGGTTGCCATGACACAAGTCTAGTGATAACAAAAATGGCTATGACACTTTAGAGGAGAATAAGCATTTAATAATTTGCAAATTGAAGGAAATCCCTGTAACAAAGTCTTCCCTCTCATCTATAATCCTTGCCAAACCCCAGACTGGGAGAAAATACAGGATTATTATCCCTCTGCTCTCCCAGTCCAATGGAGTTCTGTCATGTACCTGTAGGATGACCTCCCCTATACAAAAATACACGTATTGGATTATTTTGCCTCTGTCTGGATCACCAACAAAAATTTTCCGTAAAAGTTACGTTTTAAATTAAAAACTTTGGTTTGGGTTCTGTGTCTCAGCCACCTGCCTCAAAAACGTTGTATATTCATGTATAAAAGGGTGCGTTTTTTAAAAAAAATGCAGTTCCATTCAAATTTCAAGTTCTTCAAATTGAAAGATTTGTGAATAAACCCAATGCACAGATTTGGCTCAATTGAGGGTTTCAATTTAGTAGACAGAGCATTCTCCCCAACATGTAGAGATGTACTGGCCTGTGTATTAGCACTTTTGGAACCTAGCCTGTATGAGGGACACTTTATTAAATGCGTTAGTGATTTATTACTAATATTCTCTGCAGGCAAGAACTGCTTGCCTCAGAAACTCAACTGTTACCCACAGATCACAAGGCAGCCACGTTGGAAAGAGAGCAGAGGAATAATGCATCTAGTGGGCTTCAGAGTTTTGAAGGACCTGGTTTAGTCATTCAGAGAAAAGAACACACGCTCCAGGACAAGTGATTATTTGTACTGCAGTTTTGGTTAATGAAGCAATAATATATCAGAGGTACAGTGTTATATTTTGACTTGGAATTCCTCACAAATCTAGATGCAAGATGTGATGTGTTGCGCCAGGTGAGAAAAAAAATGCTAATTTCACACATTAGCTGATTCAATATAGTTTAATGTATCATGTATGTAGCACTATAGCCTCTTAGGTATGTATCCTATACGGATTCTGCCTCAAATGTCTTTTGCTGTTCAATTACACGTTCAATAATTCAAAGGCCACGTTCAACAGCAGCACTCCACAGATTGCAGCTGCAATGCTGTGAGCAGAGGAATCAGATGGGAAGTTGCCCTAAGCTGTGTTTGCACGCTCCCTGGAACCCCAATCAGAGCCAACAGTTTCACCCACAAAATATAGTCAATCATTTTACAGTATCTTCTGTAAAGCACTTTGAAACGTCTCAATGACAATAACAACATACATTTATATAGCGGCAAACGCTGTATAGATAATGGCCCTATATCAAATGCAAGGATTATTATTATTATTAAGTGGCAGAAGCCCTGGGGGTACAGTGATACCTGTCAGCCAATTACTGCATGGCCAAGGGAGGCAATTTTATTTTACAAAATAAACCAACAGAATCATTCTCTGTAACTGGTCAAATGTCAGAAATTGCAGATACCGTTGTGCCACTTATTGCAGTGTTCTTTTTAAATGAAATCTTTTTTTATAAAAGTAATTTAACATGTGCATAAAAGTGATTGAGAAGCCATGACACAGTATGAGGCAATGGGAAAATTAAGTCGGAGAGAGAGAGAGAGAGGTCCTGGTATTTAAGGTGTGTGAGTTAACCGGTGTAAAACAAAACGATGATAGCAGCACCACTCACTATCCAGAACTCATTCACTGATGTGCTCAGTATTCAATGAGCAGCTGCTGGAAAAAGAACAAAAGGCACATCTCACAAGGGAGGGAGGGCAGTTTCCACCTGTTTTTATTCGTGTGAGAGATCAGCGTAATTCAGAAGTCTCTCCCTGCTACAACTCACTATTACTGACAATACTGACAAGGCCAGTTAATGCAGGTTTCTGTTCAGAACAGAAACCTGCAGTAACTGATTCTTGTAGCTGAAAATGTAGTTACATTAAAATCAAGAGAATTATACTCTATATATTTCCTGTAGTGGCATCATCAACTAATGATGTTTACAAAGGCTGATTTCAGTACAATGCAACTGTTTAATTTCCCCAGTTATTTTTGGATTTACAACCACAGGCCTGAATACAACATCCCAGAGATTTCATCCAAACTGTTCTTATTCCCCTCTCTCAAGCACCACAACCTCCTGCAAACAAGCATCGGTGGCGGTTTCTGGCCAACCAAGGGCTCTAATATACAGGGTGTCCACAAAGTACTCTTACAAAACAGTGACCCAAGACTACAGAGTAGCTGAACAAGCTGTCAGAGATTCATTTTGCCTCGTCACTCCATCCGTGATATGGAAGATGTCGCACCAAACATGGCGACTGATCATTATCTGCCATGAAAATGATGGCGCTGACACGGATCCTCTGGACGTCTGAGTACAGTAAAACACTTTGTAGTGAATACAATTAAGTACTTCTAAATTAACATCATTCTTCCTCATGTTTCAGTTGTTGGTCAGTGCACTGTAGAGAAAAAAACACATGGGTAACATGGTTTTGTGGACACTCTGTACATAATTACAGTATAACCATCAAGAACAAGAGTAACCCAGATTACTGTAAATGGTCACAGGCTGGAGCACAATTCAGATGACATTCCTAAAAATTTGTGTGAGATTAATCCTATGCAATGCGGCCACAGTTCACAAAACTTGATTCAGTGTCTGATTTTCAAAGGGAACGGAACACACAATTTTTTTTAAAAACCATATTAATAGTTCAGATTATAAAACTTGGTTCAAAACTATGTTGCACTTTACTCTTTAAAGCCATATTCACAGCTCATGTCCTTACATAAGGACATCCATGTGCAGCAATTCAGCACAGAATCTGCTGTTGTGAGTGTGCTCGACTGTGAACATGAAGAGATCAAATTCAAAACTACTGGGTTGTAAAATTTAACAGGATTGCAGATTTGCTATACTATTTACAGAGCTTGCTGAATTTTATAATGTAGGAGAACTAACATTTCACATCATTAGGTTTCCTTCCAGTGTAGAGATCAGCATTGAGATTGTCCATCTATTTCATGATGTCCTGTCTATACAAATGTAATCTTGTTGTTGTTGTTGTTTATTCCTGGTTTGGCTAATTTTTTAGATCTCGCTAAGTATTGAAACAAAAGACGCTTATTAAAATAGCCACAGAAAACTGCATCAATTTCCATTACATATTAACTATGGAGCTTTTTTTTCACTCAGCAATTTTCTCCCTTCTTCATCCTCTCTCTGTAAGGTGTCACTGACTCCTATTTCCTTTTCGCAGTCAGGGAGAAATATTTCCAAGGGTGTTGGTTGCCCTCTGGTACATTGCCCAAGTGACTAATTTTCACGTGCGAAATTCAATTTCTATGCCTAGGAGTTTCCCAGTCAAAATTGCACCACTAGTCAGGTGGTGTTGGTGATGTGGTGGTATGTTTACCTCCAAATCCAATTGTGTCTACACCTGACAACCCAGGCACATCAGCCTAAACCAGGGGCCACTGGATTGAACAATAAATTAGATTTCTACAATGCCTTTCATTTCGAGAGGACGTCCCAAGTTGTCGGGAGGATGTCCCAAGGATAGGTAAGGAGTGTCAACCCTCTCCCGTTTCCCTTCCCTAACCCATGCAGATCTGAAGCCCCCACCCCCATATCAGTTAGCTGATATCAGTTAACTCAGCATAGCATTGAATAAATACCTAGGATTTCTAGTTTATATGATTGAGCCATAAGTCCCTAAAGAACTATTAACTTAGCATTTCTTAAGCAACTAGGTGAAAACCTATATATATATATATTTTAATTAATTATGTCCTGTGGCTGGTCTTTTTCAATAACTGAAAGCAGACAATTTACACTTAATTTCCGAAAGTATAGTTTCTCCCAATTATTTATTCTTGTTCTTCCTCAGCTTTTATATCTGAAATTTGTGCTACTTTCCTGGTAGTTTAACCTCTCCTCATTTGGTACGGTAGGATTGTCTAATCCACAGCTATCAACAACAACTTCAAATTAAGACTATAAATTAATCTACAGTAAAATAATTCCCACCATTCCCCCACACAAGAATTTTCTTGCAAAACCCAATATTAATAATTTTCTCAAATATCTTCTTCTGAAAAAATACAACTTACATTACCCTTACTTTCAATTTGTCATCGATTAGCGAAATATTAAGTCTAGAGGATCGATGATGGCCCCTGGAAAAATAGTGGTGAAAGATTAAGAACATACTCAACCAAATATAGTCATGAGATCAAGTTTTAATAATCAAATAAACTTCTTTTTAGAAAAAGTTGCAAAGTAAGCATTGATTTACGTGTGCACATACTGCCTCCCTATGGAAATATCAAAGTATTACAAATGGTTTGCCTCAACTGTACTCGAGGTTTATTTTTCCAATTGCATTTTACTGGATTGCAAATGACCATTTAACAGTTAGCCTTCAGGGGTGGCAATACAACATATGTTATCCATGTTCCTTCCTGCAATAATTCTGCATTTGGCCTGCATTTTGAAAAGAGCTGTCGGTGTAATTGATAAATCTCCAGCATTTCCCTGTTTGCACAGAGATGTCTGCAGTGAGGAGTTGAATAGGTCTTTTAAAAATTCAATAAAGTTAACAGCTGCAGATACACTGGATGAAACACCAAAATAGTGCACTTGTCAGATACAATTCTGTGGACTGAAAATCATCAGCTGCAGTGAAAACAACTTTCATACCACACACAGACCACATAATGGTTGGGATTTTTTTTAAATATAGTACTTTCAAGGCTGGAACATAAACTCAATGAAATATTAAAGCTATACCAGGACAGGGCTTTGATGTATTCAACTTATCCTTTGACAGGAAGCCGAGGTTTGTATCCACTGAGCACCAATTATTCAACCAACACTTCTGACCTCTCTTTTATTCTGACAAATTTCCAGTTTTCTTTCCTATTTTCTCTCCACCCAATTTTCCCATTCCCTCACCTTTCACAGTGGCTTCCTGATGTAGTTTTCCAGTGCATCATTTTCTCTTATAGCCAATCTCCAGCACTAATTTAAATCTCTCCCAACCTAACCCTCTCTCAACCTGATCATGAGCTCCCTGTTCAGTCTTTCTCCTTTTGATCTCTGCTTCTTTCTCCCTTCCATTTCCTCATAATTGATGTTGCCTTTCCCCTATCTCCATCTCTAACTTTAGATTATGATTTTAGCTTTGTAGCTAAATCATAAGCCAATACACTTCTTCCCTGGGATAGGTTAACCATGCACCATTGCTTCTGACAATGCCATAAATAAATATTCAGATTGTTTGAGAACATTTTTTAAAAAAATACACGTATAATAAATCCCTGCCCTCAAAATATTTTATTGCATAAAATCTTCTGTGATTTAAGCCACGATGACTGAAATGTTGAAAGGAGAAGACAGGTTGGATGGGGGGAAAGGAATTAAAAATTCACACCTTCATGGCTCAAACTGAGGGGCATTAATCATCATGTTTGATCTTGGAACAAAAACAAACAATAAGGTGATTTGCTAAAATCGAAAACAAACACTACTTCATTCATTACTACCCATTTTATGTACCGCAGAAGAAACACACTAGAAATATTTATATACATGCATTTCCAAATGTCTCTCTATTACAGTAATGAACAATTAAAATTGCAAACTTCATTTACTGATGCTTTGTAGTCAAAAGATTGGGTGGGTTTCTGAATGTTCCTGTGCTGGTACATCTGTTGTCCTGCAATATTGTACTTGTACAGTATAGAATTTATAATCTGTCCAATGCACATCTGGAATCTGTGATAGTGGCTGGAGATTACTAATACGGACAATCGGTCTGGATTAACCTCTGGTTGGGCTACAGTAGCATTTATGTATTTTAGCAAAACGTTTAAAGTTCTCCGCCTTCAAAAAAAATAACCATATGTGATCAATGATATAATTACTAAATGCTGTTGGCAGTGGTTTTTAGAAAAATCTTAATTTATCAATAATTGATGATGAAGATGGGAAACACATTTAAATCTTCCCCAAACCATTCTTTATTCATGTCAATTTATTCTTTCCCAAGTAAATCAGCAGCCTTAATGCAGTTCTAAAACATACCCACATGCATATCTGGGGCTTCAGGTCTCTTCTTCATTCGCTGACTTCAATACTAGTCTCACTTCTAAGTCCATTTACCAAATAATCTGAATCAAATGTATAGTGAAAAATACTGACCTTCAAAACTTTTTAAAAATAATATTAATTACCATTTAAAAATATTGAATTGTTGAAAATCAACTTGCAGTCCTGCGATTCCAATGCAGCTGTATATCGCAAACGTATTTAAATACGATTTATATATTTAACAAATAAAATAAAATTGAGACATTCAAAAATAATTTGAAAGTAACTTGATTAACCAATAATGAAATTAACATGAGTTAATCAGTAAATATGTGCAGATGTTAGAAAATAAAATTACAATGTAGTTACAGATTAAAGTGTTTGGAGACATTTATTCAAACGGAGCTATGTACTGATTGTGAAACCCACCCAATCTTTAGTTACTGTTTGGATGGTTATGCAATAATTTGGTAAACAAATTGAATTACAGGTTTGTGTATTTTAGGAAAACAAACCAGTTTGAATTTCTATTTTTAAATATGTCAAATGATTTTACAAATAACCATCTTGTCTGGTTGAACGAATATTCCAGGCTGCATATTAATAATGAAAACCCATCAAATTCAACTAACGGCTGCCACGATTCAGAAGTGCTGCTAAAGATAAAATGCTCCACTGCACATGTCTACTGCATTTGTTGTGTACAAATTGGCTGCCACGTTCGACTACAAAATACAGTCACTACACTTTACTGTAAATCCTGTAAAACACTATCAGAAGTCTTCCTGATGTGAAAGGTGCTGTTTCATATGAAAGGATTATTATTATGACTACAAATGGTTGTTCTACATTCACTTTCCTTTACTCACAGTACCGAGAGAGAAGGCAAATATAAAGTAGGGGCAAATCATTGAACATACATTTAAAGAGTAATCTTTTGGACATACGTTTTCAGGTATTTGCCTACAAATACGGTCACTACACCTTGCAGTAATTCTTGTGAGGTGCTTGCTTTGCGACACTTCCTTGATGCGATAAGACCAGGTATAATCATAACTCTTTCACAAAGCTATTTTTAATGCTGAAAATGAATTTGACAGCTTTTGCATTGAATTAAAGTTATGTCTCATTGTAATAATGAAGCTAGAGTTACCTTTTCATTACTCACGGCAGAATCTGTTGCATCATTTTATTCTTGATAATTTTATTTCTTCCATCCTCTCCGCAGATTTTTTAAAAATCAAAATACAAATTTAAACAAGCCAAATATCCAAACGTCAGCAAGATTTATCATTTCACCTGAATTTTTGGATTAAAAAAGTGATATAAAAAGTTTTGTTCTTCATTTTTAATTATGCACTGCACGAGACTACAGTACACTGCTTTCAAAAGATTAACCAGGGGTTTTCAGTGACCAAGAATGTAAAACCTTAATTGGGATTTCCCTTACATTCTTAGTTCAGTGCTTGAGGAAGGCCTTGAAGCTAAAGTGCCTAATAGAGGGACTGCATATCCAGGCCTTTTCTTTAACGCTATAATTCTTCCCCTTTTTTTAAAAAAATAAAAATCCAGTCTGAGCTTTATGTCTTCAGACTTTTCTAGCATTTCATTCTCTTTCAAAAGAATTCCTCCATCCAATTCTTTTATGTGTGTAATTTTTACAATTTTCTCTTAACTACAGGAAGCCAGTCAGGGAAACCGTGACTAATAAACAGGCAGCTGGGTAGGAGAGACACACAGACCATCTGAAATTCACTTTCAATTTGGCGCAATACATTTCTTCACCAGCAATATCGAAAAAATTTGAAAAAACCTAAATTGTGAATCTGACCAGGCCTGATGATTTTTTGTGCTACCGTACTTTACAAATAGACCCTGTTTAGCACCCCAAACAGTAACATGGGGCAAAAGTGTGGCGCCACAATGGGATTTACATTTTTAACTAGATTAGATTATTTCAAAGGTACTATGTAAAAATTGAATAGTGCTATTTAAAGATAAGTGCGTGTTATTACATGCAATTAAGTGCAAAAGATAAAAAACGGCTGTATAGGAAATCTCTTGGCGAAAGCTTTAGGATTATTGAACTGACTTAAAATACTATTTTCTACTGCTGGCAATGCTTTTGTTCAACCCCAGCTCTGACCAATGCTGAAATCCATTCACCACCTGCATTGCGAGTTTGTAAATTCTGTGTTGCATACTACTGTGCTGGTAGTGCAAATTCCCTCTTGGCTACCAAACGAAAGGAGACGGGGAGAAAAATAGTACACATTAGATCTCTTTCCGCAGCACGTTTATTCTTATTCCATTTAACACAGTGCAGTATTAGTCTAAACATGTATTCTGGGATGACCACGGCAGAACATCTTTTGAGTTATGCATTTCAGAACATCACTTTCAGTGCATTGCCTCCTTGTTCCATAGTTCTCTAGTATGTAAACCAGTAATTCCACCAATTAGGGTTGTGGCCTTGGGTTACCAAATGTATGCTTGCAACCAAATGAAAAAAATAATTTCCTTAAAAGCGTTCAGCATACAATGCTAGCAAAAATGCCTGACAGAGGCAAAGTGATGTTGAAAAATGAGCTAACTTGAGGGATTATAGCCTCACTGGACAAGTGATGTACCATGATACTGAAGGTTTTTTCTTTCTTCGGCAGATTAAAACATTGATACACTATACCATAAAGATTACATCAGAATATTTGAGTAAACAAAATTAGATCATCTGATTTAAACAAAATTGAAATTCAAACAACATGAGCTCCTATTATTTCAGTATGTATGTTGTACTAACAAGAGATGAAACATACCAGCATTCCACTGGAGGACAAAAATGAAAGAGGCTTTTAATCAAAAAGTCTTCTGAACCCCAAAGCGGGAGACATTGCATCCAACAAACACTAAGATTTACTACTGTGGACGGAGCTTTTAAAAAAGTTATCAAATTTAGATCAAAGACTACTTTTAATGATTCCACAACATTAAAAAAGAAAAAGTGCATTAGGAAAAATATTATTGTCGGAAACTAAAGGCAAAACATTTGGAAGTATTTTACTCCCCAACTTCCCTTTCACTAATGTTCTGGAATAACATCACACGTATAACATATGCAATTGCCTGGGCAGAACACCTCCCCCAACCCCCATTTCCTTATGTTTTGTAGTTCACGGATAGAACTGACGAAGAGAAAAGTCTTAAAGATTAAAGAGAGACTATAGACTGCTGGCTCACACAAAAAGTCAGTTTTTAATAACATTAAACATGACTGCACATGAATATGATCATTGTTCTGGTGGCTGGTTTACATACAGACAGGACAGATTGGCGACAACATCGGCGTACATCAAGAATGAGCCTAAAAAAATGTGCAGACTGTTTTCTTCCTGGTGGGTTAAGCAATTGCAGTCAGGTATTAATCAACAAACAACAGTTTTTATTCCCATTTCAGTTTGCAGAGAAGGAATTTGAAACATTGGCGAGCACACAGACAAGCTGACTGGCCTCGTGCAAATAGCAGAGATAGATCGGAACATCTTTCAAGTCCTATCCCCAATCCAGTTGTTAAATAAAAGACATAACAATGGTACAGCTATGAAAACCTTTTATCAATCATTTCAAAAAGCATTTCTTGACAGACATCAAATTAACTATGAACATCATACGGAAACATCGCAAGAGACATCTGTTTCTTCAACTAATAGCTTTAGTGTCTATACTTTGCAATTGCTATAATATTATTAAATAAATTGTAAATAAATTCAGATACAAATTTTGTGGAATTTGGCAACCAATCAAGTGGAAATTTTTACTCAACCTACAAAGTCAGATTTAGACTAATTTACACCTCACCCAAATTTATTTCAGTGTGCCTTTTTTTGAAGAACTTAATTTCAAGTCCTTTAGACAATGCTGCTGCAGTGGAGCATTTTACTTTTCAATGAAGAGATATTTACAAAAATAAATTGTGTTTGAGGCAAGATACCAGAATTAGAAACAACTAACAGAGAGGAGAAAATCCAAGTTCCTCCCATCGAATTGACAAACAGTGAAATACTGTAGTAAAAGAAAGACCTGCATTAAGTTTCACCTTAGTAACAATCAACTACCAAATATTTTCTTTTGATTTTTCCTGCAATGTCTATCAAATCAAGGTGCTCTCATTATTCCCAAACAGTATAGATTTTCTTTCTTTCATCCATGCTTATGTCTTACCTAGTCAAATTTGCAAGGGGGGGGGGGGAGAAATTTTCCCTTTACTAAAAATAGGAGGGAAAAATGAATTTTGCATTATTAGAGCTGTGCTAATAGCATTTGGATAATAAAGGAGAAAACGTTCACAGGGCGGGGAGGGGGGAGCGCTGCTTTGTTGGAGGTACCATCCTTCGGAAGAAACATTAAACCGAGGCCCTGATTGTTCAGGTGACATTAAAGATCCCATGACAATACTCGAAAAGAGAAGCGAGATGTCCTCCCGATGTACAAGGCTATGTCAAATGCAAGGATTATTATTGAAAAGTACAGCATCATTTACTGAATAAAAGCTGAAGAGGTAAATGGGGCTAAAGGAAATATTAATCCTTCAAAGAAATTTCATGTAACTTTATAAATGTAAATTGATGGTTAAATACAACTGGGTCAATTAAAATGCACAGTGCCTAGAGTGCCAAAGCGATTTTCATGGTAAACAACCAGACATTAAATTCCAGTACACTACAGCAATTTTATCACATATTTAAACCTCACTGAAACATTATCATTCATCGACTGCAATGAAGATCTTGCTCTCGATGTCTGCCACGACACCTGGCATTTAAAAACACCACCCAAAACACGCACGCTCCCCATTAATTCAAACATAGGTTTAAAAAATTAATAGGTCTATGGACGTGACGTCCAAGTGGAAACTTATTTCAGTGTTCATATAACAGTTGCAAAGAAGACAAGCTTTGCTCTATTGCTTTTTTTTAATGTAATTTGAGCCTCTGGATGAGATTACCCAGTAATCACACTTTGTAATCTATTATTAGCTTCTTAATTGACAGAATTTTAACTAATAGACCTTATTTTCTTGCCTAGCCTGGTGTTGAGACGATAGTATAAAACCATATATTCATTTCATCAATTGCTCCAAGCTTCTGATTCAGAGACAATTTTTTTTTACAAGACTTTTCAAATCTATACATTCTGTTAAGTTATCAGTCACATATTTGACATGCATAGGGGAAGCAGTGTCAAGTACCTTGAACTGATCTGGCCACTCTGTTTGCTGTGCATGTTCAGCACTATACACACAGAAACATGAAGGAGCCAGGCTGATCAGCTCCTGCTCCGAATATTCAATTAATGACTCCAGCAATCAGTAGAATATCAGATTACACAAATAAATAGGAGGGCAGAGCTGTAATCTAAACTGGTCAAACAAGCCACATTTGTGTACTGAAACACGGCAAGCTGCTTTGTTTAATTTGTTTTAAGGCACTGTGTCTATCCAGCACTCTAGTTCCGAACCACAGCAATGCATGCATAATAGATAGGTTGACTATTTAAATACTCTGTGTTATTACAGGGCCACAGACAATGTGTTACCATCATGATGCAGTATTTTGCAGTGAGGAGTAACTGTGCTGCAATTAAGCATTTTTTAAAAAAATAAGAGCGACATGGATTAGTAAATCTGAAGTAATATTTAGAAGCTCAAAACAAAAGCAGATGAGAATCTTTTTAAATTCACACAGACAATAATACACTCTTGCATTTTCTTAAGACTCAAAAAATGTTCAAGGCACAAAGGGAGCAGATCTGATAGCAGCATGAAAGCTACAGGGAAGATTCACGAATGGCGATTTATATTCTGGAAGCTAACTTCACTGTAGTTCACCCCTGAAGAACTGGTGATTGTTGAATGGAGCTGGAAAATTCAGCCTGTTGCCCACTTGTAATGAAATGCCTCCCAAGAAGTTGTGTTCTCAAGTGCACACACTGTACTGTATAATCAACTAAAGGGAACACTCACTTATCTGAACCTCCGCAAGCCCACCTGGTGAAAATTAAAAGTTCATAACAGCAGTTCAGGAACTTGTATTACATTGTTGTCGTCTTGCGATTGCTTATCAGAATGTAGCATGCACAAGAGATAAAGGAAAGGGATGCCAAACAGCACAAAAATCTCCATCTCCCCCCCCCCAACCACCCACCACATAAAAAAAACCTGTTGATGATCTCATTCCACAATCAACAATCCATGCACTAAATGGGACTGTTGGCCCCAGAGGATTCCAGACCCATTCACAGCCGAAGTGGAATCCGTAGAGATGAGCAACTATGGGGAAAGGCATAAAAAAAATGTGTGTGTGTGTGTGTGTGGGGGGGTGGAAATGTCAATTAAACCAAAACTTCTGGAAAGGAAATCCACTGCATTTTTAAAGCTGCTATGAATAGCATTATATTAGATGCTGAATAGTTACCTAAAATCAGGTGCTCCTCATATATTGTGATGCCAAAGTATGTAAATGATTATAGGCAGATTATTAGCTGCAGATAGATTTACAAGAATGCTTTTAAAGAAAATTAGAAACATAAGCGTTTTTCTGATACTGGATTATTGAGCGAGTTTTAAGTTTCCACATGAGCTGCACTCTTTTAAAAAGATTCTCATACTCTAAAAATGTATGCATCGATAACATCACCATATCCATACTGCCATGTTATTGAAGTCACTGGCAGCTAGAATAAGGACTCGTGAGGGCATCAGTAGTTCCTGGGGAACACCCAATCTCCCTACACCCAAACAGGATCTTACTCTCCTCTTGGACCCAACACAATTTCTGGTCTCTGTGGACACATTCAGCAAAAGCAAACTCAGGCCAGTTTGAGCTCATATTTTGTTGGTTAACAATGAGGAAAGCTTTTTGATCATACATCCAGAACCTGCCCATGTCCTCGTGGGAAGGATTTACACCATTACGATATTGATTATCCCCAGAACTAATGAGATGTTATTCGGGATTCCTTTGACCACTTTGCTGGGAAGAATGTAATTTCATAGGGATTAGGAAATGCCGTGTTTCTACATTATAAAGAGAGAATACAAAGCAGACAAGGCATGTTATACCCGAGTCTAAAATATTACCAAGAATTTTATCGAACTCTCTTTATTGGAACATTCCTCCCGCCCTGAAAATTCCCTGTAGTGAGAATGTTAGAAGACTCGGAAAGGTTATGTAGTTATAACCAGGAGTCCACGTTCCTCTTAGTTGCCAGAAAGACAATCCCTTTTGTTTCAAAACGAATATCGGTACAGCACCACCTGATTAACATCTGCCCAGTTCAGGGAACTGTATCAAGGGAGATATCTAGTTTGACAGCATGGAAAGAATCTCACTCATCCTCAAAAGCAGATCAATTCAAAAATAACAAGAGGAGCATCTATCTATATAAGGAAATTCTTAGATCCATATGAATGGATCAAATGTGGACCAACTACATCTATAATAATAATATTCCTTGCATTTGATATAGCGCTTTTCACGTCGGGAGGACGTCTCAAAGCGCTTCACAGAACACGCTGTAAAGTGAATTAACTGTATATTTGTGGGCGAACGCGGCAGCCAATTGCGCACAGCAATGTCCCACAAACAGTCGTAGATTGAAAATGACCAATTTATTATTATTTCTGGTTTTTGGAGGGATTATTATTAGGCTCTGTGTGGAGTAAGGAAACTTGCCCAAGGTTTCACCCTGCCTGGAATTGAACTCAGGTCTCTCACTTGTCTACCTGATTAGTTGGACATTAAAGAAGCCGTAGCACTATTCAAGAGAAGGGAAATTTTCTTGGTGTCCTGGCCAACAATCCTACAAATAAAATTGGATATTCACTTTCATGGCTGTTGGTGGGCCGTCACTTTGACCAAATTGGCTGCTGCATCCACCTACTTATGCACAGTCAATGCACTTTATAGGATATCCTTGAAGCGCTTTGAGATGTCCTTCCATCGTGAAAGGCAATATATTAAAGGTTCCTTCTCCCTACGTTCGTTCAAGTCACCTCTTCCTGAGACTAGAGCTGGAGAATGAGCCCAAATTATATTTTCTAGTTCTCTCTCCTATTTCTATTTTCACGATCAGATTTTAAACTGTAGGTTTTACGGTTGCTTGGATACAATGATTCATATTGGGTCAGAACCAGTCTCACAAATCGGTGTGACATACGTGAGGTTCCCTGCTGGGTGGAGTTTTTCCAGTAATAGTAATTCCCAATTTCCATGCTTTGACACACTAAATAATATTCATTGATTTCCTCACTTTTTCTTCTCCTCTCCTGAAGTCATGGTCTAGATTCATGCAATGTCGCAGTTTCACCCACAGCAGCAGGAAGCCCTGATGTACCTCTTCCAAGTGGTCATTCTTGTGAGGTGAGCTCAGGCAATGAGTGACAGATTTTATTTAATTAAACTGAATCGTTTCTCACACAGATTGAACCAGAAATTCACAAATGTGAAGAAAATAAAAAATTGTAGGGTTTTTTTGGTCAGCCATGTGTCTGACACATGTGGAACCCTAATTGTCACGTTAAAGATTATCCAAACCAAACAGAGTTCCAAGCATCCCACCTATATATGGAAATTCCAGAGTACCTTATCACCTTTAAACTCCACAAAGCACTACACAGGTAATTACTATCAAGTGTTGTGACACTCCTTCATCTTTTCCCATACAATCATCCACCAAACACTATGGAGTCCTGTAGCTCAGTGGTTAGAGCACTCGCTTCGCAAGGGTGAGGCCTAGGTTTGATTCCCAGCAGCGTAAAATGTTAGGCAAGTTTCCTTACTCCACACGCCTCTGTTTACCTAGCATTAAGTAGGAACCCAGTGTTAGACGATTGGCGGATCACTTTTCCGGGGGTCATAATTCCTTCAACAAAAAATAATAATAAATTGGTCACTTCAATCCACGACTGTTTGTGGGACACTGCTGTGCAATTGGCTGTCGCGTTTCACCCACAAAATAGACAGTCAATTCACTTTACAGTATATTCTGTGAAGCGCTTTGAGATGTCTCGAAAACGTGATAAGGCAAAGATTATTATTAAACAAACAGATTGGACATGCATGAAGTTCTTGGCATGATCTGTCTTTATGCCTCTTTCCTTTCAATGGCAAGTTATGTGGTTTTACCTGGTTAACCTCTAGTAGTACCCCAATGCAGACTGTTGGGTCAACAGCGCTGGCTCTTCCATCCTGTGTCTAACATTCTCTGGAATTAGGTAAGGTGCTTCCCTACAAGGGGAGAGTGCACATTCCATCCAGAGAAATTTCCATCGTGGCTTACATATGTGGAACTCTGTCTGGTTTGGATAGTCTTAAGTATGCTGATGGGTTTCTGCAAGTGCCAGACACCCATTGGACCAAAAAAACCTCTTGCTTTTTCAATCCTTGACTGAAAAATGGCACAAGAATTAAATCTGTTTCTGGTAACATACCATTTAAAATAGGCAGGTGAAAAAGAAGTCACTTCTTAGTTCTGAGCAGGCCACAGTGGAGCTGTGCGACTGAATTAGTCTCAAATAAATTACAGATGGTTAAAGTGCAATAGATTTTCAGAACTCCCATGGATGTGGGTAACAACTATATGAAGCAGAAATTAAATCGTAGCCACATTTAGACACATGAACTTTTATACTCTTCTTGTTGCCAACAATCTCTTCCAGGGAACCGAGCTCAATGCACTAATTCTGAAACTATTCCCTCAACCATCATAATTTTTGAAGAAAATTAAAAGCAGCACTTTTGTTTTAACATGCACAACATTTTTTTTAAAGAAAACATGGTGGTACAGTTGATCATTAACATGCAACTCTATTGCGCAGTAGGAAATCAGTTCAGACCCACAAACTGAGATTAGTATCTCAGTAAATTCTGTGAAGCACTTTGAGATACCACAATGATGTGATAAGGTGCTATATATATATATATAAAATGCAAGATTATTATGTAATATATTATTACTATTCAATTGAAGCATTCAAGGGGCTACTTGCATACACCTCCTGACATCCAGATTCAGAGTAGCAATGGTAGTCAGCTGGGACCAGGTCCCTAGATTCTTGCTCCACCAAAGAGGAGGGTGGGGGAAGTAAAGTCACACACTCAACAAAGACTAACTACAATAGAATCACAGAAATTTCAGTACAAAAGGAGGCAATTCGGCTCTTGTGCCTCTGTTGTGAATGAATGCTTTAATCTTTTGAGTTTGGTGACATTTCTCAGCCCCCTTCTCTCCCCCCATCCCCTAATCAAGAACTTTTAATACTGTGTTTTATTTTATTCAGAAAATCATGAATGAAGATATGTTCCAACATTCTGTAGTTTCCTCTAATTAATTTTTAATGCTGAATGGAAGAATGAAAAACCGATGAAACAAATCTGACATAACATGCATTGTTTACAGCTCTCTCACAAATGAAGAAACCACAGAAAACAGCCTCTATGTAACACATTTTCTGTATGGCTCCCAAAGATAGAGCTATGAAGTGAGACAGAGAGTCTACTGTATTGTGCTAGCAGTCAAGGAAATTCGGAACTCAAAAGATTTGCACAAGCTATTCACAAATTTATATGAGGGAGGTAACAGGAAACAAGATTTTACAAACTTAACAGAACTTAATTGGTGAAATTGTGTACAGAAATAGTGCTGCAGGACTAAGGAAACCTAGGTACTGTAGAACTACACACTGATCTTCAGGAGACAAATTCCTAAGGCTGACAAGCAAACTTGGAGTGAGAATAAGCTTCCTCTGGTAGAATTGCGGTGACCTCAATAGCATGTTAGCCTCACATGTGGATTCATATTGATCAGCAGATTCATAATCTGTGTGTATCAGTCGGCTCTCAAAAATCAACCAAGTGAATCTAATAAGATTTTTAACCAACCCTAAATCTGAGTCAGAAGTTCACTCCAAGCAATTCATTAACCTTTCATGCATTATCAGTGTTCAACATAAAAACATTTAGGGGAAAAAAAATGTCTCTTGTGGAAAAACAAGAGGCCATTCATTAGCAAAATATATAGTGTTTCTGTAACTCACTTCCTTCCTTTATTGTTGAATACAATTCCATGGTTCCTTCTCTGCTTGAACAAAAGTCTTTTGGCTAATTTAAGTGGGAAGAAGTGGGCGAAAGGGTTAAATGTTAGTTCTAATTGATGTGTATTAATTCTAATGACTATTTCTGGTTATTTGGTAGAGCAAAGCTATTGCGTAGTCAGAAGGCAGTGCAATCCACGCAGTTATAGCAAACGTTGACATCTCAACTGGACAGAGATCAGAAGGTTTTGCCAGTATGGCATACAAAAGCTCCAATGTCAAGCACTAATTCAGGTGATCAAACTCCCTTTTTCTAGCGTAAATGCATGACTTCCGCAGTGACTCTGATGTTGTGACTCAAAGACTTGAAGAGAGGAAACAATTACTGTCATTAGAATCATCACTTGTACCCCTCCAAAGTAGGAGATTGATATCTCAGCGGACCCCAAATGGCCTACAGAGGTCTGGTTTCAGACAAATTACACTGTGGGAAACCGATGATAATATTAGTCAGCAAGTGCAAATCGGAGAGCATTGTCTTCTGTCCAGCAAGAGATCCCAGCACCACAATGAATCTTTTTTTGGGTCACTGATAACACAGTGCATTCTTTTTCTTCTCCTTCTTAGGTATGCCGACTGACATCATCATCTGGCATCACTGTGGTGAACAGGCTAAAATGAATAGCGTCTTTCCACAGAGTCAGGACTTTTGAGAAATGCACTTCCCCACAAATATCAAAAAAAGTTAACTTCTAAAGTACAATGGAAGATCATAAACTAAGAAGCATCTGTTTTGGGATTAAAATCACAGCTTTCATTAAACTTTAGAACATTGAATAAAAAATGCACATTAAATCGTTTTGTAGACTTTATATGAAAAGCACAAATTTTTTAGATAATTTTGAAGATGCCAGTTGTGAACATCTATATAAAATAATTTTGTTGTTAGAAAGCTTCCACACCCTTCACGAAGTACGTGTGTATGAATGTCACTGGTTGAGGACAAGACAAGGTTTGGCTGCAACACTCCCTATGGCTGAATAAGTTGCTGACATTCACTGTCAAAGCCTCACATACGCAAATGGCCACTTGAGAGAGATAATGGAGGGAGACCGAGGAACGAAAAAAGGAATTAAAATACCTTTAAAGAGAGGAAGGAAAAAATTGCCAAGAAAAAGTTATTTTGGACTTGGCAGATCTACTGAGCACAAGACACAAAGGAAGATTAATATGTTCAGTTGAGATGACAAGATTACTGAGGCATCTTCTGACTGTCCTCTCCGATATTAGGTCTGTTCCCTTGCACGGTCAGTCTCAGGAACTTTTGTTAAACCAGTTTCCTCAGATGATGTCATGACCAGGCAGAAAAGGCAGTAAAATAAAGCCAACATTAAAAGTTAGCCACTCTGTGACCTGCGGTTTAATGCAAGAACATCCTGAGTAACTCAGCCTCCAAGTTTCCCTCCACTGCCCTCCGCCCCCACCCCCTCACACTTTCCACAGAAATAGCCTCAACACAACAACACTGGCAAGATTGAGAACTCATCTTTTGAGTAATTATCACTGCACTAAAAATCAAGACTCATCACACTCTCTACAGTGCAAATTAATTATTTTATACAATACAATTTACATGTACTGTAGATCGCTCTTTCATGTTGGGAGGATGTCTCAAAGCACTTTACACAGTTACCTGGGCGCCTGAGATGGAGGGGGAAAATTGTAGATGGTGAGGAGGTTGGGGGCATGGGGGGAAAAAGGTAACCGAAAAGGCGGATGACGAGGTAAGTTTTAAGGTGAGCTTTAAAAGTCAGGAGGCAGTTGTGAGTCAGAGGAACTGCTGGATGAAGTTCCAGAGAGCAGGGACAGAATGGTTGAAAGCTCACCCACCAATGAGAGCTTCCTGAGACTTCAAACCTTTAAGAACTCACATCTCAGTCTTTTCTTTAAAATGATGGGCTTATCAAAACTAAGCTCAATATCACTGGGCAATCATATCATCCACAGATTACTGGCGACCAATATTTTATCAGCCCACAACCTCTATTTTGCTTAGTCTATACTGAACATCCTTCAATGGTCTGTGTTAGTCCATATTCCCTGCAGGTTGCTCTCAACTGTAAAATAAATGTTAAAAAAAGGATTAAGTCCTAAAAACTCTTGTCATTTTAAAATACCTGAACACATCAAAACCAAAAACCTACAACTAAAGACAGTTTAAAAAAAAGGATTTGGAAAAAAGCAAATAAAAAACATGGAACGAATAAGAAACAATTTTTTAAAAATACAAGAAACAAGAGGAAATGTGTTGGGACAACAGCACAGCCTGATCTCATTAGGATCTGCAACTCCTTTCTAGGTTTAATGCAATAAGGCTGTCTGATAGAAAAGAAAAAGATTTCCAAAACATTTAAAAAATACTGTACATAAAGATTAATCATTCTCTGCAAATCATTTCTGTAATAAATTTCCAGTGCCCAGTAATAATAACACTTCTCAAAAGTAGCATATCTTTATATCGATAGAATGAAAGTATCAATATAGTGAACAGACTAGCCCAACAGGCTTGAACTCACGTTAAGAGGCCTGATAGGCAAGCAACGAACAGGGGCAGGATTTTCCCCAACAAAGACAGGTAAAGAATTGGATTACTCAGATTCACTCCAGCCGCTGTAATACATGTCACAGAGGCAGAGAGGGACCCCAGTTCTTACACACACTACAGACATTACAAATAGCTATTTCAGAACAACACTGATGAAGACCCGAGGACGGGTCACGCTTCAAGCCACGGATCATGAACAGAAGGAAACAATGAGTACTCGAAGATGAATTTCAGCCTCATAAGCACATTGCAGCTGGCACGAGCCGCAGGTTGCTAAAGGGCAAGATTTGAGGGTCTTTAACAGAAGAAGAACTGATTTAAACTACCTCATATACAGTATAAAAGCAGTCCTTCTGTTTCTGGTTCCCAAAGGCAATGTTAGAAATGGGGTCTACTTTATTTTATTCAGAAAAAGCACAAGTACAATACAGTATAATGCTAGCATCCACGTAACTGTTTACTTTAGCTCTCCATAAATGAACTGCTACCTTTCCTCTATTGACTACTGCCATCTAGTGAGCTCCTGAAGTGCGGCATTGCATGTTTCGCAGAACTCAGTTGAAACCCGAACCGTCCAAAACCGTCTCCCAAAGCAAGTCTGTGACATTTTGTACAGATTTAAACACAGATGGAAATTGTGTTCTTTTTCACGAAACAATGGATGACAGCGTGTAATTCACGAGAGCACAGGAGTAAGTTGGCGGTGCCCGGTTTTGTTTTGAGAACATGTTTGGAGGAAAGTCAAAAGCAAAGAGAAAATTGACCTTTGAATCCACTTTTACGCAATTTGTGGGGAAGCAGGTTCGTTCCACAGATTCTCAACTGGCAAATCTCCTAATCTCAATCCAAAAATACACGACTCAAACACTGGACATCTTCCACGGGCCATCTTAAAAGCATTATTAGCAAAGGCCTGGAGCAGCGGAACAGTCCCACGGGGCCGAAAGCACAGAAATTGAGCAATTTATTTTTTTTAAAAAGGTGGAACAAAACTGCTCCTGTTAAATGGCTCTGCGCGCATAATCTCCAGGCCCGTAGTTATTGTCCTAGTAACATCTTGTGCTCTTCAACATTCTCGTGATATTCACAAGTGTGTGTTTCAAGCTCACACAGTAGTAATAATAATAATAATAATAGTAATAATAATTCAAAGATAGTAATAATGTGGTCTCTCAATCCGTGACCGTTTGCGGGACACTGCTGCGCGCAAGTGACGGCCGCGTTTCGCCCGCAAAGTATGCAGTCAATCCACTTGACGGCGTATCCCCCGCGAAGCGCTTCGAGACGTCCCACCGGCCTGACAGGGCGCCGCATCTCACGCTAACCCCGGCATCGGATACAGCGCCTTATCGCGCCTTCGCGACGTCTCAAGGGGCGCTTCACGCAATACACTGCGAAGCGTAGTGACTGCACCTTCTGTGGGCGAACCACCGCAAGGGACTGTGAGGTTAGTTCTTCATCAGGAAGATATCATCCGGTTGCGACAGCTGCCGGGAGGCGGGGAGGGAGGGAGGGAGGGAGCGAGCGCCCCCCTACCCCCACCCCTCTCTCTCTCTCTCTTACCTCCTATGATGGTCCTGATGAGCGAGGCGTGTCCTGGACAGTCCACCAGCGTGAACTGGAGTCTCTCGCAGCCGCTCGGCGCTCTCAGGCGCTCGGGCAGCGCCAGGCTGAAGGCCGAGAAGCCGAGGTCCAGCGTGATCCCTCGCTCCCGGCTCTGCGGGTTCTTGTCGAAGGCCGCGGTGGAGGCGGTGGTGCTGAGAGCCCGGGCCAGCGCCGTCTTGCCGCTGTCAATGTGGCCCAGGACGCCCACGTTAAAATTCAGAGTCTTCTCGGCCATGGTTGCCAGGAAACCGTCGCCCAGGCGGAAGCTGAGCCCGACGGGACCGGCGCAACCGCGTCAAGGTTCCCCCGATGGGGAGCGAGCGAGAGAGAGAGAAAAAAAAGAAGCGCAGGTCAAGAGTTCCGCTTCACTCTCTTCCCTCCACAAACCCATTCCATTCCCAGCGACGGAATGCGATCAGTTCCTTCGGGTTCCTCGCATTTTGATACAGCGCTTTTCACGTCGGGAGGACGTCCCAAAGCGCTTCACAGAACACACTGTAAAGTGAACTGACTGTATGTTTGTGGGCGGACGCGGCAGCCAATTGCGCACGGCGGTGTCCCGCAAACAGTCGTAGATTGAAAATGATCAATTTATTATTGTTTTGGGGGTTTTGGAGGGATTATTATTAGGCTCTGTGTGGAGTAAGGAAACTTACCCAAGGTTTACAACAACAACAACAACAAGATTCCATTTATAAAGCGCCTTTCACGTCAGGAGGACGTCCCAGTGAGAGAGAGAAGGGAGTAGAGAGTGGTGGGGTCTCATGTGGATTGTAAACATCAGTGTTTACTAGTTGGGCCAAATGGCCTGTTTCCATGAGGTATCATCCCATGCAATTCTATGTTAAACAACAACATGGATTTGTATGGTGCCCCTCAAGTAGGTAGCATCTTGGAGTGCTTAACGGTGACAGAGCTTGGCCTCGAGCCAGGGAGAGAAGGGAGGTGACGGAAGATCATTGGAATGACCTCATTTTGTTTTCAAATACTTCATTGAATGATTAATGAGGCCACAAGAACGTTTTGTCCCAAGTAGACTTTTTTTTTGGAGAAACCTCAGTCCAAAATGCAGGACATTGGCAAGGTTAAAAAGAAAAGAAAACAAAATAAGAATAGTGGGTAATTCTGAGCTTGAGTTTTGGAACCCTTTAGGTACAAGTGCTATAAACAACTGGACCATAAATCAGTAGTGTCTAAAACAACCCAGAAGCACTTAACACAGTTTGCATGAAATAATCTGAAACAATCCTCCGACTCTGAATTTATCATTTCCGTTTTTGCGTTGTTGTGGCATTTGACCCTTTATTTTAGGTTACACATCTGATAAACATCTGACACAAATACATCCAAACTGAATAATAAAAGCTAATCCTTGTACAGATCATTTTAAAATCTTAGTTTAAGTAACATATTTTGATAATATACCTGGGAAAATTTATATTGACATTCTTAAATGCTGTATAAAGTATTGCAGAAATATACACTGTATTAGAGTGATCCTGGATGGACAAGGATTGCTAAGCAGTGTGGTGTTAGCTGGTTAAATTCCAGCAGTCACTCCAAGCCTTGGCTGTGCCAAAATATCTTCTGGGATAGGTGAGCAGTGTGCAACCCTTCAGAGTGTGGCTGCATTCCAGACAAATGGTCATTTCGAATACATGTGTGGAACTCAAAGTATATTCATTTGAATACTTCCAAGCATGGGGTACTGGTGTCTTATAGAATATTTTAAAGGAACTCTAATAATCTCACCCCTTTGCTCCACTTTAACTCTACAGAGTATTCAAATCAGATGTATCTGTCCATTACCCTCCTTAGGGTTGGTAAAGTAAGCAGTCTTCCCACTTGGGTTCCTTTTAACCCCCACAAGCCAAAGCCCTAATGGCCGTAGGTGAACAAGCAGCGGGAAGCTTGACAGACGGCGCTTTCAAAGGCAAGATATGTGCTTTGGGGTTGGATTCTCCAGAAATGGGTAAACAGGACCCGTCCCTCCGGGGAGAGTCCGCATTCCATTCCAGACACGGGGACGATAAGTGGCAAACGCGCGTACAGCCTTCGCCCGACAAAACACGGTCGGTCAATTCACTTTACAGTACATGGTGTGAAGTGCTTTGAGACGTGTATCAAATGCAAGGATCATGATGATGATGATGATGATGATGATGAGGCGCCATATCAAACGCGAGGATTCTCATTATCATTATCACTGTTGCTGTTACCGTCCTCATTGGTCTTCTCTGCACTGTTTCCGAGGCCTGGAGAGCCCCCCACCCCGTGTCATCACGGTGACAAGACCCGCAAAGCGTTACCCGAGGCGCGACGCTCACGCTTTGCGCTCGAGTCAGAAACCCGGCGGTGGCCGAGAAGAAACGGCTTGAAACCGAAGCCTCTGAGCGACCGTGCCGGATGTCGCTCGCAACCTAGCTTGCTCGTGTGATGGACAGCCCGAGCCGACCAATAGAGCGGCCCGACGAGCCGACGGACGGCCGCCGAAGCCAATCGGCGTCGGAGGGCCGGGCCGGGGCGCGCCGCGACGTCAGGTTAGGTAGAGCTGCGCACGCACGGCGACGGTCGCCCGGGTAACCCGCGCCGGAAAGTGCTAGAAGGAAAACCGCGTTGGTGGCGCGTCGCTCGGTTGGGTCGGTCGGTTCGAGGCGAGCGAGGACGAGAGCAAGATGAAGATCGAAGAGGTGAAGAGCACCACCAAGACGCAACGGATAGCCAGCCACAGCCACGTGAAGGGTCTGGGCCTCGACGACACCGGCGTGGCCAAAGCGGCGGCGGCTGGCCTGGTGGGGCAGGAGAACGCCAGAGAGGTAACTCGGCCTGGAGTGGGCCTGTACCCTCACCCCCCCCCCTCCCCCCCAACCCCCGCCACCACCACCACCATCACCACCGCCACCAGCCCCCTCCGCACCCCTTCTCTTCGGGTCTGGCTGCACATGTGCCCTCTGTGCCGTTTCCTCCCCCAACCACGGCACGCAGCACACACACACACACACACACACACACAGCCTGGGATACAGTAAAATGTTATAATATTATGTATAAATATAATGCTGATGGTCCTCGGATTTGATGTCGCGCCTGATCACGTCCCCGAGACGTCTCAAAGCGCTTCGCAGAATATACCGTGAAGCGACGTGACCGCGTATTTTGTGGGCGAAGCGCGGCAAACGGTTGCGCACAGCGGCGTCCCACAAACAGCCGCGGATTGAAGTGACCCAATTTATTATTATTATTATTATATTTTTTGAAGGAATTGTTACCCCCGGAAAAGCGATCCGCCAATCGACCTAACAACCGGGTTCCTACTTACTGCTCGGTAAACAGAGGAGTGTGGAGTAAGGAAACTTGCCCAACGTTTCGCCCTCTCCGGGAATCAAACCCAGGTCTCTCGCTTGCGAGGCGAGTGCCCTAACCACGGATCAACAAAACTCCACAATATACTGTAAAGTATATTATAAAGTGGAAACACTGTATATTTTGTGGGCAAAATGCAGCAGCCAATTGTGCACAGCAGTGATACCCCAAACAGTAGTGGATTGAGTGACCACATTTTTATGTGTATTTTCACCCACAAAATACGAAGACCTCTCTTTTCGACCGCGTCTTTGGTCACCTTCCTCCCCCTCCTCCTGGCTCGGCCCCGGGATTCGTTACTGTGAAGCGCTCTGAGATGCCGTCTGGCGTGGAGGGCGCTATATAAATCTAAGTTGTTCTTGTGAAAAGCCAACTCAACAATGTGATAAAGCGCTATATTACAGTTCAACTCTTGACAGCTTACACCAAGCTCAAGGAATCCTCTAATCCTTCCCCAGGATATCGGGGAAGAATTCAATTCAAAATATAAAAATGTGAATTCAATTCAAAACTTTTTTAAAAACATGCAGATTTCTTCCCCCCAAAATTGCCCCCCAATTGGCGGTTCAAGGTTGAAGTTCTCTTTACTGGGGATGTGACACAAGGGTGTGAAGGCATCTGAAAGTCAGGATGTTGAAATCAATCTGATGGGGGACAGGGAGCCAGTGTAGGGTATGATGGAAATGGTGGGGGTGTAAGGCCTGGAGAGTTTTTGAGCGATGAGCAGAATTTCTAGTGATGGGGAAAGATAGGTTAATAGGGCAAATCAACCAAATCCCTTTTTATTCCCAGTGATTACCTACCTGTGGAGTCCTGTAGCTCAGTGGTTAGAGCACTCGCTTTCCATGCGAGAGACCTGAGTTCAATTCCAGGCAGAGGGCGAAACCTTGGGCAAGTTTTCTTACTCCACACAGAGCCTAATAATAATCCCTCCAAAATCAAAAACAATAATAAATTGGTCATTTTCAATCTACGACTGTTTGTGGGACATTGCTCTGCGCAATTGGCTGCCGCATTCGCCCGCAAATATACAGTCAATTCACTTTACAGTGTGTTCTGTGAAGCGCTTTGGGGTGTCCTCCCGACGTGAAAAGCGCCATATCAAATGCAAGGATTATTATTATTATTACCTGGGTTCTTTTAAGGAACAGAATTGTAACCATGTAGTTTACAACAACATCAACCACAAATTGCATTCATATAGTGATTCACATTGGGAAGAAATCCCAAGGAGCTAAAACCAGTCCAAAGATCTGGTAAGTTTTATGTTACTTGTTCAGCTACCATTGTCTTTATCCATTAGGGTTTGGGCTCGTAGGTTTCAGGACATTTCTTCACCTCTAAGTCTCACCAGTGATCAAAGAGGAGGCAAGGCAGAGGAAGGTTTTTAAAATAGTTCCACCCAAAAAAAAAATCACTAGGAAGAGAGGCCAATTTGGTATAATACTTGTAATGGTGGCTGATAGTTTCATCAACCATCCATTGATGGTTTCTTACACACTCCCTTTCCTTACAGCATGGATTTATTGGTAACAGGCTTAGAACATTTAGTGGGTTGTGTAAATGTGCATGAAATATAACTGTTTATTATAATTGTAATTTAATAGATAAATATTGTTACTATAGATCAGATAGAATTGCAAACTGCAGTGCAACCGTATGTACTTAGTTACAGTTTTGCATCCGAACCTTTATATAAATCAAACAAATCTGCTTCACACTTGTACGAGACTTCAGAATCCTTGTAAACATATTTTGTCTTTTCTAGGCATGTGGAATTATAGTGGAGCTGATTAGAAGTAAGAAAATGGCTGGCAGAGCTATTTTATTGGCTGGACCTCCAGGAACTGGCAAGGTACAGTAATCAGGTGGATGAAGTGGGTGAGAGCTGTATAAATAAAAGCTAATTGATTCAGCATTATTGAATTTTGAGAGTTCCAATTTAGATTGCTGTGTGAATTTCCTTCTTTTCGAGTGAATCCTGTTTGCAAAGTTATTTTAGTTCCTGATGTTTGGACTCATTCTGTCGCTTATCTGCAGTGAGTTTGTCTGAAACTCGAGTCTTATTTACACTGACAGTAATCAGTGCAAATTACAGGGCAACCCTCATTATTATGTGGTCATCTGAGTGCAATGTCTCAGAGGCTACGCTATAAAGCAGCATGGAAAATGGTCAAATTTGGGATCATCGGACGTCATTTCCGATGTGAATCCTCAAAGTCTACCTGTGCTCAACCAGGCGCAACTAGTAGGGCTGCCTTTAGAACATTGAGAGTACCCTTTATCAGTGGGTGAGTCTACCATGGTGAGCCTTGCTATTCTGCAGGGCACAAGTGGTTTGAACATCAGGTCAGTTATGAGTTTTTGTCAATATTGTGTGATGTGGACTGTTTTAGAGCTTTGGCATAGCATTGCAAACAGTCAGTTATTAAACTTTGAGACGTCAATACTTCAAACAACTATTTAAAATAGAATATCCATGCTGCCAGGGTTGTAGCAGGAACATCTATTGACTTAGCAGTAAAAAAAAATGCCTGCCCTTTTTTCTCTCTCTCTCTTTCTCTCTCTCTCTGTTGTTTTCTCTTTCATTCTGTTTTCTATGTAGCCCAGCTTTGGTAGAATTCCAAGGCTAGGATTAGCTTGCATTATTACAGAAGAATCAGTGAGATTGTTTTTTGTGTGTGCTGCAGACAGCTTTGGCTCTAGCCATTGCACAGGAGCTGGGGAGTAAAGTCCCTTTCTGTCCCATGGTGGGGAGTGAAGTGTACTCCACTGAAATCAAGAAAACAGAAGTGTTGATGGAAAACTTCAGACGAGCCATTGGTGAGTAGCTAGCTATCTGTAATAAAAAAAAATCAGCCTCACTTCATTGGCGTATTACCTCACTTGATCGTCCCAAATAGCTTTTCTGAACACTCATCAAAGCAGCCATATTTTTACTTTTATGGATTTGTACAAAAACTGCTTTAAACAACATTACCTTGTCTACAAATAAAGCAAGGCAGTGTCGCTAGTGAAGGATTTCCTTTGCTGCCTCGATTCGTGGATCGCTCAGTGCTATGTATCCCTTGGCAAAGAGGGTGAGCCACTTACACTGAGGCATCTTCCACTAATGCTGCAGGAATACACACATGGGTGGCTTTGATAGACTCTAATCCAAGTAGAGAAGCGATTCTACGTGAACGTCATACCCATCAGGTGTTGATTTCCACTATGTTCTGCCACAGTGTTGCCTGGGGAGCTGATATCTTAATTATCCAAAAAGAATGAAGCAAAATGGTGACCCATTGATTCGGAGGCAAATGTAACTATTAGCTGCATCTGCCCTTTGTGTGTACCTGTCAAATTAAAAACTTGAGGAGAAATAAAAGGAGGAAAGCCCACAATATTTCCTTGAAGTGTTGATGGGCCCTGTCAGGGGTTTCAGTAATTCAAGCTGGGAGATGAAACCGTTGTCAGCATTGCCGTTGGGTTGAGAGATAAAGGCCGTGGAGCTAAATCGCTCATACAGCCAGCCTCATTGATGGACCGGCGCATTCTCTGAATGTCAGGATGGGGAAACTTTTCGAACAAATAACGGCCCTAATGAAAGATTGGGATGTCTTGGTGGAGCATCTCTCTGTCATGTTCAGCCTGTAATCCACCTGGTTCGACTTAAGTCCAGCATTGAGCAAATCTCCCATTGTCACAAGGAACAAAGTAATTGTTTGCTTTCTAAAGGATTGTGAAATGTAGTTGTTCTAAATATTTATATTAAAATATTTATTCCATCATGCTTGTCATTACAACATTTATTATTAATCACACTTTCCCGATCTTTCCTCATATTCCTTAATATTTTTACTGCTCAGACCTTGCATCTTTATTATACAGATTCACTTAGACATTGCTCTCACTAGCAAGATATGTGGTTTTAGCTGATTAAACTTCTGTGTGCCCAAGACAAACTCTGGGGTCCCCAAGCCCTGGCTCCCATCAACCTGCGCTAATACTCTATGGAATTAAATAAGCAGGATGTATCCCTCCAGGGAGAAAGTGAGCACTCCATTTCAGACACAGGCAAATTTCCTTATGAAGGTAGCATACATGTGGAATTCTCAAGTGTAATTTGGTTGCTTTAAGCATGATGATGTTTTTTTGTATAGGTTAGACATCTGGCTGACCAAAACTTATTGTTCAGCTGGTTGAGAGTTATGCTATCAACACTTTGAAAAATGGGCCTGGTGCAGTTTCTCAAGCTTAAAATGAACATCTGACCACAGTGCACATTTTGGTTGTATCTTGTTGTTTCTTTATGTTTGTCTACCTTGTCTTGATTTGGGATTGATTTGTTAAATACTCTGCCAAAACATTGGCAGATGAAATGACAGGGTTTTGTATTAATGCTGTCGAATAATATTGCCGAGTTCCGACCACAAATATACGGTCAATTCACTTTACAGCATATTCTGTGAAGCGCTTTGAGACATTGAGAAGATGTAAAAACCGCTATATCAAATGCAAGTATTATTATTATAGTTATTTAAATTATTGTGAAGGAATTTGTGTAATAAAGATGCTGCAAACATGGTAGACTTTGTTTTGAAGTAGGACTCGTTGATATTTTCTTTAACCCAACTTGAATGTAACTAAACTTCAAATGTTTTTCTCAGGACTCCGCATAAAAGAGACGAAAGAGGTTTACGAAGGCGAGGTCACGGAACTAACTCCTTGTGAGACAGAGAATCCTATGGGTGGCTATGGGAAAACAGTCAGCCACGTTATCATAGGTCTAAAGACAGCAAAAGGCACTAAACAGCTGAAGGTATGCAAAACGTGGAAATGTATAAGATTGAACATTTTTGTATAAGATAAGTCTAATGAAACAATATGTTGTGTGTTTCAGCTTGACCCAAGTATCTACGAGAGTCTTCAGAAGGAACGTGTTGAAGTTGGAGACGTGATTTACATTGAAGCAAACAGTGGGGCAGTTAAGGTAGAGTACTTATGTTTTGAAAACCATAGTGAGGGTTAGATTGATGGCATGTGACTCGATTGCAAACAACTTCAGTGCTGTGTTTTCAATAATAGCATCTCTGGAAGAGGTTGTGTGCTGGAGGGACCCATGGAGCAGAGAATTAGGGGTGGAAGAATGACAGATTCCAGTCTGCATATTTGGAAATATTTAAAAATAACGCAGCATTGATCAAAAGGTTTAAAAACATGGAATTTTTGAACTACATGTCCAGTCATTCAGAAAGCTTCGTACCTCCCAGGAAACGGGAGCCACAACTGATTAAAAAGCTGCTGTGCACTTTATCAGGACAAGCTATCGTGTGCTGGAGGATCCAGCTACAAAGTGACCTTAACATGTTCAGTGAGCCGTAGTTAATGTTATCTCTCGCATCAGGTTCTTTAGTAAGAATAGCAAATTTAGTAGTAGTATTATCTGAGCAGAAGAAAGGGGCCGACTTGCTGCAGAGTTAAGTGGCTTTGGCAGGCTAGCAGTGGGCAGCTGGGCCGGCTCACTTGCCAAAATGAGAAGACAGTTGTGATGTGTCGACAAAGGGCTGTCAGTGCCGTAATTGTATGTCGGGGGCCTTGTCCATTCGTCCCCTTTCTTTCAGTCAGCGGCTTGGCAGGTAAGCTGACGACACACCTGTATTTTCTTTTTACTTTTCTTCACAGAGGCAAGGCAGGTGTGATACATACGCCACGGAATTTGACCTTGAAGCCGAGGAGTATGTTCCCCTGCCAAAGGGCGATGTGCACAAGAAGAAAGAGATCATACAGGACGTTACATTGCACGATCTCGATGTAGCGAACGCAAGGCCACAGGTATTCAGCAGCACATTGCTCAGGTTAACTTCCAAACCCTGCAAACTATCCCACAGCAACAAAAATATAAGAAAAAGTCATCTAGACACATTCTAAACTCGGCTTGCAGCAGATAATAGACCTCATCCACTTTATACTTGGAACATTTCAGTTGTTTAAGTCTGCTTGTACAGCAATCCTTGTTTGAATTTGTTGCTGCCTGCTTGCTAATTGGCTACTGCTTTTCAACCATAAATTACACAGTCAATCCACTTTACAATATATTCTGGGAAGTGCTTTTAGACTTCTCGACGACGTCTTAAGGCACTATATCAAATGCAGGGATTATTATTACTATTATTTCCTACTTCAGTCATAATTTAAACTGGAGTTTATAATTATACATTTGTATATTCACATTTTAAAATTAGTATTTGAAAATAAATTTGCACATGTTAAAAATATATCAATGAACAAACTTGCACCCGGACCACTTGAAAAAATGAATCAAGATGTTTTTTAATACTTTAATTTTTACCCATTCATTAATTTTTTAAAAATTATTTGAGATGCTGACGAATTTTGGTGTCTCCAGAATCCCTCGAAATTACGTGAATCCCAAAGTAGCAAAGTATGGGAAGGCTGATGGCGACTGCAGCCCTGGGTGCAGTGATGGTATTGCTTGCTGCCTTGCCTAAACTGACTGATTTTATCGTTGCTTTTTGATTCAGGGAGGGCAAGATATACTATCCATGATGGGGCAGCTAATGAAACCAAAGAAGACTGAAATCACAGGTGAGTGGACAACAGCTCTAAGTCACAGGAAGTTGGGAATATAATCAACTTGAATCTACTGTAAATATCTGCAATATTTGGGGCCAAACTGACTATAATTTGGAACTCCTTCATTTATCCTCAAAAATAGTCTTGGTTGTGTTTCTTATTCTAAAGAATAAAATCAATTCTGTTGTAATTTTATGTTTTATCTGACGCTGAAGTAGTACTGAAGGGTGCATTTTTAAGAAATGAATAGAATATTTTTAGCTCTTTAACAATATACCTTTCAACTAGGAGAGTAATTTAGTAGAATCTTTATGGATCAGTTTTTTTAGTGGACATGCAAATAAAGGCACGGTTTGTTATATTGATTGATTTTTAAAAAAGATAATCTCTGTAGATTAAGCAAAGTGTTATAGAGGTTGGGTAAAAGCAAAGTGTTATAGAGGTGTGCTTCCCTGTCCCTTTGAAATGAGGTGCTATGATGACTTTCCCTTTAATTTATTTTCCTTTTCCTCTCTGAGGAAGAGCCTGGTTTCCCTTAGAATGTAGAATGGCAGCAGCATATCACCGTTTGGGGCGGGGGCGCGTCCTACCCACTCAGCAACATTTCCAAGACAATTTAAATTGAATGTATATATAACAATATCCTTTCTTTTGGTATTGCACATTATCATGTTGAAACATCTCAAACCTCTTCACAAAGCTTCTGTAACATGTAGTGACTGTATTTGTAGCAAGCATGGCACAACAATGTCCCACAAATAGCCATGAAATGAATGACCCGACGTTTTATCTGGAAGATTGTTGGTCACTGAACCTAGTGAAAGTTCCTGTAATTGGTGCCGTGGGATTTTTAAAATCCAACTGGAACAGACAGATGGCACCTCGGTTTGCATCTCATCTGAAGAACAGCTTCTCCCAACAATGCAGCATTTCCCCAGAAATACATTGGAGTGTCAGCCTAGAATAGAAGCTCAGAGGCCCAATGTGGGGCCTGAACCTTTTGACTCTGAGATGTGATGCTATCATCCAGTGGTCTGAGCACCATTTTACATTCCCTCCCTGTTTGCTTTTGACACTGATATTCCTTAATTTGATGAGGACAAAATTCACGGAAAAAAACTCCCATTATAATCCTTGTCTTCAAAGTAGGCAGAAAATTGACTTTTCTATAACCTAATTTTTACCTGCGAGTGCAGTAGGGGAGCTGTGCTGAGCTGCCGTCAGGAAGGGAAATCTTGATGTTTGTCTTCCATGCCTAATAAAACCCAACTTTCCATTACAGATAAACTGAGAGGCGAAATTAACAAGGTCGTTAATAAGTACATTGATCAAGGCATTGCTGAACTGGTTCCAGGGGTGCTTTTCATCGATGAAGTTCCTATGCTTGACATTGAGTGTTTCACTTACCTACACCGAGCCCTGGAATCCACCATTGCACCAATCGTCATTTTTGCCACAAACCGAGGAAACTGTGTTATTCGGTAAGCCTTTGGGTGGAGCTTTTGGTTTCAAAAATAGTTTTTTTTAAACAGAGGAGAGGGGACATCCGATTAATATTTTGAATCTGCTGTAAACTACTGTATAGCAAACCAACAATTTCTCACTCTCGCCCATCAATTTTTTCAACATTTGTAATTCACAAGTTTTGTTTACCGTTTCCTAATAGCGACAAAACTGGAAAAAAAAACACCACATGAGTGGATAGCATCCAGTGTAGTCAAATTTGTTAATAGGCAATAGTGCTGAATTTCAAGAACAATGAAAGCGAACAACAACAACAACTTGCATTTAGCACCTTTCATGCGGGGCAGCGTCCCGGAGTGCTTGAAAATCAAGTGTTGCTTTGCTTTTAGAGTGTGCTAAGCATTGAATCCTTGTTCAGCATATTTGCATTCTATTAGATTTAAAAACTAGGACACGAGAAGGGTTGATGTTGAGTGGTGGGGGGTGGCAGTACTTCCCTTTATCTTGGGATCTTGGCTTGAGTGAATGCAGCCCATGCTCACCTATTGATATCTCTCTCTGATGGCTGGAAATGGCCTAATTCTCAATTAAATCCAGGTCCACGTCACAAGTTACCCATCATTTGGCAGTAGTAACAACATTACATGTGGGAAATGGAAAAAAATTCCCTCCCTGTTTGCTTTTGACACTGAGCGCTAAAAGTGGGAGAATCTTCTGCTCTGATGTTCCTTACTTTGATAAGGACAAAATTCACCAAAAAAACTCCTATTATGATCCTTGTTATCAAAGTAAACAGAAAATTGACTTTTCTATAAACTGTAATCTTTACCTGCAAGTGCAGTAGGGGAGCTGTGCTGAGCTGGTGTCAGAAGATAATAAAATTGGTAGTAATAACTTGATGACATTGCCTTGCTCACTGACCTCCTTAAACATAACTGATGGGTCTCTGTGTAAAACCCACTGTTTGTAAGCTCAAAAACCCTGAGTGCTCGACTTTAACTTTTATTGTCAACTGTATTTAACTCTCCTGATGTGTTGGATGAGGTTTTCGGCTGAACATATACTGTGAGAATCATGGCTGAGGGTGTTGGCGATAACATTGATCTGAGATAAAGGGAGGAGCAATTTGCAGTGTGCTTGGGGGGGTGATTACAGAGATTATGGTCTCAGGAACTGACCTCCAGCTCTTTTGGAAGCTGTACATGTCAACTTTTTGTGAATTTCGCACTTACCTGTTGTGATACTCATGTGCAGCGTAAATCACTGAGATTAAAATTGCCTTTCACTGTAAACCGTTCACCAGGTTGGGCTTGCAGAAGTCTTAATTCTTGTGGTATATAGCACATACCGAACAGAAAAGCCTATGTGTAGATTTCCTGTCACTGTGTGCTATAATAATAATAATTATTTGTTATAGCAACACCTTATCACATCTCGAGAAGTCCCAAAGTGCTTCCCAGGATTTTACCCTCTGGTGTGTAAGCCTGGTTCAGTTGGTAGCATTCTTGCCTCTTGAGTCAGAGTTCCTGATGTCATGACCAAAAATCCCACAAATAAACTTGGTCATTCACTTTTTGGCTACTCGTGGGACATTGGCTGCTGCGTTCTCCCACAAAATATAGTTGATCCACTTTATAGCATGTCCTGTGAAGTGCTTTGAGAAGTCCTTTTGACGTGAAAGACATTATTATCATATACAAGGATTATTATAATTATTATCTCAATGGGTGGATGTTTCTCACGTGTATGTCGACAGAAGAAGTGTTGACATTATTTAACAGTATTAGAGCCAAACCCAATCCTGACATCTACGTCTGTACTTTCTAGCAAGGATTGAAGGAATCAGTATTACTATCTGCTATAACTACTGAAGGGCGAGAGTGAGAAATTGTTGGTTTTTCTATACAGTAGTTATAGCATAGTAATACTGATTCATTTTGATTTTCTTCCCCCACCTCCAAATAATAATAATAATCCTTGCATTTTCTATAGAGTCTTATGGCGCCTTTGAGACCGATGTCCTCCTGACATGAAAGGTGGTATACAAATATAATTTGTTGTTGTGCTTCACAGAATAGACTGTAAAGTGAATTGACTGTATATTTTGTGGGAGAATCTCAGCCACGGGGATATCGAGGTTGGATGCAGCGCCTTTACTGAGTTTTGCTCAATCAGTGATTGAACCTGTGGCCCTACTGGTCTGTATGGCTTAGTACCCCACCAGGTGGAACAGCTTGTTCGAGGTATTCATACTGCAACTGAAACAGCGTAGTGTTTTCAGCAGCATAGAGACAGAACCCGCCTGTAACACTGCAGCACAGAGCACGCTTGCAAGGCAGTTGGCCCTGGGAATGTTGTCCGCCAGCAATTATCATGTTTCTCAGTTTACTAACTAAATGTTTAGTTTTGCTTTTTGACCAAGGGAATGAATGACATTGATTGGAAATTCCTGCAGTTTTGTGATGGATGGTGTTAGCCCACTGCCATCTTGTGGCAGAACTTTGGAAAATCCTACTCCGCAAAACAAAGATTTCTTTGAACTCCACCAGTGTTGGCATTGAGATGGATTGAGCTTCCTTGAAATTTTAATCTATATGTAAATTTAATGTAATACAATTAACTAAATGGAATTACTAGAACTCGACAGCTTTTACATGCAATTTATAATTTAATTCATAATCTAAATGGAAAAAAGGTCCATTTAAAATGGCTGTTTTATTACTTTTTTTAAAAAAAAAGCTTTCTTCGAAACCCAGTGTGGAATTTCAGGCACGCTGCCAAATTATTTGCAGCTTTCATCCAAGCTATGGGTTGTTCATTAAAATTAACCTTGTGTTTTTCAGGGGTACAGAGGATATCGTGTCACCTCATGGAATTCCACTTGATCTCCTGGACAGAGTCATGATTATCCGCACAATGATGTACACTCCAGAAGAGATGATGCAGGTATATTTCACTCCTCAGATCTTAAATGCTCTTTCCAGTGGGTGTGCAGGGTCTCGCTTTGTTGGGGTGGGGGCAGGAGGAAGAAGAAAATGTGCGATCCCCCTATATGCTGCATTTGATGCAGTGCCTTATCACAAAGTTGAGATGTCTCAAAGCACTTTGCAGAATACTTTAAGTGGACTGACACTATATTTTATGGGCAAGATGCAGCAGCTAATTGAGCACAGTAATGTCCCACAACCATTGTGGATTGAGGGGCCAATGTAAAACTGAATGTACGTTATGAGTGAGTTTTATGCAAAGCTCTTCCTTAATAAGTAACGTGTGCTCTTCTATAGAAAGCACAAGCAATGAGTTTGGTTTCTATATTAACTAGTTACGATTTAAAAAGGCTGCAATGCAAGGTGCGGCTTTTATTTTGCAGAGGAGATTTGAGGAGGAAATTAGGCTATTTCAGTTGAAAATTAGGCTATTTCAGTTCAAACAAATTAATAGACTTTAAATATCTTCATTTTTACAAGAGGCACAAAACCTGTCCAATCTTTATTTTGAAAAGTATTTTAAAGACCTTGGTTATCTTTTGCACATGTCCTAGCACCTTACTGAAATTTATTTTATCATTTATTAATGTTAAATAAACTGACTGACTCAATGTTTCCACCTGATTGAGCTGGTCCCAGTCCCCGACACACTTGGCAAACTCTGCTTATTAACCAATTTGTAATTTTGAAAAGGGCTCATTTTGTGTGTGGTGTGGTTTTGGGTGTTGTGTGTGTGTGTGTGTGTTAACCTGGCTCAGTGGTAGCAGAAAGTTTGTTCAAGCCGCACTTTGCAACTTGAACTCATATTAAGATGCCCATTCAATGCAGTGCTGGTGGGGATTGCATGGTCGGAGGTGCCATCCTTCGGATGAGACACTAAACCAAGATCCTATCTGTTCAGGTGGACGTTAAAGATTCCATCGCACTATTTGAAAAGAGAAGGGAGTTTCTGGTATGGCCAACAATCTCCCCAAATAAAATTGGTTATTCGTTCCAAGGCTGTTTGTGGAACATTAGCTGCTGCGTTCGCCCACAATACACAGTCACTTCACAGTAAATTCTGTGAAACGCTTTTGGATGTCCTCCTGATATGAAAGGCGCTGTACCAAATGCAAGGATTATTATCATTTTTATTTTAAAAATACAGTCTCGGACAATAATAATTTGATCACCCAATCCACAACCGTTTGTGGGACACAGCTGTGGCAAAATGCTTTCATGTTTTTCCACGAAATATAGTCAATTCACTTTCCAGTATATTCTGTGAAGCGCTCAGAGACGCCTCGAAGACGTGATAAGGCACTATATCAAATGCAAGGATTCTTATCATTTGGGACAGAAAGAACGTTTGAATGAAACTGCCCATGGCTAGAATTTGACCCCACATCCAAGCTGAAATTTTTTGAAAAAGCTCTTCAGTGGAACCTCTTTCTCGTTGCAGAAGTAGGATTTGACTTTGTATAAAAAATAACCCTTCTTTCTCCTACTCCATGGGCAACACGGTGCTTGGCCTCTTAATGCATAACCTAATCTGAAAGAAAACTGCTTCAGATATAGTCAGAGGAAGATCAGGGCTGGGATGACTTCATTTAAATCTCTGAGTCTAGAACTCAGTGCTGCCAAAGCTCTTATCAGCTCTGCTGAGGTTTTATAATGCAAGAGCAAAGTTCTTTACAGTAAAACCTATAGCTTGGCACTCGCTGGTGGCCATGGAGCACTGGGGATGCTGTATTTGTGAGGGTTCAGGAAGGAGTGAGCTATGAGTGAATGCTGTGTTTGTGGGGTTTCACGAAAAAATGTGCAGTGTTCGTGATTACTTATACACAGTATCTGGATGTAAACATCACTCGAGAAGTGTATAGTCTGGTTAAAAAATATTAAATCCCTTCTGTTTAAAATAAAGTCTTTGTTTTTTAAAAAAAACAGTAAAGAGAATGGGCTCAAGGGTATCGGGAACTTGTAAACAAGAAAAAGTAAGGATAATAATAATAATAATAATAAACCTTGCATTTGATATAGCGCTTTTCATGTCAGGAGGACATCCCAAAGCGCTTCACAGAACACACTGTAAAGTGAATTGACTGTATATTTGTGGGCGAACGCGGCAGCCAATTGCGCACAGCAATGTCCCACAAACAGTCGTAGATTGAAAATGACCAATTTATTATTGTTTTGGGTTTTGGAGGGATTATTATTAGGCTCTGTGTGGAGTAAGGAAACTTGCCCGAGGTTTTGCCCTCTGCCTGGAATTGAACTCAGGTCTCTCACTTGCAAAGCGAGTGCTCTAACCACTGAGCTACAGGACTCCACTATTGATGACTTATAAATGGTAAAGATAGCAATTGGTGAGAGGAGGGAAGTTTAGAGAGGGGAAGATCAATGTGAGCCAGGCCCATCATTATAATTCTTCCATTTTCATGTCGTCGAAAGACTGGGAAGTACTTCGCAGCATGAACTGTAAAGTGTAATGAATGTGTATGAATATAGGTGAACTCAGCAGCCAATTTGTGCAATGTCTCACAAAAGCAATAGATGACAGAAGCCAGGAAATGAATAACCTGTTTTATCTGAGGGATTGTGGACTGGGACACTAGGAGAAATTCCCTTCCCTTTTCCAATACTGCCATAGAGGGGATAGAAGATGGAGAAAAGGTGCTGTAGCTGCTTGTGTTGTAGGAAACTTGAGAAATTGGAATGGAACTAATGTATTGACTTAACTGATTAAAAAGGATGACTGTCTCAATGGTGGAAAAAGCTCTAGCTATCTTGAACGAAGATTAAGAAAAATACTTTATTCTTCAAAAACATAAAAAGTACGTTTTCCTCCATTCTTCACTTTACCATCATAAAATGAATAAATCTATTAAATGGCTATTAAAGATTACATTCCTGTATTTTAAAGGAAATAAAAGCAATGTAAAAGCCATTATGATCGCCTTACTGTTCTCCTTTATGGAACAGCTTGATATTCTTCTCTTGGGGTTTCTGTCTCCTCCCTCCTTCCCAAAAAATAACTTAGCTAATATAGTACTTCCCTTGTTCTTTTTCAAGCAAGTTGAAGACGACATTTGTGTAGAGGTGGATGGAAGAAGATATTTATTGCATACCAAATACCAGTTTTGTACCAAATCTTGGTAAATAATTCTAGTGCTAAGTGCGTTCTCTGATAGCATTGTGATGCTTGGACTCGCTCTGTACATAATTTGATTTCCTCCAGTAATCCTGCCTGGCGTATTCAAGCATCCTTGTGAGTGAGTTTCAGCTGGTCAGGGAGTAAAATTGTTCAAGCTGACTGGGCACTTGGGTTTGAAAAAAGCAAGCAGAGCAATCTAGTGCCTTCACATATTCATATTGTAGCTGCAGTATTGGGTGCATGACTCACAGTCCAGATCAGTAACAGGAATATAAGATTAAAATAAGAGCAGTTTTCTAATGATTCCCAATATAGCGATAAAAGGTAGGCCAACCAAAAAGTGATCAGATAAGATGCTATCTCAGCTAATCTTGCAGCTAAAAATTATCTAATGCACTTGTCAATATTAACAGCTTTGCAATGTTTGAAGGCATGTGGTAGGCAGAACGCTGACTCTTAATAGCTAGAGCAGAACTGAGCTGAATCATTCAGCAGCCAGCATTGCCAGCAGAGTGATAAGGGCTTCCTCGATAATGGTGCTGTGTGTTGTATCGCAGAGATAAGTCTGGAAGTGAGAGCTTCATATAATGCTAGTTATTTTTCACTGTGGCACCATTGTAAACAAGGAGGCAGAAGGTGATCGTGATCATCTAAATCAATAAACAACGTTTAGTCACTTAGAAAGGTGTAGCGGTTATATAGACCTCTACATATACATCTAGCCAAACATTATCTGCAAAAACTGCAGTAAACCCTTGATAAGTGATTGGAGAAACAAAATGTTTTCTTATCCACACTCCTCTTTCATTAAAGTTAATAGTATTCAATCCAGGCCTTAAGTTATTGTTCCTGGCATCAAATTTGTGTCTGGCCATTATGTTGATTCTGTGTAAAAGGATTTTTTTTAAATAAGGCTTTGAACTGCTAGTAAATTACTATTTTATCACCCCAATTGCACAGTTGAATTTAGTTTTAAACCGTGTTCCCAATCCTATAATAGATACTATCCGTTGTTCAGGGGTAATCTTTAACTGGATTATCACTCGATAAACTTGCAGTGCTGAGGAGAATAAAGTCGACTTGGGAGTTATTACAGGGCAATAATCTTGTGCTGAGGTTCAGAAACTGCAGTGAGCTGCTTCATGTCATCAGAACACTGAAATATCAGTTCTCTCTATCTTTTTCTTGCTCTCTATGTGTACCAGTTAATTCAGCACAAGCTGGAGATCAAACCTGCAACCATCTAACCTGTATGACCTGGTACTGTCTTGGGTGGTACCTTTACCCTCAAGGCCATCGAGGGAACTTTTGTAGAAAATAGATTATAGTTAGGGAGACTAGTGATTAACAATGCATTGGTACTGGTTCTAAAATTGGTCACTCACCTAATGGCTATTTGTGGGCTGCTGTTATGCACATATTGTCTGCCGTGTTTGTCCACAAAGTACAGTTACTACACATTGCAGTGAATCCTATGAAAGGCTTTGAGACATCTTTCTGATATGAAAAGCACTGTATCAAATTGCAAGGATTGTTTTATTTATTATTTTAATGCTGAACACTCATTTCACCCTTGTAGTTTACGGCGTTCTGTCCTGGCTAGATTACATTTTTGTGATCGGTTTGTTTAATATACATTAAGCGTCACTTTCTCACAGAGCTGCTGTATTTGGATATGAAATCTTACGGTGTAAATATGCCAGTCTATAAAAATATGGCAACCGTAATTCAAACGAATTTCTCCCAAGTGACCGATGAAATCATGACATACCCGGGACAGCAGGGGGCAATGTCCTGAAGGAACTCCAGCTGGAACATCAGAGCCGTGTAGAGGAAGATTTGTATTCAGGGAACTGAAATACAACAGAGCCCTCTATGTAAGACTGTCTCAGGGAGCCATACAGAAAACTCATTTATCTATTAGCGAGCAAGCCATGAGCATCGACCATTATATCAGAGGTCATGGTACTGTGTGTGCTATAGCAGGGAATTGATGTAAATCGTGTCTGCCTGTAACGAACTAGTAAATGTATGCAGACAAATCATTAAATCAGTGTTGTATGTATTTTTGCATTGTAAGACAAAGAATCCAATCCAGACTATTATGGCTTGAGAAGGCAACAGACCACTTGTTTCTGAAATCTTTATGTCTGCATCAGAATATTTTGCTTGACTGCTGTAGTTGGGGCATATAGTAGTTTTCTAGCACAGCCTAGAAATCCAGGACTGCAACCCAGGCTCTTCGACCCCACCACTGAAATTGTAACTTATCGTGATGGGGAAAGAGATTTGCCGGAGCACCTTATTGCGTCAAAATATCTCAACGCCCTTTGCGCAATGGGTTACTTTAAATTGTGGTTACTGTTGTTAAGTGAAAAATTTGTGACTAGTGGTATGTATCCTCTCATAAATACTAATGAAAGTCATTTGGATGAGGGAGGAATATTGTGCTATTAGACAGGGGTTCTCCCTGCTATTGTCTGAAATAGTGAAATGGGATCTTTTAACATTGCCCTGAATCAACAGTCAGAGGCTCAGTGTAGCATCTCGTCTCAACAATGCTGTGCTCTCTCTGTAGGGGACTGAATCATAAATTTAATGCATTAACTCACTAAACTATAATTTTCAGTTCACCATCTAGAGTGGTAATTCTTCCCATTTAAATGATTTATTTTAAAAAGTCAAATGAAAATGGGTGTGGGGGGGGAGAAAGTCTTATTATAAGTATTGATATCTGTCACCGGTTTCTATCCTGTATTTGAATGTTATTATTGCCTTAGAATAATTGTGATAGCACACTGTACCACAAAGTGCAAGAGTGGTGGGTTCTGTAGGATTGACTCACAGGCTTGTGCAAAGCACCTATTTATGCACTGCATCAACTCACCAACAGTAAGATACCCAGAGCAGCCTAGGACTGTAGGGTCTCATGTACTGCAGAAAAGTGAAAATTCATTGGGACATCCTCACGACATGAAAGGCTGTATGAATGTAATTTGTTTTTGTTGTAACTTCACTCTTTTTTTAAATAAGCTTTTCTTTGGGAATGTATTTTGAACGGAAAGCCCTCCCTCTACACTATATCAAATGCAAGGATTATTATTATGTGCAATCTGAATAATCTGCCACTACCTTTCAAATATCAATATTGCTTTGAATTAAATTAGAAAGGGAAAGTCAGTTAAAGCGATGGGAGCAAATCGTATTCTATACACCTTTTAAATAAAATTAAATTAAATAAACTTTTATTTAAACCTTGTGGATGCCCAATGTCTTCAGAACAAGAAGAGAGTTGCCTGTAGGTTGAATAATCATCTTGTGGTGAGCGGGGCATTAATTCAGGCTGACAGAAGAATCAATCGCACTGACAGCTCAAGGATCGTGTGTTCACTTTTTCTCTCTGCTCACAGATAATCAAGATCCGAGCGCAGACAGAAGGAATCAGCATCAGTGACGAGGCCTTGCATCACCTGGGTGAAATCGGCACGAAGACAACTCTGCGGTGAGTATCCGCGGTGCTTTGTTGAGGAATAATGGCTCTTGTCCAGACCTTGATAATGTCATTCGTTTTCTTTTGACCCGAGCAGTAGGAATGATTTGCTGCTCGCCTACACTGACGCTTTCAGGAGCCTGAGACAGGGGTATTAAATCATTCGCTTCACCTGCAGCCAAAAACCCTTCAGTCGCAGTATTTAATTTTATCCAGCGCTGTAGAATAACCGTTTCAGTAATAGCTATTGGTCCGGCTTGTCAGGGGAAGATGAATAGTACTGTAGGTAGACTCAAGGGATTTGGCACAAAGGTTTTTGTAGGAACCTTTTAATAAACAAAGGCAGCTAATGAAACCTTATAGGGCGATAGCTGGCGCAAATATGAACGTTTGCATTCGTTTTAAAGGTTTATTACGGGGATGGTTTGCAAAAGAAGTGCCATGAAATGCCAATCGCGAGAGATTTAACTGAGAAAGCTGAGAAGTTTACAGCTTGAACAAATTGAACCCTGCGCTGTCCTTTTTTTCTACCAACTGTGTTCCTAATTACTGCTTTTTCCGTGCTGATACCTGCAGGGGAGTTGTTGCTTGTTTTTTTTTGTTTGAAGTGTAATCTTTGAAAGTTGGTATCAAAAAAAGTGTTCTCAGTTTAACCTGCTGCATTCTGTCCCAATCTCTCACTACACAAGTTGGGGGAGGGAAGACGGGTGGGAATATGATTCCATCTGCCCTTTGCTCATTGCCATTGCTCTCAGGGATTTGCCAACTCAAGAAGTTAGTTGTGTTGTGGATCTTTACACACACTTGCAGGCTGGTGGTAGTTTGTTGTGCAAACTTACAGAGCGAATACTGTGTATTACAGTTACTTATCTTTGCTTTTTGGCACCAAAGCTTTCTATTCTATTCTTCAGTTTACTGATCGGCCGTGCTGATGTAATGAAATTTCTCCACAACACATTTAATAAGGAATTCTTGTGTTTTGTTTCAATAATCAGGTTCTTCAGTGTGCTTTGATATCTCACGGCCATTCCCTAATCAGAACTGGCTGACTTTAGTGTCTTCGGTGCGTTGTGGATATAGATTAGGAAGCGAAGGGGAGCTGAAAATGAAGAGCCACTCCAGGGGTTGCTGATGTTTGCTTTGCAGATGAAATTCGAGCTTATGTACTTACGTACCTGTGTAGGAAGTAGCTGTGTAATCTTCATTTGTGTGTATCTGTGTAATGGAATGTCATTCCATACACCAAGAACACAGCACAACCTCAGACTATTGATTGCAGAGTTAAAAACTTAATACTCAGTACCTGAGAAAGAAGATCCTTGGTTTATATTTTTAAATTCTATTATTTTATATTCTATTGTTTCCCTTTCCCACTCTACTTTTCAAATGGTTTTCTCCCTTCTCTCCCCTCAGATTCGGTTTCTTTTCCTTTTGATACAGGCACTCAGTGTACGTATGTGGGGTCCCTGAACAGTAGACCCTCACTTTAGTATTCATTTGAACTAAACTTGTTTTCATTAGAAAAATGAAATAATCAGTACTTGAAAGTAATACTATCTCAATGCAAATACATGGGTTTCCATCGCATCTGGGAAAGTGAGACCAGGCTTCAGGCAGAGGATGGGGAGAGGGACGGAGAAAGAGCATACGCAGACACACAATCCATGAGGTACACATCCTCACAGGCAGATGTCACCTTTAGCGGAAACCTGAGCAATAAACATCAGTTTGGTTATGCTGCAGGTACGCTGTGCAACTACTGACACCTGCCAACCTACTGGCACGCATCAATGGGAAGGACAGCATTGAGAAGGAACACATGGAGGAGATCAATGAACTCTTCTACGATGCCAAGTCATCTGCGAAGATCCTCGCCGAGCATGGGGAGAAGTACATGAAATGAGCGTTAGTGCTGCAGAGGCAGACGGTGGGCACAGTGGACAGTGCTGCCGAGATTTTCCCCGTAGATTTCATCTATTGTTTGTGTAAGATTTTTCCTAAAGTATAAAAATTTCTTTGTTTATTAAATAAAAGCTTTTAAAAATATATACATATATTTTCATTCATTTTTCCCTGGAGACATTTGCCAGTACCCTATGTCCCAGAGATGTGAGACACAAGTCTATTTCCTTCTCTATCCAGCCCCTTGGGGTTCCAGCCACAGCCAAGCAGCTGTTAGGAGGTGTTGAGGGAAGTTTGAGCACTTCCCCAAAGGAAGGAGTCCAGAAGGAACAGTATCCTCAGACTGCAGGTTCAACCAGATTTCACAAGAGAAGTGCTGTTTCACATTCTTTGACATTGCAATTGGTTGAAGTTGCCCCTTTCCCTGTTTATGGTGACATAAATACATCTATTTATGTAATTAAAATTGATTTAATTTCCCACACAGATACTTCCATGTTCCTCTGCTCCACAAAGGTTCCTCTTCTGATCTAGGATACTGCCAGCAAAATAAAACCAGGCACCCAATATCCATTCACTTGCAACTCATTTCACCCACAAAATAAAAATCAAACCACTTTACACTAATTCCTGTATATCTCCTTGAGACGTCTGAACCACGTGAATATCAAAAGCAAGTTATTATTCATTGGCACATATATATATTTCAAAACTGAACAGATTGGCTCAATCTGTGTCCAGTTTTTCTGCATCTTTCTTTGACGTAATCTGCTGCAATTTGTAAATGGGGAGTGGAAGGTTGCCAATGGGCCATCACACGCAGTTGCCACCATTGAACCCTTAGACAATGGACAATAATAAAGGAAAACACAATATCCAAAGGGACATTTAGCTAATCAGCTTCACATTGTGTGCCCTTAAGAGGGATCAGTCAGTAGATCTCCCAGCATAACAGAATACCTTTATAATTATACAGCAACATACATCTGCCAGGAACTTTTTAGAGCCTATTTCATAAGCTTGTGTGAGGGTGCATCATTCATTACAACACAGCTGCGGACAGAAATGTTTGTTTAATCTTATCAGTATGACATACAATCTCGGAACAATTATAGCCAAGGTATATTTTTGCCTTGAATCCGCAGACTAGACTGGATCATGCAAAATTACCTGGTTAAATCTTTTTTAAAAAGATCTTTTTTTGTTAAATCGGCTTACATAGATTCTGAATGTTTTATTTGCGTTTGTAGTTACTTTCAAGGTTAACCTGACATATTTACTTGGTTGGACCTAATCTATTAGTTGATTTAACCAATGGATTACAGTGGTACAAGAGGTGAATTGCAATCTTTCTTCTTTCCGTGTTTGTACATTTCCCAGGTCAGTGTTATAACCAGTAACTCCACCCTGTATAAAACCGTTCTAAGTCATTGCATTTGGCCTTTTTTTTTCTTCCCCACAACATACATTCCCATTCTCCTCGATCTGGCAACTTGTGCTGGCTTGTTTTCACGGTGACTGAGGTGATCTGGGGGCCTAGGTTACTTGAGAGCCTGGACTCATTGGCGGCCAGTAAATTCAACTGTTTAGAGTCAATTTGTCTTGAGGGGAGATAAATATCTTAATAAAGGGCTCCTATTGCCTCCGGATGGGTTAGAGAGCAAATATTCATTGCGGCACTGAGTACTTTCCTCGAATCAGAATCGAAATGTTTCAGCACGGAAAAGGAGGCCATTCTGTCCCTCGTGCCTGTGCCAGCTCTCTGTGGAGTTGAAATGACATCTGTGTCTACAACAACAACAACAACAAGATTCCATTTATAGAGCGCCTTTCACGTCAGGAGGACGTCCCAAGGCGCTGCACAGTTGGGTCATGACCCGAGCAGGGGGGAAATGGTCAGGGTGAGGGGAGGGAAGGGAGGGAGAGAGGAGGGGGAAATGGTCAGGGTGAGGGGAGGGAAGGGAGGGAGCGAGGAGGAGGAAGAGAGTCGAGAGGGGAGCTGAAGGCACGGTCAAAGAGAAAGGTTTTGAGACCGGCCTTGAAGGAGGAAAGGGAGGAAGCAAGGCGAAGGCACTGGGGGATGGAGTTCCAGAGCCTGGGGCTGAGAGGCTGAAGGCCCGACCACCGATAGTAGGGCGGTTGGGGCGGGGGACGTGGAGCAGACCGGAGCCAGAGGAACGGAGGGTACGGGCAGGTAGGTAGGGGGATAGTAGGTTGGAGAGGTAGGAGGGAGCAAGGCCGTGAATGGCCTTGTAGGTGAGGATGAGGATCTTGAAATCAATCCTCTGGGGGATGGGGAGCCAGTGGAGGCGAGCGAGGGTGGGAGTGATGTGGTCGCGAAGCCTGGTGCGGGACAGTACACGAGCTGCAGAGTTCTGAATGACCTGCAGCTTGTGGAGGGAGGTGGCGGGAAGGCCGGCGAGGAGAGAGTTCCCATAGTCCAGCCTTGAGGTGACAAAGGCGTGAACCAGGGTTTCAGCAGCGTGAGGGGTGAGGTAGTGCCGTAATCTGGCGATATTCCGGAGGTGATGGAAGGCGGTGCCAGTTGTGGTGCGGATGTGAGGGAGAAAGGACAGCTCAGGGTCGAACAAAACGCCGAGGTTCCTGACTGGCTTTGAGAGGTGGAGAGTGCAGCCTTGGATGCTGATGGTGTCAGCGCCTGAGGTGCGGAGGCGCTGACGTGAGCCAATCAGGAGGGCCTCGGTTTTTCGCACGTTGAGCTGAAGAAAGTTGTCTCTCGTCCAGGACTCGATGTCGGACAGGCAGGCTGTCAGGACATCGGTGGTCGTGGAGTTGAGAGTAGAGGAGGAAAGGTAGAGTTGGGTGTCATCCGCATACATGTGGAAGTTAACCCCATGTTTGCGGATGATGTCACCAAGGGGGAGCATATAGAGGGTGAAGAGGAGGGGACCGAGGACAGAGCCCTGAGGGACACCACATGAGACAGTACGGGGGGTGGAGGAGAAGCCATTCGTTGAGACGAAGTGAAGACGGTGGGAAAGGTAAGAGCTAAACCATTCAAGGACAGTGCCTTGAAGGTTGAGGTGGGAGGACAAGCGGTGGAGTAGGATAGCGTGGTCGACCGTATCGAATGCTGCCGATAGGTCGAGGAGGACGAGGAGACAGAGGGAGCCCTGGTCACAGATGGTCAGGATATCATTGGTGACCTTGACCAGGGCAGTTTCTGTGCTATGAGCAGCACGGAAACCTGACTGAAGGGGTTCAAAAAGAGAATGGGTGGAGAGGAAAGAGCGCAGTTGGGAGGCGACAACTCTTTCCAAGACCTTGGAGAGAAAGGGGAGGTTGGAGATGGGCCGGTAGCTTGATAGCTGCGACGCATCAAGGGAGGGTTTTTTCAGGGTGGGCGTGATGATGGCAGTTTTTAATGGAATGGGGACAGAGCCAGAGGAGAGGGACAGGTTTATGATGTCAGTGATGTGTGGGGCAAGAAAATGGAGCTGGGAGATAAGGAGTGGAGTGGGGATGGGGTCAAGGGAGCAGGTGGTTGGTTTTAGGGATAGGATGAGTTCAGTGACAGAGGGTGGGGAAACGGGTACGAAGGTGTGTAGGGGAGGATGGGTAGGAGTCGGAGTGTGGGAGGGAAGGGGTGGGTGGTGGGTGGAAGTTGGAGGGGAAGTGACCGCGGAGCGGATTCCCTTGAATTTACTAGATTTACTCTAGATTTACTCCTGTTTTCTTAATATTTCAGAGCATCTAGAATTTGGTGAATTGGGCGCAAATAGCTTCAAAACTAAGGCCAGATTTTAAGAATCTTGTCAAACTCAAGACGCTCTGAAATGCTACATAAATAGAGTAAACCTTTATCGTTTAAAGCCTCACTCAGATCAGTCAACACTGCAAAGAACAGCAATTGAACCGAAGACCTTCATGATGTGGACGGCTCAATGTGGACAGCTCTGCTCTCTAACCCATCCGGAGGCTACAGAAACCCTCTGTTAAGGTATTTTAGCTCTCCTTCTGTTATTTCTCTCCTAATCCCTCTCATAAACTGATTACTAACTTGTACAAGAGCAGCCCAGATATGAGATTGCTTCTGAGCTTCTCTTGGTGGGGAAACCACATTGTGAGTCCAGAGAGTTTTGTCAGATTATTTGTCTACTTAGGAATCATAGCCAAGCAGACGTTCCAGTAAGGAGAGCGATCAGGAGCAGAAACCTGCCTTGCTTCTTTTCCCCACACACAAGCTTAGAGCACTAAGGCCAATTGCAGCCCCAACTATATTTTTCTCCCCATTGGTTTCTAAATGTGCAGAATTGAACAGAAATCATAGTAAAATGCACAATTTCCTCACGTAAACACAGCACAATATTGTAACGAAGGTCATCGGGCTGTTCAGACTTTACACAAGATGTTGCTTTATATTTCAGCACAGAATGGGTTAAGGCTGACCCAAACAACCCAAGCTCAGTGCTTTCCAAGCATAAAAGCAGCTTCAGTGAGTGGTGAGATACAGCGAGTTGAGATTTATTTTCTAGCATTTTCTCTTAAAGGTGCACTTTAAGTAAAAATGTGTCTTTTTACTTTGTACGTTTTTGTTAAAAAAAATGTTAGCAACCTTTAAACTTGCACAATAAGTATACGGAATTGTACTTTTGCTCGTTTTTGGAACCAGCCATCTTTTCCTGTGGTGACTATTTTTTATATACGGGGCACTTTTGTAGAGTTGAGGCTATAGACAACAGCTAAGACTACCCCACGTTCTGTTAATAAAACTTTATTCTTGAAGAAAACCACTATCACCAGCAGCTGCAACTGATTGATCGGAATTCTTCGTAAGAAATATCTAATTGAGTTTCTAAACCATTTGAATATGTTGACAAATGATTCGTCAGGATATTCATCAGATTCTTTATAAAGTCGGTCATGCTTTCTAACACAATCACAGAAATTTACAGCACAGAATGAGGCCATTCGGCCCATTGTGTCTTTGCCGGTTCTCTGAAAGAGTCAGTCCCATTCAGTTATCCCCTTTCCCCTCACCCTTTCCCATTTTTTCTTATTAAAATATTCACCCCAATTCCCTTTTAAAATCTAGTTTTGGTTGGGTGTTTCATGTCCTAACAATCCTCTGTGTAAAATGAATTCCAGCCTTTGTCTGTCTTTGTTTCTAATGGTACATTTCTGCCTTCCTCTCACCCATTTGCCAGCCAGTGGAAATTTTTAGAAGTGGAATACTTTGCAATCTCAATAATACATTTCTTAATAAATCTGTTAACACTGCATACATATATAACATATACACACACACACACACACCATCTCTAAGTGTGGCAGGTATGTCCTTTGAACAGCATGTGTCACTCTTAAGGTGCAGGTTGATTAATGTTCTGAAAAACTTTCTGCCTCACTTTTGTCCCACTTTTTTGTCAGGTTTCTCATTACGGATGTATCTTTGCATCAGGAATAGTGAAAAATTGGGCCTTTGAGCTGACAGCTCAGTGAAGGCTATATTATTATAGGTGGAATTGCAGGTACTTCCAGTCATCAGGGAATGAATGTGCTTGTCATGCACATGAGCAGCAAGGGGCTGGAAACAAATTCTAGGTTTTGATGTTGACCACCCCTGCCTGCCTAGCTAGGACCTCGGAAGGTAACCAATTCCTCGGACTAGACAGTACGATTAATTTCCTCTGCCCTCTGAGCCCTTGGAAGCTGGAGAAGTCCAGCTGGTGTGGAGCTGATAAGATGTATCTGGAGATTTCAATGCCTTTGATTGCCTGAGCCGTCAGGTACAATGACTGGCCACTGGGAGACCTTCTCATCTCTTGACTGACAGATCTATTTATCAGCAGGTTACTCTCCCCATTAGAGCCCAGGACGAGTTTGCAATGGGGAGCTTTTTTTTCCCCCCCTACAATAAAAACGTCTGCCATTTCCTTAACCGAGGAGAAGATAAAAGGCTGTCAAGAGTATTTTTTTTTCTAATTCTCGGCAGCGTGATTAATGGAGAAACGTGGCGCGAGTTTTTTTTCCCTTTATTTTAAACACAAGTTCTGTCAAACAGCGAGGGTCAAACGGGACAAAAGAATGAAGCGCGGGGAGGAGGAGAAATGTGGTCACATCATATTAGTCCTCTCGGCCAAATAATGCCAGCTACCATCAAAGCAGTGTCGGCGCTGTTGAAATATTTTGCGAGGCTCTCGGTGCAAAAATAATACGGAATAATAAATCTTTGTCTGTCTCAGCAGATTGTTGATAAAATTTACACCGCACCTTTTGATTAAGTAGAAGACGCCTGTCATATTAGAATAGGGGCAGATTGTTGGCCTGTCAGTCACAGCAGAGGCACGTGGCAAAGCAGAGCGAAGATAATGAACTCAGAACACTCCCTCGCCTCGTAAATATACATGACCAGAGAGGTTATAACAAAAGGCATTACTGTTGTGCTGCAAGGATGAATACAACCTTTTTTTTCAAAGAATAAAAACAAAACACAAAGCCCAACAGTGGTTACAATCTCTTCTGCCTCGGTTATCATCCACGGAGGTCAATGGACAACAGGCAGTGGCAATTCAATCCAGCCATTCCTATGGACCACTGGCTGGTCTGTCTCCCCTTCAATGCCACCGAGGACATTGCTCGCACACAGCCCAGCAAGAACTGAACCTGTGAGACTTCTGGACTGTCTGTATCGATGAGTGCCAAGTTGGGAGATGGGCATCTAAATGCACTTCACAGGATTTACTGTAAAGTGTAGTTACTGTATATTTGTAGCAGCCAATTTGTACACAACATCCCACAAACAGCTATGAAGTGAATGACCAGTTTTATCGGTCGGCCAAGACACTGAAGAGAAATTCTCTTCTCTTTTCGAATAGTGCCATGTTATTTATATTACGCAGGCTATTATTCCTCGCAACATGGATGGCACTACATAAATGCAATTTTGCATTGTATTCTAATATTCCAATTAACAATGCTCAATATTTTGTTGCACTTTCTGGAGTTGGGGAGGTTGAGGTTGGATCTATTGTTAGGGATATTGATGGTCCACCCATTACAGAACTATCCAGAGATTATTCAGCTCTGGTAATGCTCATTGCTGTCTTTTTTTCCCCCCATTATTCTTTCCTAATTTGGTGACCTAGCTTTTCAACACTGGGGAGACAAATCTGAGGCTCACTGCGTGCTACATTTCAAAGGAAGACACCATCAGTATAGCATAAATGCTGGCTGAGTTTCCCTCGATACCCCAAGGACACTGAGGCCAACTCTCATCAAGTCTGTGAAGCAATACTCTTATTTTCACAAGCGTAAAGACATATGCAAGGATTTAAAGCTCCTAATACACTTACATTTGTGTGTCGATGATCCTGCTCATTAATTTTCAGTGAACTTCACAGCAGATGGAGGTGGAGGGGCTGAATAAGAGAGTCTCCTTTGTTCTGATATTTACAAGTGTGTCTGACACAAGCTTCACTGTAATGACATTCTCCGGCTCTCAAAGATAGCCTTATACAGAAGGTCTACAGGGTATAAAGCTCCACATGAAATCAGCGTGGAATAATCCAATTTATCCCGTCCCGCTTTACCCGGAACAATGCTGTGAGATCCGCAGAACAAGGGGACACAGGCTGAGGGTCGTGAAGGGCAAGTTTAGGAGACTCCAAGACATATTTCTTCAGATTTGATCAAGCTCTTGTCAATTATCTCTGGTCCCTTCAAAGCCATATTACTACTTTTTCCTTCTCCCGGGGTAACCAGTTACCCGTTGTTATCTAACCTGCGTCCATTATGTATGTGAGAGCTTAATAATAATACTTGCATTTGATTTAGTGCAAGTCTTCGAGACAACTCAAAGTGCTTCACAGAATATACTGTAAAGTGAATCGACTGCACACACAGCAGCCAATTGCACACAGCAGTGGCCCACAAACAACCGTGGATTGAATGCTCAAATTATTTATTGTTTGTTTTTCATAAGCGTAAAGACATATGCAAGGATTATTATCTCCAGAAAAGCGATCCGTTAATCGATTAACAACCGGGTTCCTACGTACTACTAAGTAAATAGAGCATGTGGAATAAGGAAATTTGCCCAACATTTCAGGGTGGGGGGAAGGGAGATTACACACTTTGCAGCAAGGTCTCTGAATCATGATCAGGAGTGAGGAATCTGTATTGATCTGTCTGAGATCAGCTAACTCAGCACAGACTGCAATTGAAATCTACAACATTCGGGTCTCTATGGTTCAGTACTTTACCTTTACACCTGAGGCAGTCGGGGAAACAGAAAACATTTCTTTACACAGAGAGCAAACAGCAAGAGCTGGGTTACCAGGAAGCTTGGCTGAGGCTCAGACACTGAACTCATTTAACAGCTTGATGTTGTAATGGGCTACTGACATGCTTGGTATTCCGGAAAGATTAGATGAATTGGGCCAAATGGCCAAGCCCTCGTTGTGTGATATGGTCTAACACCTGCCCTGGAATACCAGCCCCATCTCCTCAGATCCAGCAGCTTTCCTAATAAAACAAGATATGAAGCATTCCGTGTGTGTTAGCTGTCAACAACATTTTATTCTGTAGCATTGGCTCCAATTTGTTTTAATCCAGCCACCCGAAGATTCACAAAATTGGAATGATAGCATGCGGGTCAGATACTTCCTTTTAACCCGATGAACAGAAGCTGCTTTCTATAAACATGATAGATTCATAATTTCGCAGAAGCTCTATGAACGCAGGCACTAGTCTGGTAATGTGGAGTAACCGCTGCTTAGGGAGTGAGCTGCTATTTCATGCAGCCTGACAGCCTCAAGATCAACTTTACTGATACACAGACACAATAGGGATGAGCTAAGATCTCTATTGATCACGTGAGCTGAACCAAGCCGAACGGGAAAGCTCTGACACCAGCCCCTGACTCAACAATGAACGATTCCCAAGGAACGAGAGAAACGAAAAGTTGCTTTTGTTAGACTTAAATGTGGAGCCTTTGCCATTCACATCGATTTGGTGTGCGGTCACTTTTATCCAACTCAAAACTACTTGGGATTCTCTTCTAATGTATAAATTCATAACGATATAGGATTGATGGCACATGGTTCCCAACCACTCTGCTCCTTAGCCATAGATCAAAGATGCATTAGCACATGGTGGGAGGAAAAGCTATCTTTCACTATCCAGTGAAAAGAGTGGTCACTTGGGTGAGATTCTGCAGCACTGATGACACCCAGAAACCACAGCTCAGAACAGGACCTGTTGTACTCTTAAGTGAAGAGGGAGAAACATTTGTGAAATACAAGTCACTGACTAGTCCAAGAGGGATGCTGAATCACAGTGCTCATTAAACTTTCTGCTGATTGTCCCTTTCCTCCTAGGTTTGTGTAGTTACTGCTGTGGAATCTTGACAATGTTCAAAGCGTCTGGAAATTGCCAGAAAATGTTGCACCCAGACCAGTGCACTGTGAACTCCAGCTACACACTGACCAGCTATTTGTGCCTCAGTCAATGTAATCGTTCATTCTCTGAATAATACTATATTTAGCTGAGAGGAGGAAGCAGACAGCAGGGGACCGAGCAAAGGAGGAATGAATGAACATGACCGGAGCAAGCCAACACCCCCCCTCCACTTCTGAAGGCATTGACTCTTGTTGGGTTCCCTATCCCAGACAGTGGCTCGTTGCCCAGTGTGATTCGCACTCACTGGGTTTGAATACGAGTTTGCAGTCTCCACTGATACTCCTGGACGGTTTGTCGTTCCCGCTGTTTGTGGGGCATTGCTGAGTGCAATTTGTCAAGTTAACCTAAAAAAATTGTACTACAATATTCAAAAGAGAAGGGAATTTCTCCCAGGGTCCTGATCGCGAATCCTACAGTCTACACTTTACAGAACTCTTGTGAAACACTTTGATATTTTGATGTAACAGGAGCAGTATCTCTTTTTTTAAAAAAAAATACAGTGTGGGTTGGAAAACCTTAACTTGCTCCTGAAACCATAGCTCGGGTACGTTTTGCAAGTCCGCAGCTATAAGCAGAGCATGACATTCCTGCTTTTCGCAGCCTTAATCCTTCCTCGAGTTTTCTCGGGGTGTTTTTTTTAAAAATATATTATAAATTTTTTTTAAAAAAATCTGCACACGTCCCATTCAAAAGTGGTAAGACAGCACCATCTGCAGGAGGTTGGAGTGAACATGTCTATGCAACCTCGCTGTGGTCAAGGGTGAGAGTCGGGCCAGCTGACTGCTCAGAAATGTGAGGGACAACCACTCATTGTTTGAACACCTGCAGGCCTGTCTACAGATGGTAAGTGTTACTGACTCTCACTTCCACCAGCTCCCAAACTTTGCTCTTTCACCAGGAAGCAGGAAAAGACTGTCACAACAAAATCTTGGCGCAGGACTCGAGAACTGAAGGCACTTTTTACATGAAACACTTGGAAAAAGTCAGGGAGGGGGCAGGGGCAGGCGGGGTGGAGGGGGGGGGGGGAATCCCACACATGACACTTTTTTGTGCTTCTAAGAAGCTATTCCGGCATTTTAAGGAAGCAATATAGAAAGCAGTGCCCCTGCTATGTAACAAAGGTCACGTCTGTGCAGATGTTTAGGTGCCAACTCACGACTCTCTGGTCTCAAAGGGTTTCGCATTTCAAAAATTGCCCGCTAATTTTGTGGCAGTCTCTCAGAAGATTATCCCGGGCTTATTTGGGGGAAAGTCGGTTTTCATAAAACTGACAAACTTGTTATGCTGTAGAGAAATGCCGCAGATTTAAATTGATAGCAGTGGTGCGATTTGCTGGGTCAGTTGTCGCTCCCATGGTAAGTTTGCTTTTATTACTTCTCCCCCACCACCCCACCCCACTAGGCTGTTTTACAGAGAGGTTGGTAAAATTTGCTGGATGTGTGGTGGGAGCTCCTGATATCCTGGCCAACATTCTCCCACTCACCAAGTGCTAAAAATACATACAATTCTTCTCCTTCAGATGAGATGCTAAACCGAGGTCCCGTCTGACTGTTCAGGCGGATGTTACAGGTCCCATGGTGCTATTTGAAAAGAGAAGGGAGTTTCTCCCGGTGTCTGGGCCAACAAGTCCTCAAATAAAATTGGTTATTCACTTCATGGCTATTTTGGAGACATTGCACAAATGGCCACGTTTGCCTACAAATAGAGCACATCTTGTGAAGCACTTTGAGACATCCTCCTAACTTTGCAAGGATTATTAGTATGCAGTCACTACACATTATGGAAAACTCAGAAGCGATTTGATGCGATGAGAGACTTATCAAAGATAGGTCTATTAGTTTGTATTGTTCTGTCACTACAGTTCTTAGTCACAGCGCTTAGGAAAAGTTATGTGCGTTTGAGATGCTTCAATATGATCAAATGCATAAATAAATAAATCCTTGCATTTGATATAGCGCTTTTCACATCTTCTCAACGTCTCAAAGCGCTTCACAAAATAGACTGTAAAGTGAATTGACTGTATATTTGTGGGCAAAACGCGGTAGCCAATTGCGCACAGCAGTGTCCCACAAAAACAGTCGCGGATTGAAAGTGACCAATTTATTATTGTTTTAGATGGATTATTATTAGGCGTGTGGAGTAAGGAAACTTGCCCAAGGTTTCACCCTGCCTGGAATTGAATCCAGGTGTCTCACTTGCAAGGCAAGTGCTCTAATCACTGAGCTACAGGACTCCACACCATTTGTCTTGGAATGTTACAATTTAACACTGGAATCCAATTGTATGCAATTTTATAGCAAAGTCACACAATAAATTCTACAGTTGGTTCGCTAGTATATGCATGAAGCATTAAGTTTTCAAAAAAAACTAAGATTGGAAATACCAAATGCAGGCAATTGATTACTTAGGAAAAATGATAAAGATTTGGTAATAATTTGAGCTATGTTTTGTGCATATATATATATCTGATGCCGTTAGAACACTTGTGTAAAATTTCTGCCTGTAGCATAAACTGGTGATCCATATATGATACACTGAGCTTCAAGTGCTTCATCAAATACTAGTATTGAAGGACAGCACTATTTAAAAAAGGTGGAAAGGAAAAGATGGGGAACTATAGGCCAGTTAGTCTCACATCAGTGATAGGAAACATTTTAGAATCATTGATTAAGGATGTGGTAGTGCGGTATTTAGGGCAGCACAATATAATTAGGCCAAGTCAACATTAAAAAAAATGCAGCGAGACAGATAGGTTAGGTGATTGGGCAGGTAGGTGGCAGATGAAGTATAATGTAGGGAAGTGCGAAGTCATCCACCTCGGCAGAAAAAACAGTAGAGCGGGTTATTTTTTTTAGGAGGGGAGAGATTGGAATGTGTTAGCGTCCAGAGGGACTTGGGTGTCCTTGTACACCAATCACAGAAAGTTATTCTGCAGGTGCAGCAGCAATTAGGAAGGCGAACGGTATGTTAGCATTCATTATGAAAGGATTAGAGTATAAGAGTAGGGACGTCTTGCTGCAACTGTATAGGGCCCTGGTGAGACCACACCTGGAATACTGTGTGCAGTCTTGGTCTCCTTATTTAAGGAAGGATGTACTTGCCTTGGAGGGGGTGCAGCGTAGATTTACTCGGTTAGTACCAGAGATGAAGGGGATGAGTTACGAGGATAGGCTGACCAATTTGGGCCTATATTCTCTAGAATATAGAAAAATTAGAGGGGATCTTATAGAAACCTATAAGATCATCAAAGGGCATTATAGAGTAGATAGTGGGAGATTGTTTTCCCCGGTTGGAGAAACTAAAACCAGGGGTCACAACCTTAAAATCAGAACCCTTTCGCACTGAGTTGAGGAAGAACTTCTTCATTCAAAGGGCAGTGAATGTATAGAACTCACTACCCCAAAGGCTATTGACGCTCAGTCCTTGAACATATTCAAGACTGAGATAGATAGATTTCTTATTACAAAAGTGATTAAGGGATATGGGGATAAGGCAGGTTTAGGATATTAGCTGGAGTTAGATTAGAAGATCAGCCATGATTGAAAGGCGGGGCAGGCTCGAAGGGCCGAATGGCCTACTCCTGTTCCTTTCCATGTTATGTTATGACATGCACTGTGCAAAGAGAAGTATACTGAGCAGTTAAAAAAAATTCAATCTCTGGTCCGAGGGGATTTCAGCCAGGGAGCAGCAGAATAGCAGAATTAATGTGCGTGTGGTAGTTGGGGGAAAATTAGCCAGTGTTCAATCTATAATGAAGTCCATCTCAAGGACAGTGCAACAGATGTAGCACCCCATAAGGATCAAAGTCTTGGTTTCAAGGAAGTAATTTTAATCCTCGGGAACCACCTGTCTACAACCCTATGGTCATTACTGCACTCTAAATCCCCCACAACTTCAAAGAAAATTCACTCCCTTCATTCTTTGTTAAAATCAACTCCAATCACACCATCGCCTTCTTAAGGGCATCAAACCACAGAGTTCTTACCTCCCTTGTCTTTCCTTCCTCTTACATGCGACAGCCTTTCAAGTTTCCAAAGCTTGGCATCACCTAATGCAACTAGATTTATCCTGCCTGTTTTCCTCCTACTCTTCAGTGACTTCTACAAGTTCTGGCTCTTCAGCTGAGGTTTTCAAAGGAACAAAACAAAGACTGTATATATGCGGGCAGACAGACCAACAGGAACAGTCACAATATTCCAGTTAAATATAGGAAACTGTATTAACCCTCTTACCACTACGTTCCTTGTCCTCCATCCCTTCTGACCCCAACTTGGGTCCAAATCACTGACTGTCCAGTACCTTGGGACATTCCCCCGACGTGAAAGGCACGATACAAATGTAATTTGTTCTTGTTGCTGAATCCGAAAGGCATTTTGTACCCACAATAAAATCCTGCCGAACACTTCTTAATAGAAAGCAGAAAAGTAGACATTTACCCAACCAGTTTTGCGAAAATATTTGAGTAGTAAAGCAAATCAAACACATTCACGTCTTCAAACGCTATTTATTTATAAAGTCCGTCTTTTGGTCAACAGGTCCTGCAGGACGATGCCGCTTAACATGAGGTTTAGTCACTGCCAACACGCAGGAATGCATAGAGTCATACACCAAATGGTTCCATGGACTAGTTTTGAGAAAGAAAACAATTCTTTTACATCATTCAGTGAGAAAGAAAAATCCATTTAAAAACTCATCATCATAGAGCGAGGGAGCACCCAGTTTATCAGTGGTTGTCTGCATTTATGTACAAACCTGTCTTTATCTTACAATTTGGGACGGAGGAAGGGAGTGGGGTGGTGTCAGAAACAGGCACAAGCAAATTTACCTTCGTAGGTCTCCTCACTTTAGAACACAGTGCGATTTCATTAACTTTTAAACTGGTAAAAAGATTATTTTGTTAAGAAAAAGATTATTTGTTAAGAAAACGTACACTTGGAAATCTCAGTGTACCGAGACAATTGGACAGGCCTTCTAACCAATTTAAAGGTCGCCAGTTGCCCAAACTAAAAAATAAATTGCTTTCGCCCTGCAGCACTGTGGAGTTGCAGTTTTACGGTCTACATCGCTGAGATTCGTTTTTACAAAACAATGCAAGCTCTTTGCTGTCCAGTACACATAAAGTCCGTTATATACAATTGTGCACACAATTGTAGCCTCCAGTGGTATAGGAGGTCAATACACTTTATCTAAGCAATGAAATACAGTAAATTTGCAGGCGCAATTGCTATTGAACCCCATACCCGGTGATTAATCGATGTCACAATATTAGAGAAGTGCATATCAGCCTCTAGTAACCATATGACACAACGTGGAGACAGAGAAACTAGCAGAACGTAAAACCTTCATGGGATGGGTGAGCATCATGTGGACAGCGCCATTATACTGTAGTATCACTATTCATTTACACAAGCAGGTCCCAGGAGCATTTTGTTTTTAAATTAAAAAAATTACATTTTCCTCAGGGGGCCATTTTCAATGTTTCAATCACAGAAGCAAAGCGAGGAAACTCACACGCATCACAAGTAGGCTAAACAATCTGCAGAAAGCTTGTGCTTTAATCAGAATTAAAAACAAAATCCAAAATAAGCCTTTTTTGGCACTTAGTGCCAGATTTGATGAAAAGCAGAATTAACCCTTTGCCACTCAAAGCAGCTGTAAATTCCTAAAGTAAACAAAGGAAACCTGTGGGTGAGAAAGGGTTAAGAGGAATCCTTCCCTGCTATGATAATTCAGAAATGTTTCTCTGGAGTCCAAGAAAAATAGGAACAGAACCTATCCTGTGTTAGAAAAGTAGGGCTCCCATGCTTCCAACTTCACTTTGTTCTTTCACAAAGATCTCAAAATACTGGTAGATGATGGTGACGGCCAATAAAATACCCGTCCCTGAACCTATAGCTCCCAGGAAGTCTGCCAGGACAGACAGCGCACCAATGCACAATCCTCCAAAGGCAGCTGCTGTTGGAATATATCTGCAAAGAAAGGAGAGAGGTGTAATACTGACTGAAGAGAGCCATAGCCACCCACCCACCTCACAGTTGCTGCGTTTTGCCCACAAAATAGTCAATTCACTTTACAGTATATTCTGTGAAGCGCTTTGAGACGTCTCAAAGACATGATAAGGCGCTATATCAAATGCAAGGATTATTATTATTATTTAAATGAAAAAGTACAGCACTCCTAAAAGAAATCAGGCATCAACCACCCACTAACCCACACCGAACAGGAGTCAGATTATGATCTTGGATTTCAGGAAAGTGAGAGGGCTTTACACAACCACTAGGTGGAACCCAGGCTGCTTTTATTTTAAAACTACAATGACAGGATTTTTGGATTGGCATTAGTATGTGGTACAGTTTTATCAAAGGTAGGATTAAAATCGAATCCCCAATAATTACTAGCAACTTATTAAGCCCAGTATCTGATGCTGCATTTTATGCACTGTTCACTTAAAAGGTTATACTCTTGCTTCTAACTATCTGTGGCTGAAAACAACAGTGAAATCTCTAAAGCCAGTGCAAGCGAGATTGCAGCTTGTGGTTGTAGGCATCAGCTTTGATTGCCTTTTCTCACGGGAGTAAAGTGGAAGAAAGCAGATACTCAGCCTTTCACTGTGGCTAATACCCATCTATCACTTCAAGCCAATGCGACTATTCAGCTGTTATGGATCTGTATTTTACACAATCCAATTACACAGCCAAGGATCCCACTTCTGGTTTCAAAAGAAGGACAAGCTCAAGGCCCTTAGTGTAGGACAGTAGCTTAGAGAAACACAAAGTTCTGGTTCTAAACCATTTAATGGGAATAGCAGTACATGTTAAATGACTCACCTGTTTAGCTCATGGACCATTGAGGTCTCTCTGTGCCCCCGCATGACCATCTGTTGCTCCTTCAGCTGCTTGGCAACCTGTACAATACAAAGACACACTCCATATGAAGCCATCGCCATTATTAATTCAAGACCAACACTACACAGGATAGCAAACTGCCTGGTCTTGCCAATTAATAAGCAAACGTTCCTCCCTCCATCCACATTTCCCTGCAGAAATAAAACAAGATCATTGCTCAACAAGAACGAGTTTCTTCCACATTCACCAAATCTCCATCCAGTCCACAGGGGAATGAGCACCGCTAGTTCTCATTGGCATGACCAGCACTATAAACAAGAAGACTCCACGGATACCAACTCCAACACTGGCAAAGCCCGACTTCCAATACAATGCCAAATTTATAGAAATTCCACGAAATGCTGTAAAATGTGTACAAATATTCAGCCCTTTTCACACTGTTGGGTTACAGCAGGAATCTTCAGCTGAATTCCGATGAAAAGATATTCTCAAAACTTGTCATTATGTTTTTAAGTTACTTTATTGCTAAGCTCTGAGCTAATTGGACAGGGGGGTGGGGAGAGAAGGGGTAATAATTGCCCCAAAGCAGTTACAGAGGTTCACTGTGAGGGAACTGAATGGCAAAATTACAATCAAACACCAGCTCAAACAGTTCTGGGCTCAGTAACTATTCAAATCAACACTCCTGATATTAGTAATGCTGTTCAATTAAAATATCTGAGAAGCAGAACTACTCAGAAGAAAGAGATAGTCTTGAAGATTTGCTCCAAAACCAAAGCTTCAGGGTAAAATACTTACATCCTTGGCTGAAGAACCAGACACTTCAATCCAGGTCTTGGAGAAGAAAGCACAGGAGCCCAACATGAAGACAATATAAATGGCAGCGTGAACGGGGTCATCTAACACTGAACCGAATGACTCCGGAGGAGAGAGGTAATAGCACAGGCCTCCGACAGGATAGGCTCGGGCTGGCCCACCACCCGTATTGTCCTTCAAAACAGAGGGGAAAAATGTCAATAGAGATAGGAAAACAGCACTCAACCAACTATTGACTCGATCCTCCAACTGAACCCATACTTGTCCACTCAATCGCATCTAATTCCCTTTTGAAAGATCCAATTTTCTAGACCTGTGTTAGTCCGCCAATGTTAAGTGTAGGGTTTAGTGCAAAATTGCTTTGTACTATTCTATATATCATATACACCCATGGATTCTCTTCGTTGTAAAAATTTGGTCAAATCCCCTCTTCCCTTTAGTTATTTTTGGTGAATTCAGTGCTCAACATGGTTAGGAACATTGAGCTGCAAATCAAACACCTTCCCATTTCCAGCATCAGCTTCAAGCACGATTAATGCAGATTTTGTGAAGCATTTCCCACCGCATGAATGGTTCCAATTTGAACGACTTCTTAAACCTGTTGAAACTTCTGCACAACATTATGTTCTACAGCATCACTGCATTGTTGATATTCAAATGCCAAAACAAAAAAAACTAAATACTTTAATTTGTTGCTTTCCTCCCCAGTAAATGTTTTTGATTCGGATCAATCCATTTCCCAATAAAGATTTATACTTACAGACCAGGTGCCAAGGAGATTCACGAAGAAGTTCCCACTGAATCTTGTGGACAACATCTGAGAGATGACGTACAGGTTGGACACCAGCGCAGACTGGAGGATAATGGGAATATTTGATGTGTAGAACAGCTTGATGGGGTAGGTATTGTATTGCCCACGGTAACGGGCAGACTTGATTGGCAAATCCACTCTGAAGCCCTGCGACAATCAAAGAAAACTTTTCAATGCTATTGATCAAACAGCACTGTGCGAAGATTAGCTTCTTCCTGTTTGGGAAACAACTGGATTAGGTAAAACCTTCCAAACTCTCACCTTCCTTAATGTTACCTACCTAAAGATCAATGGGGTAAATTACTAGGCCTTTGAGCTAAAGTCAGTAGGTTCACAAGAGCTGCCCCTTTATGAAGTTTTTTTACGCCAATTCTCCTTGAAAAGATAATAGCCACACATACACATATGAAACTACCCACTCAAGATAGGAGGCTGTAACCTTAGGGGTTCAACTGACAAGAAGCCACAAGAACAAACCTTAAGCAGTTTATAAATTACCCAAACAAGACAATAGCCTTGAAATTACTCCATAATGGATTACGCGGGGCAGCTTTAATTCACCTTTCGGTTTCTCTTGTCAGCAGATGGCCAGAGTGCTTCACATCAAAACTCACCAATGGTTGAGCTTTGCCCCATGAAATGTTGCTCATTATAAAACCTAAGCAACCAGAATTTCCTCCTTAAACCTCATTCCATTATCAGATTCCCATTCCGTTATTCCCAGATATTTACTTTCCCTCAAAATTTGAAAATCTCTAAACAGGACTTCTAACTCATCCCAAACTACATGAATGTAACTAATCCTTTAAGGAGCTGATGATTGTATTTCAGTTTCAGAGGATCACATTCTCATGCTAATCCACTGCCCATTTGTTCTTGTCTGTTTAGGTTTCTGTAGATCACAGACAGATTTAAAAAGATCCAGCACACATTGCATTCTGAAAGCACATTACTGTAGGATATGAAAATAGGTTTGGATTAGCTCAGAGATCAGACAGCTCTGAAGTTCCCTGGAAGGTTGGTGACAAACAATTTGTCTCTACTCTTATCTTATTATTACTGTTCCTGCAATATATTTCACAAGAACTACACACTCATGTTTTCTCTGAAAACAGTAAAGAGACAACACATTTGCTTTCTGGTAACTTTGCTTAACATATCTTCTCTTAAGAATTGAATCCAATAAAAAAAATTACATGTTAAAAGTCACCACCTCATTGGAATACCAGCTTCCTTGTAATACAATAACATTCTAACTATAGCTGAAATATACCTCCTTTCCCAATTGTTTTCCCACCGCCTCTTCCTGATGGGACTAAAACTGAGGCACAGATTCCCAAGGTACCTATCGCTCTTCAATACCTCGCCCTGTGTTGCTATTTTTGTGTACCCGAGTCTCCTCATTGTACATTTAAATAACTCCAATGGGAATACCTACACAGCACTCGAGAGATTATAATAATAATAATAATCCTTGCATTTGATATAGCGCTTTTCACGTCGGGAGGACGTCCCAAAGCGCTTCACAGAACACACTGTAAAGTGAATTGACTGTATATTTGTGGGCGAACGCGGCAGCCAATTGTGCACAGCAATGTCCCACAAACAGTCGTAGATTGAAAATGACCAATTTTATTATTGTTTTTGGTTTTTGGAGGGATTATTATTAGGCGTGGAGTAAGGAAACTTGCCCAAGGTTTCGCCCTGACCTGCCTGGAAATGAACTCAGGTCTCTCACTTGCAAAGCGAGTGCTCTAACCACTGAGCTACAGGCCTCCATTATATTCTCCTTACCCTGAGGAGGAACTGAAGCCAACTATAACACCCTCACTGCTATGCTGGCTCAGATAACAAGCCCACAGCCTTCTAGTTTGTAAAAGGCTTAGTGCTCCACAAGACAATGTCTTTATTAAATTTGTTATTATTATTATTTATTAAATTATTGAATTGGTATTAAATCCCCAGCTCCTGCTCACTCACCTGGAAGTATATAACCACAGCAAAGACAAAGATGGTGGCGATGAGATTCATCAGATTAGGAAGGTTCTGCCGGTAGAAAGCTTCACGTAGGGCCCGGACTTTGTCTTGACGTGTGGCCAACAAATGAAAGAGGGCAATGATAGACCCCTCAAACTCAGTTCCTGCACAAAACACACTAGAATTATAGCACACTGACAAGGTCCAAACAATTAGGACTATATAGTAGATTCCTGACAACCCCACCTACCTCTTCCGGTGTTGACTGTAGTAGGGCTGAACGCCTTCCATACGATTGTCTCGCAAATGTTTGTGGCGATGAAGAGAGAGATACCAGAGCCCAGACCATACCCTTTCTGCAGCAGCTCATCCAGAAGCAGCACAATCAGGCCAGCAACAAACAACTGAAATATAATTTGAAAATACTTAAGAATTTAAAAATAAAGTGACATGAGACACTTTCAGTTAAAAATATTAATGCAGTCAAGGTTGGAAACTCAAACTTCATAATTACTGTGAAGTTTATGATTCTTCCCTTCATTAAATGTGCTTTGCCAACGCTACAACGTCAACGTTACTCTCACTTTCTGGACTTCTCCTAAACCTCTGATTTGGTGCTGCCTGGGAGAAACCAAACTCTCAGGACTTCACCATGCAGGAGGTGGCTGTGGTGTGCAAATCAACAGTTCGCGACTTCAATATTGTAAACATTGTTGATCCCTGAATATCTAACAAACCAACATCTAATTTCCAGCAAGTGCTTTTGTCACCATAAACTGTAAGATTCTCCTTCATAGCCTCCTTTTTCAGCCCCACCTCCAAAGTACTGCATTTCAACTCCCATTGGCTTCCCTGCTTTTCTTCTAGTCCCTTCTAATCTCTGGTATAATCCTAAAGAAATTAGATCTTGTATCTAGAACAAAATTAGCACTTGCCTGATGCTTGACTGTGCAGAAGATTTCAATAGCAAGAACGTAGTCACTTTAACTATAATGTTGCATTTATAGTAGACTTTGTGCAGCTTTACCTGAATGATGATGAGGAGGCAAATACCAGCTCCCATTTCTGATGGATCTCCGTACATGCCAGTCATGACATACACAATGGCTTGTCCAATGGTGATGATCATACCAAATACTGGGGTAAGTAAGGGAGGAGAAAAATAGTTAGCCTGCAATATACATCAGAACATAAACACTAGCAGAAGAAGCACTTTGAAGCGCTTTGGGACGTCCTCCCGACGTGAAAAGCGCTATATCAAATGCAAGGATTATTATTATTATTATTACTAGTGTGGCGATACACATGCTTAACAAGACCTTGTTTCTCAGCCAACGCTTCCAAAAACCCCACCACTACCACCCTCCGACTGCACAACCGTTGGGAGTATTACTCTCTTTCACTTAAGCCACACTTAAAACAGTCACACACTTCATTACTTGGAAGTACTTCGAGACATCAGTGATGAAGTATAAGTTTTTTTTCTTATTCATCCAATCCCAGCCACATTTAATATGGAAACAACAACCAGTCACAACTGCTTTGCTAAATCAGGAAGATGGCAGAATTCATCTCTGCAATTGTTGAGTTAGGTAATTTCAGCCAGTGACAGTAATTGGGCACTGACTGGCCACAGTCCTCTAGGGATTTCGATTTGAGGGGAAGAGAGAAGAGGAGAAAAAAGTGAGGAGGGTGAAAGAGGAATAATCACTATGCAGCGATGCTTGCTGAGTATATTGCTTTTAAAGATTTCTGCTGCAATTGCCCATCTAACTCTGTGTGGAGGGAGCAATATAAGTGCAAATTGTTGTTATTTATTGTTACACACACAGGGTCAATTTCACTTTACAATATATTCTGTGAAGCGCTTTGAGACGGCTTGAAGACATGATTAGGCGCTACATCCAATGCAAGAATTATTACTTATCATAACCTGCTCCAAAAATGATGAATGAGATCCGGGGTAAGCATCACCCAGAGAACCGTTTCCCAAGAATGAGTGCGCAATAATAATAAACACTGTATAGGATCCCCTTTGATTAATTATAAATGACAGCAATGTGCTTTTCTATGTCCCAATGTTACATAATTTATAGGAAAAGGTAAATCTCAAACAGAACACACATGAAGATTACAGAACGTGTACTGCACAAGGTTGCTCTTATCTTTTTCAGCTAATGTACTCAGGCAGAGGTGAGCATCAGCATCTCGGCCAAGTATGGAATTGGATTGTCCGTTGGATTGCATAGTATCAGGGCATACTCCTAATACAATCTGTTAAGACTGAAAACGTACATTTCTGAGCTCCGTTGAAGAGCGCTCGATCTTTGGGAGTGTCACCGACTTCAATGATCTTTGCACCTGCCAGAAGCTGCATGATGAGACCAGATGTGACAATGGGAGAGATACCGAGTTCCATCAGTGTACCTAAAGAAAAACACATACTGTTAGCCTCTTGTGCTGCACTGAAATCAACATACGTCAACATCTCTACCCTTACTTAACATCTCAAAGATTAGAAATCCTTACTCCATTCCTCTTAATAGTTAAGTTCCTCTTTAACACAATACCTACCCTACCTCCCCACCTTTAAATGCATCATTCTGACTGTTTTTGGTCATCTAGCCCCATCCCCCCACCCTCCTTTATCCTCCCATCCCCAACTTGAAGTACCACACCAGCTGTGGGAAGTACTTTGAGTACCTTGAGATGTCCTCCCTGGCATGAAAGGCACTATACAAGGATAAATTGGGTTATACTAATCCTCCCATGTGCTGAAAAATAGAAATACAAGCTGCAGCAGCTTTTGGTTCCTTAACAGGGCTGTTGAAGTGCAGACTAGATGTAGCTGGTATTTAATATTTGATGATCTTGCAGCACAGCATATTGGTGCACTAACACACCGACATGAAGTGGCAGGTTGTGGATTTGCATCCATGATTCTTCACATCAGTGTTTTTATAGAGATGTGAACTTAAGAAGCAAAAATGGGAAAGCCACAAGGTAGTCATGCACCGCTTGCATCTATGCTGCCTGCAAGTACACTCACCCAGGGAAGGAATGGCATGTGAAGCAGAATGACATGGCTTAAATAGCATGAAGATACTGACGCTGCTTAAAATGGCTGTCAGTCATGAAGCAGCTGTTAGCTCAGAGCACAAATGTGAAAGGGGTCAATAGATGGGACACCCTTAGAATGAAGAAAACCCGACACACCCATACTGTGCGTGACAACACAGTGAAGAGCTATAATGCATTACATCAGTACGTTGGAACAATGGACATGTATCTAATATGAGCTTCAGGACTGTCACTGGCATTCAGCAACACTTCGTACCACTCATATCGGCTCTGGCTTCAAGACTGCGTCCAACATTTTGAGCTATGGAACAGTAGTGCAAAACACTCAAGAGTAGCAGTGAGGGGAACAATAAAATCTGAGGAAACATATTAAGAATTGAACACGAGCAGTGTATTGGAATGATAAACATACTGACTGAAGTGTGATTTTTCTGTTACTATTTAGCAAGTGAAAAACACCTTAGTCACAATATTGAGATTTAGGCCTGGTTGTTTAGGAGACTAAAGCAAAACAAACAATGTTAGATATCATTTAAGTGTTGATTACCCTGTTTGACGCCAAAATAACTCTCATCCAGTAGAATGGATCTGCAGAGTCGGATGACATGATACCAAACAACGGAATCTGAAATGTAAAATAAATATTTAAAATCAACACTTTAGGAGTATTAACAAATCCACATCTCCCAAGTAAACCCAGTTAAAATATTAAAATGTTTGATTTCTACTTCAAACATTAGATTGCTTCAAGACAGAAGTAACATCCTCCACATAAATCCAAGTTGGAGAAAGAATAAAATGGACTCACCTGGCAACAGACTAAGAAGATGAAAAGCGTTATTGCCGTCCATAATACTTTTTCTCTGAATTGAATCTAAAAATATGGAAAAGGATAAAAATGCTGAGATTAATACGAATAAAGACCATGAACAACATCAGGAACATCCAGTATGAAAAAATACTAATAAATAAGAAACCTGCAAGCTTCGATACAAGATAACCCAGGTTTAGATCCTTTGGTTTGCAAAATTATGGAATCATTTCATCACATCCTCTCCTTAAATTACAGATACAATCCCATACTTTAATCAAACTTTGACCATTTGTCTTAGGCTTCTGATTGATCCCGTACACAAAATCTGGGGGAAGAATGATAACTGTATGAACAATTTGGGGATTGAATCACATATTAGCACATCCTGGAACAACGTCAATAGTCTTTTCCTGTGCTTGCTGGTACTTGTAGGCTTGACAGGCAATCTGTTTAGATTGCCTCCTCTCAACTTTGTTCAACAGCCATTTTTTATAATTAGCTACATATTTAACCACAATCAGGCATTTAACCCCATAACAAACTATACAAAACTCCACTTTACTTTTCCTAGCTATATAAAACCCTACAATCAAGTTTTCTTTTGTTAAATAATCAGTATTTCTTCACATTTATAGCCTGAAGCCACCAAGTCATTCTAGTGTAGAATTCCATGGGTTATAAATGGTATCAAGAACCTCTCTAAATGACAAAGTGAGTGTCTAGACAGTGACTAGCTATTCAACCACAGCATCACAACAGAGTCAGATACTATCCTCACCAGGGATCCACATAGATCTGAGATCATGAGAATCTGGTTTACTTCTCCTCTGCCACAAGCTAATGTGGTGCAGCCTCTGGAAATAAGTTAGTTAACTTAGCACAGAACAGGATCACGTAGAGGCACACCAGTCTCACACTAAGGTAGAGCGCTTTACCAACTGAGTGACAAGGAGGAGGAAACCCCAATCTTTAAACATAATCCTTTTAAACAGCAAGTAATTTACCTTTCTTTCAGGTTTCTGAATCTCTGGTAATACCGCACAAAATGGTTTGATGACCTCAAGAAATTTTACTGCAAGACAAGAAAATCAGGAAAACTTGAAATTAAATATACAGACACACACAAGCAAGTCATGAGCCCACCTAAGTTAGTTATGCACAGCTTCAGGCAATCCAGAGATACATATTGCAAGCTTTTTTTAAAAAAAAGAAATCTATGTAAATTTTTGATTTAAAAAGAAATAGAAAATGTTACGTTTCACTCTATTTACTGACATGCACAATACAAATTCAGTAAACCTTTCAGCAACATAATTTCTCAAAATCATGGCTGAGTGGCCTATTACTGTAGTGTACTATATAATTCCACATAAATGTGAATACCTTGAATGTCATTGACAAGAACATACCCTTACATTACCAGTCCTTCTGGGAAGTAAATATTCTTTTAAAATCCAACATTTTCCACATCTGAGAAAATGCTGCCAGGGAGAAACGTTCCACGTCCTACTCTTACTCCAACTCTCAAGGATTGTTGACAAAACCAGTTTGTCCACCATTCTAGACGTTCACGGAAGAGACTGCGATTTGACCGATACCCAAGTGCATCCTCTTCTCTTTCGTTGTACGCATCAAGTGCTCGGGATTACTATTTTTATAATAATAATAATCCTTGCACTCGATACAGTGCTTTATATGATGAGAAAGCACAAACGCTTCGCAGGATCTTACTGTTAAAGTGTAGTGACCCTACATTTCGTAGGCAAAATAGTGTGTCCAATTTGCACACAGCAATGCCCCACAAACAGCCGTGAAATGAATGACCAAACCTGAATCTGTTCCACCTTACATTTTTTTTATATATTAAAAAAAAAGCAACACCACCGTTGATGGATGTTGTTTCACGTTACACGTTTTAGGCGGTGCGTCTGACTTTCATTAGTCGGTGTTGGGTGCGGTGATATGTATTTATCGACCGGTACGGAATGAGTTGAGAAGTCAGCGGATTCACGGAAGAGAGAGAGAGAGAGAGAGAAAAATAAAGGTTGAGCCCCGTAGACACCGGTGAAAGATGTTTAAGGAGACAGACGGCCTGAGAAGGTAGATGTCTTCTGCAGTGAGGCGCTGTTTGAGGGGGAGGGGGAGGGGGGAAGGGGGCGCTCGGCCTCCACACCTCAAACGGCGACGTGGCGTTCAATTGCCAGCGACCGCTGAGGGGCAAACGCGGCTTCGAGAGGGTTGGGGGGGGGGAGAAGAGGCCTCGGATTCGGGTTGAAGTGTGTGTGGGGGGGAAATCCTCCTCCTTCCCACCCCCCAAACGAGGCCCGGGAGAGAAGAGCTGCGGCCGCCCGTTCCCTGAGGCAAGAAAATCGGGTCCAAAAGGGGCTCTCGCGGCGGGGACTCGATTAGGGCCTCCGGTTTTCGGTCGAGGCGCCGGCGGGCAGAGCGCACCGCGACGAGAGGGCCCGACACTTACTGCCCATGATGGCGGCGGAGGTGGTGACCACGACGACAGCGGCTCTACGGGGAGAATTGGTCCGGGTCCGGCGGCGGCGGCGGCTCTGGGAAAGGGAAGGGAGAGGCGGCGGCTCCTCTTTCTCAGGGCTCACTTCAGAGACACGTCAGCGGTCGGAGGGGGAGCAGCAGCTGGAAAAGGCCGCCCGCCAATGGCAGACCGCTGACGCCCCCACGTGACCTGCCGGCCGGCAAGAGCCGAACCGCCGAGCGCTACGTCACGAGCCGCCCGGGAATTCCCGAGCGACCAAAGGCACACCCACGTGACCGCCTCAGCCCGGCTCGGGAGAGGACGAGAAGGGCTGAGCGTCGAACACGTCACGCGCCGCCCGGGAACACACGAACCCCCCCCCCCCCGGGCGGCTGCGTCGCAAGCCACCCGGAAAGACCCGAACGACCAAAAACGTGACAGGCAGCCCCGGCTCGCGAGCAGTGGACGAGAAGGACCGAGCGATGCACGTCACGCGCCGCCCGGGTACGCGCGCACGGAACCACGTGCCGAGCGACCACGCCACGTGACGCGCTGTTGACCGTTGGGTCGCGCGTGCCGTTCAAACTGTCGAGGAGATGCCGCGCGAAGGCGAAATGGTTGTCCGCCATCTTGTGACCCGGAGGAGCAGTTGGGTGCCACTTACGCCGAATGTGCTCAGACCGTTCTCACAGGTAGACTGTAAAGTGTGTATTTTCATAAGAGTTGTAGAATTATACAGCACAGAAGGAGGCCATTAGGCCCCTCGTGCCAGCGCTGGCTCTTTGAAAGAGCTATCCAAATTAATCCCACTCCCCTGCACTCTCCTTATAGACCTGCAAATTTGTCTTCCCCAAGTTTGTCCTCCTTTGTAGGTGAACATGGCAGCAATTTCCCATTAAAAACAGCAATGGTCTTATCTTTGGGGGAGATTGTCAACCAGGGCAGTAGGAGTAAATCCCTTCTCTCTGAGAATAAAACTCTCCGAATGTAATGTTTTCATTACATTGAGGCTTGACTATGCAAACTCATTGGTTGTTGGCCTCCCCAACTCCTCCCTCCATAGGCTGCAGATCATCCAGAACTCTGCAGCCCGGGTCCTCTCCGCACCAGGCTGTGTGACCCTATCACCCCCATCCTCGACCGACTGCACTGGCTTCACATCACACAGAGGATACAGTTCAAGATCCTGGTCTTCGCCTTCGAAGCCCTCCATGGTCTTGCTCCCCCCCCCCCCCCCACCTCTCTGACCTTCTAACCCCCTACAATCCTTCTTTCTCGCTTCGGCCTGCTTCGCGTCCCCTGCCTCGCTCGCCCCACTCTTGGCGGGCAGGCCTTCTGACATTTTGCCCCCAACCTCTGGAACTCCATTTGCAGTCCCTCCGCCTCGCCCCCCTCCCTTACCTCCTTCAAGACCCTCCTCTTCGACCGTGTTTTCAATCTCCCAGTTTGCCCTCCGCCCTCCCCAACCACCAGCTCGGGTCCAAAACTCTGTCTGTCGAACGCCTTGGGACGTCTTCCCGACGTGAAAGGCGGTATACAAATGTAATGTTGTTGTTCTTGGGATCTTGAACATTCACCTGAACAGGCACAGACGTAACCTCAATTCAGCATCTCACCTGAAGGATGGCCACACTGGCTCTGCAGGACGTTCCACCCAAGACTATTGGAGTGTTCAAAACCTTGATGTGTGACTTGAACACAACAAAGCCTTCTGGCTCAGAGGCAACAGTGCTACCAACTGAGCTAGGCTGACACCCAAGGAAACAGAAGCATCATTTTGAGCCACTTACCATGCCCATATGGTGGTGTCAATTAGGAAATGGACTAGGAATTTATTTTCAGCATGAGGCTATAAACGAGGTTTAGGCAATTACAATGTGTGATTGTGTTGCATTGATTTAAATCTCTCAGACATTATTACCCCCCAAATCACTTACCTAGATCTTCTGTAAAATGCTGTACATATGTGGTGGGTGATCAGGTCAATTGAACTGCAAAGATTTTGACTGCGTGTGGATAAATTAAATGAAACTAATTTAATGTTCAGAGATGTCAGTTACAAAGTTCCTCCAGCAGAGGACAGGCCTGCTCTAGTGTTGACAACACTGTGCTAGCCATCTTTTATAAGAACACAAAAGCTGCCAGGAATATAAAAAAAACCTTAAAACAAATCCATTCCTTTTTTGATTGTCTTCTATGCCTCCTTACACACATCCTTCATAAAAACACCACTATTAGCCTCTTGTTCTCATTTATACCGCCCATTCCAAGAGTCTTCCTTGGTAACTACGCCACAAGTCAATTCTATAATAATAATCCTTGCATTTGATATAGCGCCCTATCACGTCTTCGAGACGTCTCACAGAATATACTGTAAAGTGAATTGACAGTATATTTTCTGGGCAAAATGTGGCAGCCAATTCCACACAGCAGTTTCCTTCAAACAGTCGTGGATTGAAGTGACCAATTTATTACTTTTTTTGAAGAAATTATTATCTCCGGAAAAGCGATCCCCCAATCGACTAACAACTGGGTTCCTACTTACTGCTAGGTAAACAGAGGCATGTGAAATAAGGAAACTTGCTCAACATTTCGCCTTGCTGGGAATCAAACCCAGGTCTCTTGCTTGTGAGGCGAGTGCTCTAACCACTGAGCTACAGGACTCCACGATATTATACTTCATATCTGTCGAACTTGTTGACCAGAATACTGGGAGAACCTCTCATCTTTTTTCGAATAGTGCCATGGGATCTTGTTAACATCCACTTGAACAGCAGGCAGTGCTTCCCCACACCAGCCCAACATTAAATTATCAGCCTAGATTATATAAATTCAAAATCCCATCACGGGCCTTGAATGCCACAACCTTCTAACTCTGAGGCACTCACAATTAGTTCTCAGATAAACAACCCAGGGTAACGATGGATTATAGAGTCGCTTGGGTGGTGTGACATTAAATCCTGCAAGGATGTAACTATTTTGTGCACTATAGACACTGCTTTCTTTCTATACGCTCTCATGCATGTTTCTGATAGCCTAATAATTTCCAATACCAATTTGTTTTTATTCTTAATCAATGTTCCCTCCTTAGCGAGAACTGTGCTCATGTTGAGGGTACTAGACACCCTCTAGCACATTGTTTAACTGGCGATGCTAAACATCCTTGCATTTGATATAGCACCTTAACACATCATTGAGATGTTTCAAAGGGCTTGAAAGGATTTACTGTACATTTTGCACATAGCAATGTTTCCAAAAAAGCCCTGAATTCAATAAACCAATTTATCTGGTGCAATTTTATATGCTTTAAGTGTGAACCTCAGATAGTTGTTGTATTCCACAGTTGAATAACCTCAGTGCAATTCAGTACTGGTCTAAAATTCGCACACGTATGCGTTCCACCAGCGATCACTGGATAGTGTTCAACAGCAGGAACCCTTGTTAAATGTTCTTCTAACCCAGTGTTTATAAGCCACTAGGCTATTTGGCTGAGATCAAATTAGTCAGCAAAAGTCAGCGATTTAACCTTTCTAAGTATGGTTCATTTCGACACTTGGCAGTAGCATTACCAATTAAGCCATCAGGGAAGCCTTGCACCATTTTTTAAAGACAAAAAGCTACAAAAAATGCAGAACTGCAAATCATGTGAGATGACAGCCAACAAAATTGGCAAAGTTAAAAGCACAAATCTGCAGTCTATAAATATATTTTTAACTTGTGCAGAATACATAGTATCATCTAAAGCTGACAATGAACCTCTGAAAACAGATTTGATGATAGGACTAATCAGTTCAAATGTATCAATCACAGCAATGCTGGTCAGGCCTTAGAATAAACAGGAACTCACCAGGAGGGCTAATTAGTTGGCTCAATACCCTAATGTGAAGTCTTCACTTGATGCTCACTTCATTAAGTACGACATTCTGTTGCTTCAAGAGAGATACTTTTGGATGGATTCACAGGTTGAATTTCACACTGGAGAAATATTAGGCAGCACAGGGTTTTGTCTCCTTATTTTGTTCAGAATTAGTTGCCCACAGAATCATGTGCAGAACTAAATCAAAAAGTCCAAACCTGAAGGCAGTCACTACGTGTCCTATTTGCCATCTCATTCATCTACCAAGTCAGGAGGTGGTGGGATGAGATCCCTGGGGTTGAGCCTTGCAACCAGGCATACATCATAGCTGTCATGCATAAGGACATTGCAGGCCACAACATTCCACAGGTTTTCCCAGGGGTTCATTTCCAGAATCTCTTTAACAATCACTTCATGCCGATCTGAAAGTGAGGACAAAATGAAACAGAAACGCTGTAGATTACAAAAAATCGATAGGAGCTGCCCCAAATATGACTTAAAAGTTTTTGACCAAGTTATGAGCGATTCCAGACAATTAGTGTCAGTAGGCTATTTAACTTCAGGAGGCATCATAGTCAAACCTTACCCTGCTTTCACCTGCACCCCCCACTATCACTTGTCAACAGGATTCACTGGATGGGAATAAGGTGCAACAGGCTAATGTCCCGTCTCCCTGCCCTTGTCTGCTTAGCATGTCAAATGAGGCCAAATGTAGCATTTCACCTGCTGTCATCAGTAAGATCATTCCAGTGAATTATTTCGTCAGATCTTTTCATACCTGCACTTTGAAAGGCTCCACAGAGATACAGCTTTCCCTCTATCACGCCTGCACTGGTGGAATTTGTACGAAGAGACAGAATTGGTAACGGCAAGGGAGGTCCCTCCCGCCAGAAATCACCATCTGGGTTGTAGATTTCCACCAGATCCAAACATCTCCTCGCCTGACCTCTGTCAACACCAGAGCAGCCTATCCCACCTAAAGTTAAAAAAGTAAGTAAAGGTTACAGATTTCTTTTTCCTGCTTAGAAACAGAATCTATTTCACTCTATTTCACCTTCTGCCTTCCTAATTTTCTTCCTTCCTAGCTTAAAACTCCGGCCGACTCCTGTACTCAGCTAACTCAGGCTTGCAACAAGTCCCCCACCCTCTCCCTACCACCATCAGTGACTGAGCCTTCAATTTCTTTGCCCCTAACCTCTAGAATTCCCTCCTTGTTGCCCCTTCTCTATCAGTCTTTTAGACACACATTAAAATCTACCTCTTTGACCACATTTTATGGTCATCTCCCCCTTCTCCCTCCTTTATTTGCTTCTCTCGCTTCAATCCCATGTTTGTAAAGTGCTCCGACATTACCTACATGAGGGGTGGTATATAAATACAAATTGTTCTTGTTGACTACAATTCGAAAGTCATTGATAGTCCCTAGTATCTCATCTGTGAGGTCATTTTTATCATGTAAATGGGGCAAATTCCTCAACATATGTAACTTCTGGTCTCTCGGCTTAAGGTACCATAAGCCTACTGCAGATTTTGAGCAGGCTGGCCAGCAAAAAACTGAAAATTGAAAAGCAGCACTAAAAGGATTTAGGTTGAGGGACAATCAATTGTTAGTAAGTAATGTCACGTTTCAGCACATAATCAATTCTCAAATTGCTGCATGCCTTACAAATTTAAGTGATCATTCACAAGTAAGCAAATTGACTCCTAACATAAAACTGGATTTAAATTCCTTGATGTTCCAGGACATATTACTAATATGTATATCTCTGAATTGTATACAGATTAGTAATATAAATGTAATCATATTTGCTGAATGTCTACATCTGTAAACCAGCTATTAAAGCCAGGATTAAAGACAGACAGCAGTTACATTGAAAAGGTATGGGGAATGAGCAGGCAATTGGGATTCAAATAGATGGTGTCAGTGGAACAACAACAACAAGATTCCATTTATAAAGCGCCTTTCACGTCAGGAGGACGTCCCAAGGCGCTGCACAGTTGGGTCATGACCCGAGCAGGGGGGAAATGGTCAGGGTGAGGGGAGGGATGGGAGGGAGCGAGAAGGGGGAAGAGAGTCGAGAGGGGAGCTGAAGGCTCGGTCAAAGAGGAACAGCTAGCATAAACACAGATTTAGTGTGCCCATAAACTCCTGTGCTGTAATTTCTATGATTCTCTGGGAGACTACTTCCTTTGCTGTTTATTGTGCTCAAAAGTCTTATTGCAGCCATCAACATTGTGAAAACAAATTACATTCCTTTATTGCTTTTGCAGGAATATGAGATTTTTCAATGTTAGTCTTCCATTTAATATCGATTTTTGTCAAAATAGCTTTAAATGCTTCACAAAATGCGTAACTTACTTGGAAGTGCAGCGGTTTTATTTGTATGTAAAGTGGCATTTAATCTACGCAATCAACATCTCGTAAACAGGAGTAAGGTAAATGATTAGGTTTAATCTGTTTCTGGTATGAGAATAACAAATGCCTAGCTGCATTATTTAATATATTATTTATACAAATAAATAAGTTGTTATTTCTATCATGCCAACAATTATAATCCCGTGTTTTTAATTATATTAAACCATACTCTTCATCTGCTATTTACAGGGTATTCACCATAGGTGCATTGAAACCAAACCTTGTTCTGGTTCAATTTCATGAGATATGTTAGATAAGAGTTAGGATGTTTGACCAGATAACAACAACAAGAAGATTACATTTGTATAGCGCCTTTCATGTCAGGAGGACGTCCCAAGGTGCGGGACAGAGTACAGCATTTCAGACCTGAGCTGGGGTTGGGGAGGGAGGGGAGGGGAGTGGGGTGGCCGATGGCATGGTCGAAAAGGAGGGTCTTGAAGCGAGACTTGAAGTAAGCTAAGGAGGGGGCGAGGCGGAGTGACTGGGGGATAGAATTCCAGAGGTTGGGGCCAGAGTGGCTGAAGGCTCTCCTGCCAATGGTGGAACCGCTGGGTTGGAGGACATGGAGCAAGCCAGAGCCGGCTGAGCGGAGGGAACTGGCAGGTTGGTAGGGGGTTAGGAGGTCGCAGAGGTAGGGTGGGGCGATGCCATGGAGGGCTCTGTAGGTGAGGACCAGAATCTTGAACTGGATCCTCTGAAGGATAGGGATAATTCAGACAGCTGATAATCAAACATCTTTTACCAATTCACAGTTTAAAATAAATGACGGAATACGTAAAGGCTATTGCACTCATTCTCATTGTTTCTCAAATATCGTACAATCCTCTCTAACCCAGGGCTTGATCTAATCCATTTGATGTCCTGAGGGAACACTCCTCAAGGGTAGATCAAGCAAAACCGTAGCATATTAATCTAACTGTACATTCTACATTGGTCTTCCTTGGTTTAATATTCCCATTAGCTGAAATCCACTATATTCCATAAGTAAAGAGTTTGATTATTTCCAGCTGCACTTATAACTTCAGTTTAACTTCCAATGCCATTGCTCACCAAATATGAACAAATGAAATCACTTTCCAGCAGATGAGTGTTCAGGATTTGAATACTTTTTTTATTTTTAGACCAAGAGACCAGAGGTTTGGTAGGAATATACTGGGATTCTTCTGGAAGCGCAATGTCTAAAGTAAAATCCATTAAAATTAAATGGGAGAGAGAATCTTTCACTTAACCTTTTTCCAAACTGAACTGCAACTAAAAACGATTTTGATAGCTCAAAATAATTTCTGCCTTTTAAACTCATGTTGTTGTGATTTCTCTGCCATATCCTATCAATCACAGTCTGACCATTTCCAGCTGTTTTGGCAGGCACGATCAATTGAATGATCACGCACATTACTAGGTTTATTAGATTATTTGGAGAAACAGGACTATGCACATTTTAATGAAAATCTTTATGCTGTCTGTTAGCTGCTCGACTTCTGAAACCTCTCCCGTTTTCCTTCTGCCATTTCAATTTTACGCTTGTAACATCTTTGTGAGCACGTTTCGTTCCTGCTCCTTTTATTTTGCATTCAACTGTTCACTGTATTTTTATACAAAGAGGAAAAGATCCCACGATGGGTAAGGCCGGCATGTTTATTCAGTGAGCAGTAAATCAATGCAGTCTGAGAAGCACCGAGCATTGATCCCCAGTCAGCTGATCTCAGCCAGGGTGGGAATAAGGCTAGAATGGCTTCAGCATCCTGAGCTAGAGACGAGAAACATCAGTCAGGATTCCAACTCTTGATCATAATCCAATGAACCCTGGTGGAGGTGCATGTATATTGAGCAAGGACAGAATTGGGCTCAGCTAGGATGCCCTACATGGTTGAACTGACTGTTGACATTCCCTGTCAAAGCTGACAAATTTATAATGGATACTTGACTGGTGTACTTGGGATTGACTTGCACATGTGAAACTCTACGTAGGTAGAAACCAAAATGGAATACAACTTCGGGGAAGGAGGGAGGTAGGAAGAGAAGAATTTGTAAAGAAAATTGGGTGGGAGGAGGATGGGGTGAGAGATAAAAGCATTCAAAGAAGTGTCAGGTTTCATGATGTGTTCATTCATGTCTAAAATTTTACCCCATGTCAACCTTTCGATTGGATAAACTGGCCTGGATTTACTGAGATTAACATTTAAACTTCCTGGATTAAGAATTGATGGTAATTAATATGAACAGACATATTAAAGAAAAAAATGCACAAATCTTCAGAACATTTACTAGGTTCATTCTAGATTTTGAATTTGTCAAATTCTGGACACTCTGAAATGCAAAGTAAATAGAGTAAATCTAGAATTTGTCCCCTATATCTTTTCAGTTGTAAAATTGGGATTTGAGTCCAGCCCAAATTGATGGCTTGAAGTCTCTTCTCATTACCAAGATCAAGAATGCTATATGAAAGAGTCTCCATCCAGTTTCTTGTAGATGATGACTAAAACACATTACTGTCCCTAATTCAGCACAAATTGCCAATTTCACCGAGGAAGGCCATAACAATGGAAGGATTTACACTGCTGGATCCAATGCCTTCTGAGGTTGGACTTAAGATAGTTTATTGGGAATTTTCCATCTGATTAGTGGAAGTGTTCCATTATGCAATCCTGACAACACATTGCCATTAATAGTAACCATGAAGTACTGGTAGATCTTTTAGGACTGTCACTTCCTGAGTCCCAAGCCTGGTGCTTGACCACCCAAGCTACCTGGCTTCTCTTACCTTGATGAGCAAACCAATAGAATAAATAATCTTCATGATTTCTACCCTCTGTTTTAAAAAAAATGTGAACTTCAGGAGCAATTACTAAGAACTAACAGATTTCTCAATTTAATATTGTTTTTGATGACGACATTCTACTTGTAACCAACTTCTCTTTCTTTGCTTCACATCCTTCAATAAATTCCTGCCCTCTTCCCTATCTTGCTTTATTTATCACACAGCATTTATCGTATTTGCATTTGTTTCCCAGAAACACTTGTACGAGCGAGCGTCTTTCTGTGTTGGCCTATTTCTATACACAGAAGATCACAACAGTCTCACATGAGAAGGGGCTCATATTACCAAACAGGCTATTGTTTTGTGTTTCATCATTTTCCACTTCTTTTTGTCTCTTTCAATTTCAACACTAAACTAGCTTATTAACTTTTATATTTTCCCCTTTCATCTTCCAGGATCTTTCTACTCCCCGTCAAAAGGGCAACAAGGTTTTTTTTTATATAACAGATTATTTCTGCATTTCAGGCAACAATTTAATTGATGAGAACTAACCGGTATTCACCATTCAGTAAGTTTTGTAAATTTGCCTGTGTACTCAGAGTAACTATAATGTAATTATTCATACATATAATTACATTTTGTGTTCATAATGTACTGTTTATGAGTTAAACTTACATTACAATTCAATTTGAATGTAAAATGAAGTTATACAAAACTTTTTGATTTAAATTAATTATTCATCAATATCTTCAACATTTTATTCAACAGGTTAAGGATTAAGCATATTATGTTTGGGAAAACGATTATGGATTTTGAGAAAGATGCTTAGGGATAGGTCAAGATTGCAATACATTTACAGGTTTTATTTATACGAGAATAACATGTCCTCTATTTTCCTGCTTTGGATCCCTCTAGCTTTAATCAGTTGCAATGAGGTCAGGCATCATGCTCTGTGACCTCTGATAATGCCTTATCGACATCCTCCACATGGAGATATCTGAGATCAGACATCTATAGTCAATTGACCTGCTGACCCTCTTTGGAATCACACATGAAAATTGGCAACTTTTAGCAATGTGCTGGAGGGCAGCTGCTACCCATAAACTGTACCCGAGTAATAGTTAGCATCTTCAGGAGAGAAGGGTAAAGGAGAAGATAGATTGCAGAAAAAGAATGGTGCTTATCTATTTTGTATAAAGTGTCATTGTGTTTATGTGGCGCTCTAGACCCATGTAATATCGAGTTCCAAGTTGAAGAAACGCCTTCATTTTTTTTGTGCCTGTTCTCAAAAGTTTAAAGTACATTGGCTGTAACAGAGACCTCACTTTTGGAGCTTGTCCAAGTGTGTCTCAATCAGCTTGCCATTTACTGAACAATTAAGCTCTTTTTTCTTTGATTTCTTTACAAACATGCTTATGTGCTGGAGAAAAAAATATTCAAGTATAAAAAGGTTGAGCCCAGTCCAGCAGCAGAGAACAGGCAAGGCCTGTACACCCTCTCTGGGGTACAGTGAATGAGAGGGGTTTATTATTGGAGCCTGTGGGCATGTACTGAACTATTCTGCAACACAGTTCGACTGATTGCGAGTGTAATTTTTGGAGTGAAAAACGAAAACTAAAAATGGCTAAGGATATTTATCACACAGTAAAAAGTCCATTTTGTTTACCTTTTAAAGATGGAAGTCTGTTGTGACATCAGTATAGAATTCTGAGTCACTTGTTGCTTGGTACTGGGTATGAATCCAAGAATGTCCACTCATCCTTTGAAGATGGATAAACTGAGTAACAATTCTTAAATATTCTCGATTGGGGGGTTAATAAAAGATATGGGTAAATGGGGGTCTGCCTGAGGCTGAGAGCCTCAGAGAAGAAATGCCTGACAAAGCCTGAACATTGTTTAATTTGTCCTCTCTGTTCTACCCACAAGATTACAAGATTGATTCTGACGAAGAAGGCCCATGTGACCTCATCCTTCCAGAATATCCACCCTATCTTCTTATTACAGGATCGAGCTGTTTTTTAATTGAGTCCCAGCATCCGGCCTGAAAATCCTTTGAACTTTGGTTATGGCCGGTATGTAGGCCTTGGCCCTTTATCTTTTCCATAAGAAAAAAAGTGTATTGCCAACGATATTGACAATTAAGTAATACCATTAAATGATACCAACATTGTTAAGTTATTAATTTTGATTGTAGGAAGGACCAGAATGTACTAATAGGAATAGTGCCAGAACCCCTACATTGCTTTCTCATCGACTGCATGTTAATTCTGCTCCCTCACACTAGACTCCATAACATTTACAAACTCGTACCCTTAAATATGTTCTAAGCAGTTTTTCTTTAAATAAAAAAAGACCTAAGCCCAGACAGAACAAAATAAGGTTAGGGATGTTTCTATTATGAAACAGATTTGTAGTAATAAGAGCTCAACAGTGAGACGCACAACAGTGTTCTGCTTCAAATAAAGTGGTATTTCCCATTTTAATTATTTTAAGATTTAAAAGATTTCGTTCAAACAAATCTTTTGTAATACCTTATATTTGCCACACCTGTTTATTAATCTATAATGTAACAGTTGAATGAGATAACGTGCAATTTATGAACTAAACAAATTGTATTTATATCTCACCTTTCACGTCAAGGCACTGGACAGTTGAGAGCTTGCACCCAAGCTGGATTTCCTCTTTCATGGATTCAAGAGGTTTGGGGACCAAGGAGGTGGGGGCGGGAAGATGATCAAAGGCACAGGCAAAGAGGAAGGAAGCAAGGGAAGGGGCGAGGCAAAGGATGGGGGCAATAGGTTGGTGGAACCTGGTGCGGGAGAAGTCCCAAGCTACAGAATTCTGAATAGTCTGCAACTTGTGGAGGGAAGAGTTGGGAAGTCTGGCCCAACTATGTATATTGGTATGCATAATGGCTATGATAATTATTACAATAGAGAGAGGATTGGAAGGCCATTCATTGGGGTGTGCTTCTTTCATCAAGAGCATAGCCAATTGCCAGTTTTCATTTCTCTTGGCTGTCTATATTTCTAGCTCTGTCACAAGAGACTTGTCCTAACCCTTTTCACACACTGCAGACTGTGTGCATGCTATTTGCACTTAATGACTTCCCATTGATTTCTTCAACTGTGTCAATTTGACACTCCAATTAAAACTTAAAGGGATTTCCTCTTTCATATGATGTTGAGACAACCTATCTCAGCTTCCCCCTTCTGGAATTCTTAATATACTCTTTTTTGTTGACTGTTTCCTACCACAATTTCGCTTTCGCTGTCACGGTCACTCCACTCCACAGAAAACTCGCAGAGTGGGTGGCAGTATATCTCACTGCATTCTATGCTAACACCAAATTCATCATGAACAAATAAACACCTTAACATAAAACAAAACATTTTTGATTCCTTTCCTATTTGAAGCTGGAGAGCATTTCACTCGGGGCTGCTCAAATATTCTAAGCACAAATGAATAACTGACCTTATTCTTGGAATTCCACTACCTTAGCTTAAAACACCAATTAAACACTTTGACCACATTTCTATGCTAAAGACTTGGGAAGTTTTACATTTCTGTCAACCATCTGATCATGCTCCAATCACTCACCACTTTTCCTAATGACAACACCCATCCAAATAAATTGTAAAAATTGTACTGTTCCATCCCAGCATTCAAGGCTATTGTCATGGTCTCTTGCTATTTTCTTACCGAAGACATAAATCTCGTTGTTCAGAACGGCTGTGCTGAAGCGATACTTGGAGAATTTCATAGGCTTACATTCAGTCCATTTATCTCTGTCAGGGTCATACCGGAACATTTTGTTACTTAGTCGCTCAGGTTCATCATTGGGGAGATCCATCTGCATAACAAAACATGACAGCAGTAGATAAAGAGGATATTTAGACCGATGTATACCTAAAATACAAGTAATTAATCACATTGGACGCTAATGTGGATAAAATGCCTGCAAGGACAAGTGATAAAAAATACATCAATTAATGTCAAATTTAGGGGAAAACAGATTTGTTTTAAATAATTTAAGAAAAAGTCCTGAGCAGCCATAATACTCCAATAAAACAACTTAAACTGTTGGAAATCCAGATTTCCAAGGTGAATCCACTTGTGAAAGAGAAAGACAAGTTAATGTTCAGAACTGAAAGGCTGCCCCTTTTATGGGAGGAGAGCAAGTAAAAATTGCTGTGATTTTTAAACATTTTCAGTTTATATTTCACATCAGTCATGCACAGTACTCTGGCGAGGCTGTACAGTATTTTGGCTTTGGTTGCACCTGAAGGAATGTAGTGTACAGTTTACTTTGCCGTGACATAAAGGAGTTACCCAGGCCTAAGAGTTAGTTCAGAAAGCAACAAGGCTAATTCAATGATCCCAATTTTGCTAATTCTTTAATTGTCAGGCGTTATTATCTCTCATGTGGAATAAAATTAGTTATTCATTTCATGGCTGAATGTGGGATATTGCTGTACGAAATTGGGCTGCTGTGTTCCACTACAAATACACAGTCACACCAATTCAGAGTAAATCCTGTGAAGTGCTTTAGGAAATTCTCCGAATGTGAAAGGCGCTATATCACAACAACAACTTGCATTTACATAGCGCTCTTCACGTGGGGTAGCATCCTGGAGTGCTTGACAGTGGTGGACTCTGACACCGCAGGGGGAGAGGGAGGGGGAAAGCTGATTGTAAGCACCATCAAAAAATACCAAATTCAAGGATTTTTTTTTATTATTATTATTTTCTATTACATATAATGGATCAGATTTTCTATCTGCTGTTACCCAAGTTTTATAAACTGTTAGACTACTGATCGATTCAGGGATATTACTGTCTTCCTTACTTAATTTTTTCTGTCTCTGTGCATCACGTAGCCAATTTGGAATTGGAAACATCGCTGAGAAACTATCATTTGAGTGCAAAAACTTAAATATAAGCGCTGACTATTGCCATTACACAGGAAATTAAACCCCAGCGTACACCTTTTCAGAATAATCTTGGAAGTATACTGAAATGCATCTGTATAATTATTTGCACGATAAAACAGCCAACAGCATTCTACAAGCAGTTTAACCTGTGGTGTCCATCCTCCCATTACGTAAATCCGGTTATATGCAGTGACGACAGCATGACATGCCAATTGTACAGGCAAAGGAGCCACACTTCTCCACTGGCTGGTCTCCACCATGAACATATCGACACAGTTTGTGATCATATACTGGTTCTTCATTTTCATCTGCCCACCAATAAGGTATAGGTTGCCATAAGTGGTTCCCAATCCATAGAGCTCTCTATAGGGAGCTGTGCAAAGTTTTTCCCAATGATTATTTCCTCGGATATGGTACCTAAAAATCAGAGAATAATTATTCAGAGTAAAATATTTCTGAACTTAGTATTTGAGAAGATTGCTCAGTGTGATGTGTTCTGAGTGATGTGTTTAATGTTTAACAAAATGTCAAATCAACCATCAATTACTGTTGATTTCTGAATACATCCATAGTCAGACAGATTAATTCAGGGATATAAAGATGCATTTAACTTCCCAAACTCCCATCAGTAGCATAGTTTGGTGCAAAAAAGCATAACAACAACAACAACAAAGTTATATTTATAGAGCGCCTTTCACGTCGGGAGGACATCCCAAAGCGCTGAACGGTCAGCTGTTGGGGCCCAAGCATGGGGGAAGGGGTGGTGTAGGGGTGAGGGAAGGCAGAGAGGTGGGAGGGAGACCAAAGACACGGTCGAAGAGAAGAGTCTTGAGACCGGCCTTGAAGGATGCGAGGGAGGAAGCGAGGCGAAGGAACCGTGGGATGGATTTCCAGAGTGTGGGGGCAGAGAGGCTGAAAGCCCGGCCACCAATGGTAGGGCGGGTCAGGCGGGAGACATGGAGTAGGCCGGAGTCTGATGAACGGAGGGAGTGGGCAGAAGGTGCCCAATCAGAAGATTGCATGTGTTAGCAAACATCCTTCGGTTAGAGGGTTGAGGTTCAGGCTATCATTTGTGTAAGATGTTAACTGAGTCCTGTTTGCTGGTTCAGGGGGAGGTTATAAGTATTCACATAATGGTCAACATTTAAATTCACCAAAAAAAACACTAATAAATTGGTCATTCAATAGTTCATTTGTGGCAGGTTGCTTGGCACCGATTAACTATTGGTTGGCTAGTAAGGATATTAAAAGTAACTTTTCTGTGATGTCATATAAGATTACACAAGAATTTAGGATCAGGAGAGCCAAGGTTACTAGTTTTAGTAGGAGCTGATTGGGAACATTAATTACTACAGCAACAAGTACCCACCTAACTATTTCCACATTCTTGGTCTTTTGCCTTGACATTCTAGTCACTCCTGCTTCACCTGCTACAATAATATCATTGTTCTCCGTCACAACACCAGTGTAGACATATCCCAAAGCCTCTCCATATTTTGGTGACAGAATATAATAAGATTTTTTAGTTGCAGGTGCATAGCAATAACTAGTGTCAGTGTAACTGCGGTGCCTTGATCTTATTCCTTGACCATTGGTGCCAATACACAGAAGGAGGTCCGTGGTCTCCATCCCATAACGTAGATGGAGAGATGGGTGTTGATTTGTCTTGTGGATCTTATCAATGGCAGACTCGATCATGTTATAGCATTCTGCATCACTAAGAAGGATTGTGTTCCTTTTACGAGCTTCCTTTAGAAATGTAGGGCTCACAAGCTGCAATCTCACCTGCTTCATGAGTTCTAGAAGGTATTGAACACGTGACTTCCGCTCATGATTTACCCATCGAAGGACTAAGTCCAAGATACACTCCTCGCGTGAAATATTGAGATCATCAGAGCAGATCAAAGGTAACAATTGATGTATTTCAATCTCCAGTACCTCCTCATGCAAACAGGTTTCTGCAAAGTGCAAAAGGAGATATTTGTTGGCTTGGTGAGACAGATCTTCTGCTCCGAGTTGCTTTGCAAAAAAGTGAATTCCAATACAGTTGGATGCGTCCATGTGGTCCATCATGTATTTCTGGCAATTCATGAAAATGTTTTCCATTTGTAGGAAGAAGGCTGTGGTGGCCACTCCCTGGACGTTGGAATTAGTAAGGGCCAGATCCGATCTGTACATGTAGTTTAAAAAGATGGCCACACTCTCTGCTTCCATATCATGTAGAACAATTTCTTTCTGACTACATTCCATCAATCCGCATGTGAACATTGCTTTGAAGTAAGGACTGAAAGCAGCCAGAACAAGACGATGGGAGGGGAACTTTGACCCCTGTGCTACCAACACAACATCGGTCAGTTCATCCAAGTCTTTCATTTTATTAATTCGGTTAAGTAAATACAAACTGTGTTTGTCTCTGACTGTGCTGTTGTAATCCATGGTTGTTGTCATTGTGAACCAATAATTTCCCCCAAACAGTCAAAAAGTATGAAAAGCTTTAATTTGCTTGTTTATGCTGTCTTTACTATTAATTTGAACTATATGCGGGTTGGTTCGCCACATTCGCTTATACTATAGAGCACATGGTGAATCTTCATACCTTGTCTTCATCTCCAAACTGGAATTAGAACAGTTACTATTTAAAAAGTGTCTACAACAACAACAAATTGCATTTATATAGCGCCTCTCATGCAGGGTTCGCGTCCCAGAGCTTTTACTGGAATTTACACTTACCTCATCTACAGTTTAACATTATTTTTCATAAGGATGACCAGTTTTGACCAGCCAGCACTACAGTACTGCATGGAGTATTCGGTCATCTATACTTAGATTTATCCTTTCAATCCTGAGCTTCTAGAGGTTTCGTGTTTCAGTGTTTTGCACATGCAGACATGCTATTTATTAATATTTTGATGTAGATGGCTGGCTGGCAACCCTAGACAACAAGTCTTTTTTACCCCTGTCAATTTTCTCCCCTCCACTTCTAAAGACTTTAATTCCTTTTTCCTGGAACTTTTCTGTTGTATGGGTGCCTGCCACTGATATCTCACCCAAGTGGCCATAAGACATATGCAGACCAAAACAATTTAAATATCCAGCCTATTTGATTGTAGAGACCCTAATAGCCAGCAATGACGCTATCCTTATTCCACGGTTCCACTTTCCAAAACAGAATTTACTCACCCTAACCCAGGGCACTGAAATCAATAGTAACCCCGTTCCCCCTCCCCCAGCTGAGATTGGATCAAAACTGGAATCTTCCCAGTCTGTATAGTTCAGTTCACTGAGCCAGCCATGTGGCGATGGGGGGGGCATAGCCACACCAACATAATTTTTCTTCATTTATGATTGACCAGCTATACTGTTGCAGCTACTTTTGCAACCGGTTTCATTTAATCGGACTTCTCTGTTTTGTCTGGCATTTTATTTGCCCTTGAAAGGCTTGATCTTTGCTTCTTAGGCATCTTTATCCCTTAAGATTAAGAAAATGTCCTGCTGAACTTGTTAGCATCTCTTGTTCACATATTTGCACACATATCCTTTTGGGAGGACTCCTGTGGGGAGGCCTCAGTTGGAGGACTCAATGGAGGACTCGTGTTGGGAGGACTCCTTGTTGGAGTCCATACATGTGGGATGAGCTTGTTTAGGTCACGATAGGTGATCCCCGAAAAAAATATGCCCATTACACTCCCCAGTGCAAGACCTGTCCAATGAAGTATAATCATGTCTACATCAATTGGTTAGACAGACACCTTTACCAGTATAGCTATATCTCTCTAAAATGGTGTATGACCTCTATCGCTATTTTGTTGCAGAATACCATGTATACTTATCTGGGGCTTAATTAAAGCGTTTTAATTTTTTTAAAAAATATCATCAACAATAGTAGATCCCTGAAAAAAATATGGCCATGACACTGCCCCATGCAAGACCTTTCCGATGAAGTATAAATCATGTCTCTACATTAATCGGGTATTGCGTTCTTGGCGGACACACACACACAGACAGACATTTCGTTTTTATTAGTATACATGATAACCAGTGTTAAAAGTACAATGCAAAGCAAACATCCTAGCTGAAAACAACTGAAACTTTAAACTCATAATTTCAAAACAAATTTATGAATCCCCATAGTTTTGTGAGAATTAATCTTATTCTAAATACCTGTTTAAATTGGTGAATATACTGGGTGGACACAGGCAAAGCTTTTAGACTATTCACCCTCATTGAGTAGACTTCAGTCACCTGAATGTGCTCACCAGTTATTATAAGCAACATGCAGTCCAGTGACTGTTTTAAAAATAAACCATGATCGTTAATAGCATAGGCAGTTCTTGAAAATAAAGCTTTCAGGGCAAGAAATGTTCTTCGTTAGCCACCAAGCAACATGTTCCTTTTTACTTATAATGCAGTAGTTGTCTAATTTTGATTAATGTACGATAATCTTACCTCAGCTGTCCCCAAAGGATAGATAAGGTAGAATGTCAAAATAATTTCTTTGGGGTATACCATCTAGATACTTATATGGGATTTTTGTTTTGTTTATTATTCACTACTCACTTGTTTTCTGTCATTTCAGATCATATTGCATAACATTTAATTCATATTTTGCAAAATCCTTGTTGGCTTCTTGTGCTGTTTTTTGTTCTTAATTTTTCATATCCTTTAAAATCCCTTTCACCCTTTCCTTAGTTGTTTCATGGTAAAGTCCTGTTAATTTAAGCAAAATAGTCCAACTGTTCTGCGCAATGATTGGTCTTACAGTAAGCAATGATATGTATAACCTTGCAGTTGACATTTGAAACTGTCGATCAAATGTGTCCATGAGTCTTCATGGGAGATGTAGTTTTAGTTACATGACTTTCGTTGAACACATGCTGTGCGCAGTTGGCTACTGTGTTTCGCCCACAAAGTGCACAGTCAATTCATTTTACAGTATATTCTGTGAAGCGCTTTGAGATGTCCCAACAACTTGATAAGGCACTATATCAAATATAAGGATATTATTATTATTAATTTGCTTTCTTTTTTTGATAAATTTTGAGTTACATCTGGCTATGTTTGGTCAATAAGTATTATATGTCCTCAATGATTTTTTAAAAAGCACATATTAAAAGCGTCATAAGAACATAAGAATTAGGAGCAGGAGTAGGCCATTCGGCCCCTCGAGCCTGCCCCACCATTCGATAAAATCATGGCTGATCTTCAAACCTAACTCTAATTACCTGCTCTGTCCCCATATCCCCTAATCCCTCTGTTTTTTAAAAATCTATGAGTCTCAGCCTTGAAGATGTTCAAGGACTGAGCATCTACAGCCTTCTGGGGTAGTGAATTCCATAAATTCACTACCCTCTGAGTGAAGAAATGTTTCCTCAACTCTGTTCTAAAAGGCTGACCCTTAATTTTAAGACTGTGACCCCTGGTTATAGATTCTCCCACCGGGGAAACAGTCCCTCAGTGTCTACTTTATCAGCCCTTTAAGAATCTTATATGTTACAATAAGATCTCCCCTAATTCTTCTGTAGTCTAGAGAATACAGCCCTAGTTTATTCAGCCTATCCTCATAGGTCAGTCCCTTCATCCCAGGAACTAACCGAGTGAATCCACGCTGCAGCCCCTCAGGCGCTGACAGCATCAGCATCCAAGGCTGCACTCTCCACCTCTCAAAGCAGTCAGGAACCTCGGTGTTCTGTTCGACCCTGAGCTGTCCTTTCTTCCTCATATCCGCGCCACAACTGGCACCGCCTACCATCACCTCCGGAATATCGCCAGACTACGGCACTACCTCACCCCTCACGCTGCTGAAACCCTGGTCCACGCCTTTATCACCTCAAGGCTGGACTATGGGAACTCTCTCCTCGCCGGCCTTCCCGCCACCTCCCTCCACACTGCAGGTCATTCAGAACTCTGCAGCTCGTGTACTGTCCCGCACCAGTCTTCGCGACCACATCACTCCCACCCTCGCTCGCCTCCACTGGCTCCCCATTCCCCAGAGGATCGAATTCAAGATCCTCATCCTCACCTACAAACCCATTCACGGCCTTGCTCCCTCCTACCTCTCCAACCTACTATCCCCCTGCATTCCTTGCCCATACCCTCCGTTCCTCTGGCTCCGGTCTGCTCCACATCCCCCGCCCCAACCGCTCTACCATCGGTGGCCGGGCCTCCAGCCTCTCAGCCCCTAGGCTCTGGAACTCTATCCCCCAGTGCCTTCGCCGCTTCCTCCCTTTCCTCCTTCAAGGCCGGTCTCAAGACCTTTCTCTTCGACTGTGCCTTCAGCTCCCCTCTCGACTCTCTACTTCCTCCTCGGTCCCTTCATTCCCTCCCCTCACCCTGACGATTTCCCCCCTGCTCGGTCCCGACCCAACTGTCCAGCACCTTGGGACGTCCTCCCGACGTGAAAGGCGCTCTATAAATGAAATCTTGTTGTTGTTGTTGTATGTCATTTTTTAAATAAGGATACCAAAACTGCACACAATACTCTAGGTGCAGTCTCACCAAGGCCCTATACAGTTGCACCAAGACTTCCCTACTCTTGTACTCTAAACCTTTTGCAATGAACGCTAACATGCCGTTCGCCTTCTTAGTTGCTTGCTGCACCTGCAAACTAACTTTTTGAGACTGGTGTACAAGGACACCCAAATCCCTCTGCACACTAATCTCTAATCTCTCCCCCTCTTGAAAATAATCTGTTTTTCTATTTTTTCTACCTAGGTGAATAACTTCACACTTCCCCACATTAAATTCCATCTACCACCTGCTTGTCTACTCCCTGAGCCTATCTATATCCAGTTGCAATCGTTTTGCATCATCCTTAGACCTTACTCTCCCATCTGGTTTAGTGTCATCCGCAAATTTAGATACGTTACATTCAATGTCCTCGTCTAGATCATTGATGTAAATTGTAAATAGCTGAGGCCCAAGCACTGATCCTTATGGCACTCCACTAGTCACATCCTGGAAATTCGAGAATGACCCGTTTATCCCTACTCTCTGTTTTCTACCCGTTAGCCACTCTTCAATCCATGCTAATATGTTCCCATTAATCCCATGGGCCTTAACCTTGTGTAATAGCCTTTTGTGTGGTACTTTGTCAAATGCCTGAGAATTTTGGAAGATCAAAGACAAAGACAAGCCATCCACTATCTCAGTAGCCACCTCTTTTAAAACCCTAGGATATAGGCCATCAGGTCCAGGAGATTTATCAGTTTTAAGACCTGATAATTTACTTAAAACCATTTCTTTACTAATATTAATTCCTCCAAGTTGCTCGCTAACATTTTCTTCTTGGTTCCCCTCTATTCTTGGTAGATTTTCAGTGTCTTCTAAGGTAAACTGCAGCAAAGTACTTGTTTAATGACTCTGCCATGTCTTTGTCCCCTACTATTATTCCCCCCGTCTCTGCCTGTCGCAGACCCACATTTACCCTTGACAGCCTCTTCCTCTCTATATATTTATAAAAACTCTTGCAGTCTGTCTTTATGTTCCTTGCTAGTTTGCCCTCATATTCCATTTTCTCTCTCTTAATCACTTTTTGGTTTCTCCTTTGTTGCTGAAAACAACTGAAACTTTAAACTCATAATTTCAAAACAAATTCAATTTTTTTTTATGAATCCCCATAACTTTGTGAGAATTGATCTTATTCTAAATACCTGTTTAAATTGGTGAATATACTGGGTGCACACAGACAAAGCTTTTAGACTATTTCCTCGTTGCAGACAGTTGTAATGCCCCATTGCTGTCCTGGCTGAGATCAGTTAACAATACACAGAACTGGGGTCTTCCCTTCTGCGTGGCTTTTTGTTACGCCAGGAATACCTCTGCCTACAATGCCCAGACCCCAGTCCTGGCCTCCTTTTCATCTGTGGCCCTGAGATCTTCCATGCATCTCTAGAATTATGATAATAATACTCCTTGATATAGTGTCTTATCACATTATTGAGACGTCTCAAAATGCTTCACAGAATATTTTGTGAAATAAATCGACTGTATATTTTGTGGGCGAAATGTGTTAGCCAATTGCATACAGCAGTGCCCCACAAACAGTCGTGGTTTTTTTCAGGGGTTATTACCCCCGCAAATAATACAGTAATAATCCTTTGATTTGACACACCTCATCACATCGTCAAGACGTCTCAAAGCGCTTCACGGGATATCCTGTAAAGGGGAATGGCTGTGTATTTTGTGGGCGACCAGCCAGCTGTGTTTCGCGCTTTGAGATGCCCTCCCAATCTAAATGTGGGAAAACTGCACTCGCACCTTGAGGTGTCGGAATTCAGTGCTTTCCGTATTCCTGCTCCCCAACGCAATAAGCTGGGCTGATGGTACGAAGAGGCAGGCCATCCATCCCAACCTCCACGAAGCAAGCCCGGACCGACTCCCCAACACCAGCGTCGGACCGTTCCTGAGAAGTCATTTGCTCGCCCCTGGATTATTTTTTTTCAAAAAAAAAAAGCAATTACTCCCATCAGGAGATCTTTTAAGCGTAGGCACAATATAATAATAATAATCCTTGCATCTGATATAGCGCTTTTCACGTCGGGAGGACGTCCCAAAGGGACACGCCGTAAAGTCAACTGACCGCACGTTTGTGGGCGAGCGCGGCGGCCAATTGCGCACAGCAGCGTCCCGCAACCGGCCGTGGATCGAAAATGACCAATTTACCATGAGCGTTTCGGGTTTTTTTTTGGAGGGATTATCATTAGGAGTGTGGAGTGAGGAAACTCGCCCAATATAGACAGAAAGCAGGTCGGAGTGGAGTAGAGGGAGGGAGTGGGGGGGGGGGGGGGAGGGGACCAGTTAACCAACAACAGGATCTTTTCCTTCAAATAAACCCTGGATCTGTCCAGTTGTTCCTGGTAACCCGATGCAGTGCACTGACTGTCGAAACCACCCGCTTTGCGCGTGTGTGTGTGTGTGTGTGAGTGCACATTCCCTGAGTGACTCGCGTTGTACATCGGGTGTCATTTTGAGCACTGACGGGGGAGAAGGCGTGTGAGCACAGGAAGGTTTCCTCCCCCCCCACCCCCACCCCCACCCCCCCCCACTCCTCCCTCTCCCCCGTCAGACCCACCGGCATCACAGTCTCGGCGGCAGCTTCAGACCGCCAGAGGCACTCACTCGCTCCGTGACATTGGCAACTTTGCAATTTTGAAAGATTATTTTATTTTTTTATTTTTTTTTGCACCGCACACACACGCGCGCACACACACACACGCACACACACACCCCCCCCCCCCCTCCCCAGCAGCGGGTCGGGTTGACAGCTCTCCTCCGGCACAAGCGCCCTTCATCCGTGTAAGACTTGACGTTTTCCCGGAGGTATATATAACGTGTTACCGAGGACGCGTTTGCAGTGTATTCGTTTGGTGACCTGTGTCCCGTTTGCGCTGCTTTTATTTCCTTTTTGCCATCAGTGAGTGTGTGTGTGTGTGTGTGTATGTGTGGACGTGAGTGTGTGTGTGTGTGTGCGTGTGTGTGTATGTGAGTGTGTGTGTGAGTGCGTGTGAGAGTGAGTGTGTGCGTGTGAGTGTGTGTGTATGTGAGTGCGTGTGAGAGTGTGTGCGTGTGAGTGTGTGTATGTGAGTGTGTGGGTGAGTGCGTGTGAGAGTGAGTGTGTGCGTGTGAGTATGTGAGTGTGTGTATGTGTGTGAGAGTGTGTGTGTGTGTGAGTGTGTGTGTGAGTGTATGTGAGTGTGTGTGCGTGTGTGTGAGAGTGTGTGTGTGTATGTGAGTGTGTGTGTGTGTGCGTGTGAGAGTGAGTGTGTGCGTGTGAGTGTGTGTATGTGAGTGTGTGGGTGAGTGCGTGTGAGTGTGTGCGTGTGAGTATGTGAGTGTGTGTGTGTGTGTGTGTGTGCGTGTGTGTATGTGTGTGCGTGTATGTGAGTGTGTGTGAGTATGTGAGTGTGTGTGAGAGTGTGTGAGTGAGTGTGTGAGTGAGTGTGTGAGTGAGTGTGTGAGTGTGTGAGTGAGTGAGTGTGTGAGTGAGTGTGTGAGTGTGTGTGAGAGTGTGTGAGTGTGTGAGTGTGTGAGTGAGTGAGTGAGTGTGTGAGTGAGTGTGTGAGTGTGAGCTCCGTCTTTGCAAGAGAGCCTTCACGGTTCCCAACATTCTCGTTCATGTTTCGATCCGCAAATGAACTTTCGGGTTAATGAGGACCTCCGATCGCGTCTCTCTTTGTTTTTCTCTTCTTCTTCTTCTTCTTCTTCTTCCTTCTAACCCCCAGTGAGAAAGAAGGGCAACTCGGGGGGACTGGGGGGGGAGATGCCATCGGAGGAGTGCGCGGATCGGGTCACCCCACAAGGATCACTGTACAGGGAACTGCCCCACATCATCAACACCGATGGACAGTACCTGTTCTGCAGGTACTGGAGCCCGAAAACAAAGCCCAGGTCAGCATCGCCTTTCTTTATTCTTTTCTTTTCTTTTCCTTTGTTGAAAGTTGTTGTTTTTTTTTGTTGGGGGGGGGGGGGGGGAGTGGGGTGGAAAAAAAAAAGAGCAAAACGCAGCAGAAATCGCGAGGGTGAAAGTCGAAAGTGAAAGCATCAGCTGTAGGTGAGAGACCGACTGTGTGCATTGCATTTCACGGCCAAAGTTAACACGAAGCCTCTTTGCAGAAGGCGAGGATCAGGAAACGACCAATTCGGTACATGTGAAGCGACTGCAATCGGTGAGATCTGTCAAACAGGGTCCAGGGCAGTAGTGGTGGGTTACAACTCACTCACTCACTCACTCACTCACTCACCAGCTGTGCATCCCGGAATTGCATGCTCCACTTTCTAGGTTTTTGCGACTGTTTTATGTGAATCAATCCATTAATAAGGGGTTGTTTGTTAGCTGTTGCAGACACCGCACATGGTATTTTTATGTGTGTGCATTCGGGAATCTCCTGCTTCGCTCTTCCTCGGCAGGTGACCAAATGCTTGAGCATTTTCTGGATATTAAACGTTAAGGGCCTTCCAGCAAAATGATCATAATAGATACCTAAACACGTGCTAAACAAATTACTCTGCATCAGCGATCTCAGTGCTTTCCTAATGTAATTCTCTCCTCCATATTATTCCTTCTATATAGGCTGAATCAATAGCTGCATCTCACTGAACTGATAATAATAATAATAATCCTTGCATTTGATATAGCGCTTTTCACGTCGGGAGGACGTCCCAAAGCGCTTCACAGAACACACTGTAAAGTGAACTGACTGTATATTTGTGGGCGAACGCGGCAGCCAATTGCGCACAGCAATGTCCCACAAACAGTCGTAGATTGAAAATGACCAATTTATTATTGTTTTTGGTTTTGGAGGGATTATTATTAGGCTCTGTGTGGAGTAAGGAAACTTGCCCAAGGTGTCGCCCTGTCTGGAATTGAACTCAGGTCTCTCGCTTGCAAAGTGAGTGCTCTAACCACTGAGCTACAGGACTCCGCAAACTACTACTGGTGTTAAGAGGAATAGACGATTATTTTAAGAAGGTTATTTGTAAAGGTGACAAATCAGATAACTGATACCTGATATTAGATTATCTACTTCTCTCTGTGTCCATGTTCAGTTTGGAGAAGATATGACCTTGTTCCCCTAAGCCTTAGTGCTAAATGCACCCTGTGGTGTAGTACTGAGCAATGCAGACAGGAAGCTCTCTGGTTCCATGAATGGTGGCTGCTGATCTCAGTAGGGGCAGACCTACCAGTGATACAATCTGTTTCAGTGCCTCTCACTCCTGCAGTCAAAACATCGGGAGTTTTCTACTTTGCGTTGGTATTCTTTTTTCTTTGGTTAGTCAGGTATCTGACACACATGGAAGGAAACTCACAAAGATTCAAACAAAACCACCAGGAGAGGCTAGAGAACCTCGGATTATTCTCCTTTGAGCAGAGAAGGTTAAGAGGAGACTTAATAGAAGTTTTCAAAATTATGAGGGGCTTTGATCGGGTGAACAAGGAGAAACTATTTCCACTAGCCGGTAGGTTGGAAACCCGAGGACACCGATTTAAAATAGTTGTTAAAAGAAACAGGGGAGGTGAGGAGAAATGTTTTCACACAGCGAATTGTTGGGATCTGGAATGCATTGCCTGAAAGGGTGGTGGAAGGCGATTCAACAACAACTTTTAGGAGAGAAGTAGATAATTATTTAGGGGGGGACAAGTTTGAAGGCTGTGGGGAGAGCGCGGGGGAGTGGGATTGATGTGGATAGCTCTTTTCAAAAAGCCAGCACAGAAACGATGGGCTGAATGGCCTCCTTCTGTGCTGTATAGTTCTATGGTAAACTACTGAGAGTTGCAGATATGTATGGTTTGTATTTGTCTGTTGGGGAGTGCACATTCTCTTCCCTGAGGGATACACCTTTCTTGTCTAATTCCAGAGAGTTTAGGTGCAGGTTTGTAACAACTCAGGTTTGAGAGCCCCAGAGTATGTATTGCGGTCAGCTGGAGTTGAACGAGCTAGACTGCAAAGCTTGTCATTGTGAACCCTGGTAAGTTTCTCACTGCTTATCCAGCTAGGACTAATCGACCTGGCTAGCCCAAAGTTAGGGCTTAGGCTTGCATGCTGAACAGAAGCTGAGTAGAAGGAATTCCAGCTCCCAGGGAATGGTCGGCTCCTCCATGTCCAGCCAATGAGCCAGTCTGGATGGTCCATTAACAATTTGGAGTAGTGTGGACTTGCCATGATCAGGAACTGGACTCCCAAAACTGCTACAGAGGATTGACTTAATTCTGATGCTCTGTTGTCAGATTCCAGTCAATTCAGTCTCAATGAGACCCCATATATCTCCTCCCCCTGCCATCCCCCCCCTCCTCACCCATGGATAATTACTTGACCACATGTTGGTCATTAAACACCTAACAACAAACAAACAGGAAGATGTTGCAAGAAGCTGGATAGTCGAGGATTTGCACCCGAGCTGGGAGTTGAACTCGGCGGAAGTGCAAGGGGATGATGACCAAAGGCGTGGTTAAAGAGGGAAGTCTTCAGACGGACCTTGTAGGAAGCGAGGGAATGGGGCAAGGTGAAGGGATTCCGGGATGGAGTACCAGAGAGTGGGGGCAGACAGGCTGAAAGCCTGACCCCCAATGATGGAGTGAGCAGGGTGAGGGCCATAAAGCAGGCAGGAGTGGGTGGGTTGCTAGGGTTAAGAAAGACATGCCACAGGTATGTGAACAGGTACCAGAAGCTCTCACAACCAACACAGAGAGCAGCACAACATAAAATAAATGAGAGAAATGTCACCATCCTCCTCACTTGGTTTCAGGTCAGTTATTGTGCTGGCTGTACAGCCAGGTCTAGATATACTTGTTATTGGTGTCACAGCTGGAAAAAGCATGTGTGTGGATGTTGGATGACCACACCATCAGTGCCAACTGTATTGTTGCCAGTGGTCAAATAGCCTGCCAACACTGACTGCCCGTGCTCATACATGAATAATGATCACTTCGATGAGATACTGGAAGAGTACTTCCACAATTGAACACAATTCAGTAAATTTGAAAATTTTCAGGGAGAAAAGAGGAGAAAACTGCAATAAATAAAAGAATGTGAACCGGCAGCATGTGTTTTAAAAAAATGTGATCACTCAATCCATGAATGTTTGCAACTGGTGGCTGCTTGTGGTTTGCAACTGCTGTGTGCAATTGGTTGCCGCATTCCTCCACAAAATACACAGTCAATCCACTTTACAAAGGTGCTTTGAAGCGCTTGGAGACCTCTCAACCACGTGATAAGGCGCTGTATCAAATGCAAGGATTATTATTATCATGTCCCAGTCATCAGTTTCTTTGTGTGAACATTATTGCACATTAGAGACCTGATGTACAGCCAGCACGATAACTGACCGCCAGCTATAGTAACTAAACTGTATCAGTGTCATTCAAGAATCATGTATCCCATGATTTTAATATACTTTTATAATGAAAAATCACATTGGTTCAGTTCCTCTGAATCAGCTGACAACTCCCTGAACTCAAAGGCATTATTTCCATGATTTTTTGTAAATCTATACAATTACAGAGCCCACGGTGCTTGAAAAATTGGACAGTAATGATTGCAAATTATCACATGAAATCAACTGAGTTTTCTACTGAACGATGTTATTTTGAAATCGATTTTCTAAACACTGTGCAATGGCATAACAAATATTTCTAGAAGAGAATGAGGTGAGCAGGGTGCAAGGTTTCCAGTTCCTTCAGAAGTGAAAAAAATAGCTAGTGTGGTAGTAAAATTCTAAAGCAATCATTTAAAATCTGATACAATTACAAGCATGTTTCCCAGAGTTATGAAAGGATTATAAATCAAGTTAGATATTCTTTTTATAGCCCGGTAGGTAAATCATTCAAATTATGCATTTTTAATTTCAGAGGGGACTAAATTAAGGAGTCTTGTAGTGTAGTATTTAGTGTGCTCGTAAGCAAGAAGACCTGGGTTCATTTTCTGGGCGGGGCGAAACCTTAGTTTCCTCACTCCGCATGCCTCTGTTTACCCAGCATTAAATAGGAACCCGGTTGTCAGTCAATTTGCAGATTGCTTTCCAGGAGGAATAATCCCTCCAAAAAGGTCAGTCCATGACCGTTTGTGGGACACTGCTGTGTGCAATTGGCTGCCACATTTTGCCCACAAAATACAGTCAATCCACTTTACAATATATTCTGTGAAGGGCTTTGAGACGTCTCAACGATGGAATAAGGCGCGATATCAAATGCAAGGAATATTATTTGTTATTATACACTTATACCTCTATTCTAATCCCAATTCCCTTCTCTTTCCAAATATCTTCTAACATCTCTGGTCTGCATGTGCTTGTTCAATTCTTTTTTTTAAATGCCCCAGCCTTTTATGTGAATGAAAATGTTACGTTAAAGGCTGAGGTCCACAGAGCAAGATATCCACTAACTATCTAGGTTGAAAAGAGCAGCATTAAAAAAAGTGTTCAATAAATGGATAGATGTCATCAAGTTTGGGCTTCAAAAGCCTGTAAATTGTGGGAGGATAAGGGTGAGAGAGTTGCTTCAGCCATGCATTAGGACATGATCAGACTGACACTCCAGCACATGCTGTATTGTTCGAGATGCAGCCCTTGGATGAGGAAACTGAGATCTTGTTCAGTTGGACTTTAAAGATACTCTGACGCTATTTTAAAACCACTGTCTAATATCTCCTACTGTAAAGTGAATGTGGATGACAGCTGTTTCTGATTAACTTCTCCTCCCCCCACAGTCCTGTAACAATGTTTGTGAAAGGAGGAGACAAATAATTTTCATCTTATAAAGCCACAGCTCTAAATTCCATGAAACTCATTTTGTGCTGACAAAATAGCATGAGCCAGTTCTGCTTACTTTCCCTACCTCCTCGCTTCAGGTAGGGTGCCCAGCCAGCTGTGCAAAGCTCTTTGAGACTTCCTCCTTACATGAAAGGCACTATATAAATGTAAATTGTGTTGCAATTGTATTGTGAGAAATACAGTTTTAATGAACTTCTCGCATTCAAACTGCAATAATAAGAATTTCTACCAGATTAAGTATCTTAATAATCAAACTGAGCATAAGAAAAGCAGAGTCCGTGAATCTAACTGGAGAGTGCAGAGGCAGTGGCTCAACTGCAAAATGAGTCAACAAAAAGAATGTTGGTAATGTTGGTGTTGCATCCAAAAAAAACACAGCAAAAATGCAATTTTTTTTCAAAAAGAACTTCAGGGAGGGGGGGCAAAAGAACAGGAAACAAAGTTTGAAAGCTGATTTTGAGAGTTCAACTGCTTTTGTGGACTGTAATGGCACAAAATAGAATGACAGAAAATATAATGAGCAGCTCAAATTTAGACAGGATCAGGACCTTGCCTTTTCATTCACACTGTACCATAGTTGGGGGTTCCTCGCTGTCGTTTACAATTATTCACTGATTATCTCTGAAGTATAAATCACGAACAGTGTTAAAACAATTAGCGCGCTCTCTCCAAGTAACAAAATCCAGCTTTGCTTGAAGCACTCAATAAAACTGCGCTCTGATGTCTCACAGGCAACTCAGTCCCTCCGAGCACATCTGAAAGGATAATAGAAACCAAGCTGAAGCAGCAGCTCATGGGTGGTATGCTTACTGTAGTCACAATACAGATCCTATTCACTCAACTAAATAACTTACGTTTCCTGCCAACGTGCTTTAAATAGGGAAATTTTCGTGGAAAGGATTTTTCACCCAATTCCTAGGTTCCCAGTACTTTCATGCAATATTAAATTTGATCGATCGACAGATAAAAGTCACCGAATAGAACAAGATTGCCTGATGTTTTGCTTTCTATTTGAATTAAAGTGGTTTGCCATGAAGAAATTTGAGACAGTCAATTTGTACAAAATTAGGGATAATTATTGAGTCATCAGTAAAGTTTCTGACCTCGCTGGTTGAGGTTGGAATGAGACAAGGGAAGAGAAGACTGACCAGTTATCCCTGCAGAAATATGAAAGGTCATATATATTGACTGCATTCCATCTTGCATGTGGATGGATTGTAACTAATGTCCTCCACTCTGATCTGAGGCTGTCAGTAGTTCACATATCTTTCTAGACCTGTTCAATGTCGAGAGAGTCAGACAGCGTGGGAAAATATTTCCGCTAACTGCCCTCCACTGTATCAGAAGGTTGACTATTCAGTTCCCACCCAACATGTGTAGGCTGTGTGGTGTCACTTGCACAGTCTGCAACATCTTTAAATGCATTAGTTGAAGCCCGCTGCTGTCTATTTCCAATTGGGGACAATGCCAGATTATGTTCGAACCCTTATGGTGCATTGTAAATTGAAGGCCCAGAGTCTATGCCTCCTGGACAGGCTCCAGGAATTATCCCTTGACGGGAGCCAAGAAATCTTATGCGTTTGGTTCAAAATGATCCTTCCCACACTCCCTGTCCAGGGATTCCTCAAAATAGTTTCTTTTTCAGCTGAAACTTGTGAGTTTTCGTTTAACGATTACAGAATTATCACCGTTTGGAGAGGCTTCCCACAACAGGACACTATTCTTTAGATGCCTGTAAGGAATGGTATAGTCTCTGCATCCAACTTATGTCAATCTGCACTAAGAGGAATTTTAATAAAGCACCGAATTATAAAAAGCCATTCACACACCAAGCCCTTTTCTTCCACAATTCATACAATCTTGAAATTGTTGGTCCCATGGAGTATCGTTCAGCTCAATCTGCACCTGTCTTTATAGTCTCCAATACTGTTCGACAGTAAATACCAATCTCATTCTTTTTTGAAAGTTTTCATCAATGCAACAACAGCTGTTTTAATAACAACCAAAAAAATTGCATTTGGTACAGAGTTCATAAAACAATTCACGCAATCAATTTGAAGTGGAGGTAATATTTGCAGGAAAAATGTGTCAGCTAATCTGCACCAATATCATCCCACAAATAGAAATGAGACGAAAGACTGAATTTAATTAGTTTTGGTCATTTGGATCAGGGAGGAACAGCACCAGCGATGCAGAAGTGTGATATTTTCTATTTCCCTTGCCAGTCATCCCATGCTCCTGTGAGTAAGATTAACAGTTTTAATTCTGAATTTAGTGCAATTTTTTGGTGTGAATCCAATCGTCACGGAATTGAGCTGAGACTACACAAATGTATTTACAACCAACCCTTCAAACCAATCAGTCTGGGCTGAACATGAGCCCAGGTTCCAGGATCTAACCCAAAATATTTTGCCACATCTCTTCACACCTCCCCCCACCCCCGACATATATACACAAATATTTTTAATGAAGTTGGTGCAATTTAAATTTAATATGGGAGAGTGTGAAGTGAGATCCCTTAACTAAATTTACTGTTATTTCTGATAACAGCTACTTCAGTGTTATCAATAATGACAAGCATAGTACTACAGATAAGAGTATTATAAATGCGACACTAAGTACATGCCCATTAGATGATTAAACAGGAACTGTTTAACTGTGCATACACTGGGCTAGGTTACTATAAACTAGATTGTAGAGGCAAAATAAACTAAAACATGGTAACCCTACGGTTTTTTAAGGTGGTTTCAGAATCTCAGTCGTGTTTATTATATTGTAAAGATAATTAAACAGATTTATGTTAGTGCATTTAATGAAATAATGCTGAGTGTTTTTAAAACACTTGTACTACCTTGACATGGGGAGGTCAGAGCTCTGCATCCGTGTGCTCAGAAAGTGTAGGAATGTCTGCTTCCTGCCCTTCAATGCAGGTTGGTATCTAGTGGAGTCCTGTAGCTCAGTGGTTAGAGCACTCACCTTGCAAGCGAGATACCTGGGTTCAGCTCCAGGCAGGGCGAAACCTTGGGCAAGTTTCCTTACTCCACACTCCTAATAATAATCCCTCCAAAACAAAACAACAAAAAATTGGTCATTTTCAATCCACGACTGTTTGTGGGACGCTGCTGTGTGCAATTGGCTGCTGCATTTCGCCCACAAATATACAGTCAATTCACTTTACAGCATATTCTGTGAAGCACTTTGAGACGTCTAGAAGCGCTATATCAAATGCAAGGATTGTTATTATAATTATTATTATTGATCGGACAAGGTATTATTGTAGGAGAGATTGAATATTTCTGATGGCCATCACCGGTAAATGGATAAAGGTAATTTTGGGCTGTCCAATGCTGTCCAATAGAATACCAGGATGGCCTATCTAGTCTCACATAAAGTATGGCTACTTTAGACAAGGCTCAGAACTATAATAATAATCCTTGCATTTCATACAGTGCCTTTCACGTTGGAAAGACATCTCAAAGTGCTTCATTAGCCTAAAATACACAATCATTACACTTTACATTATTATGCATCACTGCTTAGAGTAGGGGAGAAATAAGATTTTTTAAATAAAATAAAATAAAACCTCCATCAAGGTTCAAAAATAAGAGAACAGGTTAGTAGGACTTGTAGCTAATGTAGACCAAGAGATGTAATTAAACTAAAGGTTTACTCCAGAGAAAGCTCAAAACAATAACAGTTGTGAGCCTAAACATAAGCCCTAAATGTTTGTGATGTAAGTTACCAAAAATGAGATAGATTCATAGAATCGTAGGATGATTTGCTTCCCCAATCTCTGTTCTGTGCATCTTCTACTTCAGTCCTAAACTCAGTGCTGTAATTTGCTGCTAACCGCTTGTTTCTGATAAGTGATCTAGTTTCATACCTTCGCCTCCAACCTCTCTCGTCAACACATTATTTCTTATCTTTTTATTTTATAAATTCCACTATGGCTATTCCTTCAATTCACCATCTGACCCTCTCTTCCTCCTTTCTATATTCTCACTGTTACAATCAGAACTTACATATTACGTGTTACATATTATAGCACTACCACTACCAACAACAACGGCAAATTACACTTGTATGGCGCCCTTCATGTCGGAAAGACATCCCAGGGTGCTGGAAAAATATCCAAACTAGTCCATGCCAGGGTTTGGAGTATAAAACAATGGCACCTCTCCTAATCCCCTCTCGCATAACCTTCTCCCTCATGCATCACGTTTCCTACTAAAATAATATAATAAAATCCTTGCATTTGGTATTGTTTTCTGCTTCAACCCCAACTTCTGGAAGTTCACATTCTCCCCTATTTCTTTTCAGCCTCATTCTTTCCTAGGACTTCAAGACTGTGAACTCCTCTCAATCTTCACTTCCTCCCACAATCTTACCCAAGGGAATTAAGACCATTGTATGAAGCTTCCCCCTCTTGTGTTGGCTAAGAGTAGCTAACCTACAGGACCTCAGCCCTTCCTGTTCTGTATGGGCATTCACTGTACTGAGCTATGAGATCTTTGTGTAATTGATCCAATTTATATTTTAAATGAAATATAAATTTACTATAATAATAACTATGAAAAGAAAATGACAATAGCGGCAAATTATTTGGTGTGACGCATCCACCTGACCAATCTTAATTGAAATGTATAAATTCCAAGCATATGGACTCCCTCGGAATATATTTGGTGAATCATAGTAACAAGAATTTTTTTAAATATTTATTTTTAGTGAAAATCTTGTTCTTGCAGCTGGAAAAACCATCAGGATATTTTTAGATTTGAATATCCTTACAACAAAATAAAAATGTGTCATGATTTTCATCCGCAACTAAGGTTGATTGTTTTGATTTCTGTGTTGTGCCTGAGGCTGTCTGAGCCATCAAGCTGTTCATTCATTGAGTGTATCACATTACTTTGAATGGAAGGATCTGGCTGCGCTTATTATACATTAATAATTGTGTAACATACAGGATAGGATTATACACAAAGCTCAGATCTGTGTTAGGAACTACAGAACACAAAATGCAAGTAATTGGATTATACAAAGGAATGCAACCTGGCATTAGGCTATAGCCTAGATGACATTCCAGGTTCAGTCAGTTTGTTTGCACTGTAACTACTTGTGTTTTACAATGCACCAGTTAAGCTACACATGGAATCTTGTTTTCATCTGAATGTAGTTAAAACTGAAGCCATCCTGTGTGGCTTCACCAACACCTCCTCATCTCTGTCTCTGACTGTATTAATCTCCCTGGATATTCAATCCAATCACAGCACCAGTGTGCAATCTTGTTCTTTAAGCCTTTCTTATGATCTTTAACCAAGTTCACTTTCCTTCAATTCTATTTCTAACTCAACCCCAAACGATCCAAAACCCTCATCCATGCCTTTCTCACCTCCAGATTTTATTTTTCCAAAAACCTTCTCACCGGCCTTCCAAGCGCAATTCTTTACAAGTGCCAAATCATCCAAAAAGTTGCAGCCTCTGTGCTTTTCCAAGTGAGGTTTTGCAAACCCAATACCCCCACCCTCAACACCTGGGGAAGAGGAAACCAGTGACCTCCACTGTAAAGTGGATTTACTATGTATTATGTGAACTAAATGAGTGAAGCCATTCTTAGAGTAGACCTTAGACGAGATTTTAGATTAGATTTTAAGAAAAAATGGCTAATTAACAAATGTTAATTGTCTGAAATAATCTATCAAATACGAAAAAAAAGATGAAAATATCGGGGTTATTCAAAGCACCTGTAAATGGCAGGACTGGGAGAGTTAATGTCTTGGATCTTTGAACTTTGATAGGGCGAATCACCTTTCTCTGACTTTTCTTCTGACTTTTCGTAGGTTCTTATGTCAAGTTACTGAGCTGTTGCCCTTTTCATCTGCTTTCTCAGGGCGCTAGTAATGATAATGCATGGTGCTGGAGAGCACAGTGGCCGCTACAATGAACTTGCTGAACTGATTATGAACGAATCCATCTTTGTATTTGCACATGACCACGGTGAGTATTGTTTGATGTCACTCCCTCTAATATCATGGATGGCCACAAAAGTGTTATGGGTGCCACGTCCCAAACTTTGAAGGTGATAAATGGAGTGAGTACAAGACAAAAAANTTCTTTGTATCAGCTCACGTTTATTGTGCATGCTGGCCATTATGTCAGCCATGTGCAAACACTTTTCATGTCAATCTACAGTAAGCTCTTGACAACTCATCACTGCAAGGGAAAAGTGGCAAGTTAGGCATTTGTAGAAATACATAAATAAATGCGGCCGGGATAATGACAGAATGATGACATAACTTGTTGTGACAAGTTAAGCCGGGTTGAGTTATCAGGAGTTTACTGTAATTGCAAAAGATGTAAAAGAATTGATGCAAAACAATGGAATGGATCATTGTAATTATACAGTACAGTAAAATGGCAAGATCATAACAATCCAAAAGGGTTAAGCTGCCAGAAATGACTTCCTCCCTTTCTCAGTCTCCTAAACGTAGAAGCATCTGTATCTGGAGACCAGGCAGACAGCCAAATCCTAGGTGTCTCTACGCTACTTGGACTGGCTTCCTGGAACTCAAGAGGAAGCAGCCTAGGAATGTCATTCCTTCTGTGTTTTTTAAAAAATTCTCCATCAATTATTTACAGTAACAACATTCTATATTATATAAAAATGTTGATTGATTGATTCCTTTATATATACATATATAGATCATCATTCCAATTTTTGATTATATTATAAATTTCAGTCCTGTCTACCTTACGATTCAGGTTGAAGTAAATCCTCAAATGGCTATTTTACAGAAATATTAAATCTTCCTCCTCAGCTCCTGGATCAAAATGTACCCCCCCCAAATTCAAATCTATTATCTTCTCATCTCATTATTGTTGCTGAATTCGCATTTGCCCATATACCAGTCACGTTTATTTCAAATAATTACATTTTGGAAAGCACTTCAAGACATTTTTTGTGTGAAAGGCATTGCGTAAACGCAAGTTATTATCATTAATTACTAAATTCTTGATGTTGCTGGAGTGGAGCACGGATCTTGGAGTGGGTAGTAGCCCCACTTTCGATTCTAGAAACCTTTGAGTATTATTTCTGGAAACCAAAGGCAAAAGCCTAGCTTTACCCTCTACAACATGTATTTTCCCTCTTTCAAGGGAAAGGCATTTAGCCAGGGGTGTGGAATGTAACATTCTAAAAAGGCTGGGAGCGGCCTCTGGGGAGCAGCTAAAAGTTCATTCATATTTATTTAGTGAACATTAGAGAGAAACATTTCCTCATTTACTGGGATAGAAGTGGATACAGATGAGGCATAATGTTATTTTTAACATTCTCCCAAAGTATACAAAATTAGATTGTGGCGTTAGCGCTGTCTGAACCACTGTCATACTCTCTTGAAAAGAGGAGGATGTTTGTCGCGGTGTCAAGGCCAGCAATTTCCCAGAAAACAAACATGTCTGTGGGAATTACTGTGCACAAATTGGCTGCTGCATTTGCCTCTATAATAGTCACTACACCTTACAGTATATACTGTGAAGCATTTTGAGATGTCCTCCCAACATGAAAGGCCTAAATCGAACGTAAGGATTGTTCCACTTCTCAGCATTGATATCATAAGATCACAAGGTTGATTTGAGTGAAGACGATCCATTAGACCCATTTTATTTCATTCTTCCAGAATATCCATCCTAACAACTTCCAATCACACCACAACTGGTGCACCACAAGGTATTGTTCTGGGTTTACTTTTTGGATCCCAACAGAATCCCCTCTGAGATGTCTTATCTCAAGACTTGAAGAGCCATAACACATCACTTACCTGAATGAGCCCAACACTTACAGAAACGCAAAAACAGTCTAAAATAAAAAAGAAATGCATTCCTGACTGTCACACTATAATTATCCATAATCTATTAGGTTACAAGAGAGAAAAATCTCCATGGAGATTCTACACACGAACAGACAGATCTGGATAAATATTGGAAAAGATCCATAACGCATGACGCACAGAAAATACATCCTGGATTTAATTAAAGAGGAAATATCTTGACTAAATTGTACCATATGAAGCAAGGCACTTGGTGCACTTCTTGGGGTCTCTCAATTACCATTGGTTAGTTTTTTTATTCAAGAACTGCTACAGAAATGAGAAGCCCCACCGTAACATGGTGATATTCCCCTTTAATGATATAATCGAGAGGACCTCAATCTATTTATTTTGACCCCTATTATGCCACTAGAGAAGATGTACGACTATTCTCCAATTTTTGCTTGCTTATCTTTGCACCAAAGTATCAATGCAGGATTGTGTAGATTGTGAGTGAGCGTCCATGGCAGCATTAGTTGTGCTTGTGAAAGAAATGCAAGTGACAAACAGGATGGCCTTTTCTCGTTCCATGTTAACTGTTAAGTAGCAAGATGTTTGAGGCCGGGAGTCTGAAATAATTTAATAAGTAGTTTAACATTAAGATGATAGGAGCTCAGAGTGGGTATTCTAGAAAAATGGGATCAGATGAGCTGGAAATCTTTCTTCATTGTAGCTCCATGTGTACCTTTCTTGTGGTCGAATGAATTCTGGAAATCCACTAGCTCCTGGGTGATTAGTTTGGGGTGGGTGAGGGGGGTGATAAATGAAAGCAATGTATCTTGTAGGAACTATTAATGGGTGTAACTGACATTACACACCTGTGCTGTGCCAGTGAGATGTACAGTTATTTGAGCATGATTTATGTTTTAATTACAAAGAAAATTTTTAGTAATAGATAACTGTAAATAATTCTATGGTAGAATTCTCATGGCGGGATTAAGGGAACAGCAAAAGGAATGAAAGTAAAAGTCAAACAGTGTCTAAACATCACCTGAACCCTATATCCTGAAAACACTCCCACAGTCTTTATAATATACTGTGGAGTTCATGGTAGAGGGAGGGGGGATTAGTCAGTTCCTACCCCCACCCCCCTCCCTCCCTGTTGTTTTGCTAATTGTACTAAAATATTAACAACAAAATTACATTTATAAGACGCCTTTCACGTTGGAAGGACATCCCAAAGCGCTGGACAGTTAAGGGTTTGCATCCGAGCTGGGGTTTCGAATCAAGAGTGGTAAGAGGGTAGGGGGGGTGACGGATTGCTGAAAGCACGATCAAAGAGGAAGGTCTTGAGGTGGACCTTGAAGGAGGCAAGAGAGGAGCCGAGGCAGGGGAATTCGGGATAGAATTCCAGAGGTTGGGGGCAGAAAACCTGAAGGCTTTTATATATATTGTATATAATATGTATATATTATCTTAGAATAATCCTTGCGTATGATACATCACCTTATCACACTGAAATGTCTCAAAGCGCTTCATGTGATTTACTGTAGAGTGTAGTGGCTGCGTTTTGTTAAGCCAATGTCATAAAAAAATAACAAAAAGATGACTGTCTTGGTGATCAGCACAACAATAGACCTCATTCTCCCTCCAGTTGCAACATAAAACTCGGTTCAATTTCAATTATTTTTATAGTTGTGAAGCAATCTTGCAGCCATTCCCGCATGCATTCAATCAAATTACACGTTTGATGTTGATGTTTTCTTTGCATCATTTCAACCCGTATTAAAGAAAAGAACACAACACATCAAAGAGCCTTCCTCAGATTCGCAGTGTTATTTTTAGATACAGTATTCAGCTGCAGGAGGCTACACCACAGGTTTCAGAATTCAGCTGAAGTGAATCGAGTTCAGTTGAAACAATACATTCTTTTTATTTTTCCCAGATCAAACAAATGAAGGAACTTTGATTTTAGAATTTTTAAAAAAATATATAACAGCCATTGATTCCTTCAGTGGTTCTTTGTGTTGCTGCAAATTTGCTTGTTCAAAGAGCTGAATTTGTTTGTGCTGTAAATTGTCATTAACTCCTGACCTTTATTTTTTGTGCGACATTCACACACAAATCAGTGGTCAGGAGGAGGAGGAGGGGAAAGTGTTTGAGCCAAATGAAGTTAGTAAGAACTCAGCCAAAATAGACTGCTTGAAGCAGTGCAGAGAAACTTTTGTTTAAATTGAAACCAGCAGTCTCCAGAAAAGGATTACACATTGAACAGAACATTTTTTTACTTTGTTTAGCACAATGCCTACCAGTATATGTAGTTAGAAGCCCATTTACTAAGTGCCCTTTCACCACTCTGAAAAGAAACGATTTTTGCATTTTTTAAAATAAAACTAAATTGGTTAGCCTGAAATTGGGCAATCCTCTTACACAATTAATTTAAATTAATCATTGTGGGTTGGAGTTCAGGCAATTACTGGCAATTATGCTGCTGTAACAAGCTGAACAAATACAAGGGCTGAGCAGATTTTTCCACTACAGTGTATACGCTTTTTATACTTTGTGGTGTTATTTAAATTGTTAAACAATGTGAAAAGCACAAAAGTTACTGCTTATTATTTCTGCTACCGCATCATTAGAGAGCGTGTGAATATTGTTATTCCTGCTGGTTCCTTGTTAACAGAACCTTCTTCCGAAAACTCGTGTTTCGTATGTGAAAAAAAGAGTTTTTGCGAGCTTCTTGACCACAGTTGCGGGATTTCTTCCCACCCTCAGCCTCAGTCTTCCCTTCTTCACTACAATCTACATGCTTTTAAAACGCATCTTTGGCATCAACATGCCATTACCTTTTGAATTATTTACTCATTTCAGCTCTGGTGGCTTCCTGCCATCTGCACTAGGTTCTCAAATTGTTACAGCCACAAACCTGTGCTCATTCACCCCACGCACATTTCATATTGGCGTGGGGAGAGGGGAGGTGGGTGGTGAAGTCACTCCATACTGATCAACAACAACAACTTGCATTTACATAGGACCTTTCATGTGGGGCAGGGTCTCGGATCAGTCAAGATTTCTGATATTTTCTTTCTATGGCGCATGGAGACTTGTGGTACCATCGCCTCGTTTTACAATTCCACACTTTGTCTTCGCACTAATATTACATTACTCTCCATTTGGTGATATGTGAGATCAAAAGTTTAAGGAACTCATTGGGTCACTGATACTAGAAGTTTCCTGTACCTACTGGTGTTTTACAGAAGAGTGAGATGGGCAGATCACTGTAATTGTGGCCCCCGCCAATGCCATACTGAAACCGGCCTCAGGAACGGCATTACCTCTCTCATTTTCCCTGCCCGACACACATATCCTCAAAAGTAGTACAGCTGTGTTTGAGAATCACTTCAATTTTTGCCATGCTTTTAAGGTCAAAACCAGTAAGAGCTGCTGGATAAGTGGAGCATACACATCAGCAGCCACAGAGAAATTGTGTTAATTGTAGCATTCTCGTGATTTGTTTATTCATGTGCGAATTTCATTGTGTGAGAATCTGCGTGAGAGACGAGATGAACCTCCTCCCCTCCTGTCCCCCTTTCCAGAAGTGACTCTTTTTTCAAGGCAAATGCAAGGTGCCAAAAAATAACACGAGGTAAATGATCTTTTGACCCTGAGGACAGTTGGCATGAAAACATTCTGTTCTCTTTTTGAATAGCGTCATGCAATCGAGTTAATGTGCACAGCAGTGGGGACCTGAATTTAATGCTTTTATAGAATCATAGATTTATGCAGCACAGAAGGAGGCCATTCGGCCCATCGTGTCTGTGCCAGTTGTTTGAAAATTCTAAATCCAATTCATTCCCACTCCCCCGCTCTCTCTCCATAGTCCTGCAAACTTGTCCTCCCCAAATAATTATCTACTTCTCTCTTAAAAGCTGTTATTGAATCGGTTTCCACCACCCTTTCAGGCAATGCATTTCAGAACTGAAGAACTCGCTGTGCAAAAAAAAATTCTCCTCACCTCCCCTCTATTTCTTTTAACAACCATTTTAAATCAGTGTCCTTGGGTTACCGACCCACCCGCCAGTGGAAATAGTTTCTTCTTGTTCACCCTATCGAATCCCCAATAATTTTGAAAATTTCTATTAAGTCTCCTCTTAACCTTCTCTGCTCCAAGGAGAATAATCCTATTTCTCTAGCCTTTCCTAATAACTGTCGTACCTCATTTCTGGTACCATCTTGGTCAATCTCCTTTGCGCCCTCTCCAATGCCTTGACATCCTTCTTAAATTGCGGTGCCCGGAACTGAACATAGTCTCTAGCTGAGGCCTAACCAGTGTTTTGTAAAGGTTCATCATAACGTCCTGACTTTTGTATTCTATGCCTCTGTTTATAAAGCCTGGTATCCCATATGCTTTTTTTACAGCTTTATCTACCTGTCCTGCCACCTTCAAAGATATGAACCCCCAGGTCTCTCTGTTCCTTCACCCTCTTTAAGATTGTACCATCTAGTTTATGTAGATAGCCTGACACCCAATGCAGACTCCGAGTAACACTGGACTTCGTAAGCCTGAATCCAATCATAGAGAGGATACCTCCCCTCCCCTCAGTCTCCTGGTGTCCTATAGCTGCACTGATTTCCAACTGGAAAAGGTGTGGATGATGGGCCTGAGAATTACATTTTCCCTTCTACCCCATAGGAAGCCACCATGCCTCGCAACTACCACCTCAGCGCAGACGAGAATAGCAGCTCAGCGGGTGGGTTATCTTTCCCCATGTGCCATCTTTGAACAAGAGAGTAGTAACGGAACAGTCTACCTTTAGCTTCCATCTTATTGCTCTGAAATCAGTAGCGCTCACATTACTTCCTCTAGCATTCCCTTAACATTACAAAAAGCTTCCCGTGTGTGCAGGACTGTACAGGTGTGAACTTGCCGTTTAGGACTACACAGCACAAGTTATTGTGGCTCTTAACATTTGCGGAGATTCCTGCCCGATGCAAATCGTATCATGCATTCCTTTAACAGCACAGTTTTGATCAAATGATATATAGTTTGCTGGTCACAAAATGCAGTGATTTAAATTGCGCCAAAGGACATGGTTGCAATAGCAGTGAGCAACTTCTGCCACAATAACTCAAGGCTCTTTTCCCCTCCCCGAACAAACATGTTAAATTGCCAGGAGGACATTACCCCTTTAAGGCTTTTTATTTTTTCCTGACCTAACAGGGCTGAATGGGGCACAGTACTCAATGTGGGTGTGCTACTTGTTTATACGTTCAATATGAACTGGCTTCACTCAGCGCTGAGAGCTACTTCACAATCCAAATCCATTTATAGTGGGTTTTTTTCAAACCTCTCTCGACATAGTGATTCACATTGACTGATCGACCGCCTTTATAAACTGATTTCTTTTGGTCTGGAAATAAAACGCTTGCCAAACAGCTACAAATTCTGTCACAGGCAGTCCAGAAGCTTCCCATGCTTACTCCCTCTGCACCCCCCATCAACATTTTGCTTAAACCCTACCGAGCCCACAGCTAGCTGTCAACAAGCCATCATCGTTCATATATTCTACAGACTTTATAAAAGATCACAGACTGAAATGACCTGTTTAAAAGTAATCTTCCCTCCCCTTCCCTCCTCCCCACTCTTCCTATTCAAATATTTTTATAAAACTTCTTCTTGCACTTTAACTGTATTGGAAGCAATGACCTGTAAGGTATGTTCCACGTGGAACTAGTTTTGTTTGAGTGAATATAGCTACCCTTTGACCTTTTTCGTCAGTAGTCTATCCACGTCTTTCCAGTGTTTTCCTCACCTTTACCCCACAAGGCAATTTGAGAGCAAATCTAATCCTGAAAAGAGGATTATATTTCCTAACAGACCATCAGAGGTAGTTGGGACCCTCATGCGATTGAATCACATAATAATAATAATAATAATCCTTGCATTTGATGTTGCGCCTTATGTCGTTGAGACATTCAAAGCGCTTCACAGAATATACTGTAAAGTGAATTGACTGTATAATTTGTGGGTGAAACGCAGCAGCCAATTGTGCACAGCAGTGTCCCACAAACACTTATGGAGTGAGTGATCCCTTTTTTTTAAAGGATTATTACCCCCCAGTGATCCACCAATCGACTAAAAACTTTCCTACTTATTCCTAGTTAATCCGAAGCATATGGACTAGGGAAACTTGCCTAAGGTTTTGCCCTGCCTGGAATTAAACAGTTACTGCCATTACATTGCCTATGTTTGCTATTTCCCAGTAATTGTTGACACTAATATTCAATCTTACGCCCAACGGCCACAATAATATTTGGTGTAGGAAGTGGAAAATGTCATGGCGTGGAGTGGGTGGGAAGACATACTTCTGATGCGATATTAACACATTGTTGGTACAGAGGAAACGGAGCATTGGTCCACATCTAAACTGAGAAGCTTCCCTTGAGAAGCCTACACTAAGTACATTAAATAGGAAGTTGTTCCATCTTTTTCCCAGTAGTGCCATGCCACCCCTTGATGAGCAGATAATTTTGTTGGAGTTTAACTAGTTAAAACGCCTGATTTGTCATTGTGAACAATGACAAGCTTCCGATGCTTGTCCAGCTAGGACCATCCTACCATTTAGGTATTTGGCTTGTGGGGCTATCAGGGATGAGTGGGAAGAATCCCACTCCCCAGTGACTGAGAATCATAGTAAAGTAACATAGCTATATTTTCAGGAAGGAGTAGATTATCAGTCCATCTAACTGACACATCCAATGTCCTTCAAGGTTCTTTAAAAGTATTTATCTCTTAATTTAATAACCTGGAATTCTTTAGCTGTAGTGCACTAACAATAATTTCCATTTATACAGCGAATTTTCCCATAGGAGAAGTATTTTACAAAGATGGAATTGGAGCCCAAGTTAGGGAGCTGCAGGTATACTGAGCCAAAGGCATATTTAGAGGAAAGAGGTTTTTACACAGGTTTTGAAAGCGGAGAGAGGGGGGACGAGGCAGAAAGGGAGTACAGAGAGAGGGCTGAATGGTCTTTACTGAGATCCTAAAGAAATCAAGCTCCTGCTTGTCAAAGTTCTGCATACTAAGATGGCTGTTAAAAATCAAGTAACAGTATTCAAACAGAGCAGGCACTTTCTCCCAGTGCTCAGGTTAACACTTTTTAATTATTCATTTGCCTCATGATTTTTTATGGGACGTTACTGGTACAAACGACTGCTGTGTTTGCCTAAAAAAGCACTTGCACTTGACAGTAATTACCTGTGAAGCACTCTGAGGCATTTCTATGCAATAGATACACTTATAAAAGAGCGATTTATTTGTTCCTTCCTGTTGCAGTACCTGTGCCTGTAAAGCATGCCACCACACTTTCACTATGACAAATCTCCCTGTGCTTCCTATTTTCTTTTCTTGACCTCACTTTGAAGATGTAATTTTACTAACTTTCCCCCTTAATGGATTAGCTTTATTTCCAGCACATTAACCCTTCCCCTTTCTCCATCAGAGTGAATACCCTGGTTGTTACCCTTCATAAATCCAGTCCAATTGATCAGATAACTTGGGCTGAAAGGAACTTATAAACACGCAGGTCAACCTTCCCAGGAAGATTAAGACAAGTTAAAGATTTATTGGTGCAGAGAATGATTTGAATACTTTGAAATAAGCTGCTTGCTATCCACTGCAGAAGATGCTTCCAATTACTTTAAAACTTTAAAAAAAACAGCAGTTGAAAGCTAATTAATCTGTGAAGGGACTTTCGTAATCAGTGAAAAGATTAATGGACATTTAATAGCTTCTGGCATTTACTTCATAAACATGTCTTCTTACTTAGTTGGCCATGGACAGAGTGAAGGGAATCGGATGGTTATTTCCAATTTTCAAGTATACATACGTGACTGCTTGCAACACATTGACCACATGAAGGAAAAGTACCCAGGTCTAAACATTTTTCTAATCGGCCATTCTATGGTAAGTGACCTCGAATGGAATTGAATGGAATTATTTTCCTTGTTTATATTAAAAAAAGTCAAAGGCTCGCTTTTGTTATATTACGAGAAGTGAGAAGAAGCTTGATTTATACTTTGTATATTACTTTGTTAAAGCTATTACAAAACAATTTTGGAATTCTTTTGATATTAACAAAGATAAATTTAAAATGTTCCTCTTGATCTCCTTTTGATCCTTTTACCCAACCCCACGAGTTCCCATAGGATAATCACCATTCAGCCCTTGAAACCCTTTTCACCATTTTATTTCTCTCATTTCCCTGATTTTCTCCATATCGTTTATTTCCAGTTGCAGGAAAGGTCTCAAGCCAAAGCCCGAACAGGTTGGGTGGTCCTAGTTATCCAAGCAGCCAGTAGTTCCCAGATAGTTCTCTCAATGGCAGGCTATGTGGTCTTAGCTGATTAAACTCCAGGAGTACCCTAATGCGTGCTTTGAGGCTCCCTTCAGAGAAAGAGTACGCATTCAATTCCAGATATGGCAGCTTCAATGCATAGATGGCGTATATCTGTAGAATTCTGTCTGGCTTGTATATTCGAGCATACTGATGGGATGTGTCAAATATAATTGGCTGACATATCTGATATATGATAAGCCACTATATGCAAAAAATATTATTGTTATAATGTGACTTCGTGGTGAAAAACAAAATGAGGAGCATATTAACTAGCAACATTACACACTGAATAACTGGATTGAAGTAGATCAACAGGCTAGAGTTCTGCTTGAATTGTTCAGTGTCTATAATTAAAAAGCAATATTTATCTCCAACACAAAAATCAATTAAAAAAATTATGCAACTTACAACTCAGCAGGTCTGCCTGTTACTGATCTGATCGGTCCAAGGCAAATAATAAGAGGGAGAATGAGCTGGACGTGTGTGCTTTTATTCTAAGCTATTGCATAACCCATGTTCTGTATTTCATTTACACCCAATCTCACACCATCAATCAAGTTAATGGAATGGGGTCATGTCTTAAGGTGGCTTCAGTGAAATAGTCATTAGTAAACATGTTTGGGGAACGGAGAACACTCATGCTTGGTGTGGCACTGTGTAAAAGATGCATTTTTTGGGGGGAGGATGGAGAGAAAATGATCAGCCAACAGCAGTAAATGTCCGATCCGAGGTATCAGGGTTCTGCCAAACCTGGAAAAAATCAATTGAAATCTACACTCTGGTTCCCTTTTAGGGTGGAGCAATCGCCATCCTCACAGCGAACGAGAGACCAAATGATTTTGCAGGGGTGATGTTAATAGCACCTCTGATTACCCTGCAGCCTGAAACATCAACTCCCACCAAGGTAAGAGGGGTGGCATAACACAACAAGCTGCCTGGTGACTTGCAACATCTAATTACTTTTAGCAGTGCAAGTCATTTTACATCTCATCATTTGTTTGCATACCATTGTGTCCAGCTGTTGCAGTTTCCAGCAATCTCAGCCTATTATCTCTGGATACATTTACAGGAATTATAATCATCAATCTTTTAACATAAATCGAACATGTCAGGGCTTGGACGCCCTGACAGAAGTGAAAGGCTGGTATATTTACCCAGTGCCTTTAAACCCAGACCATTATTTAAACCCATATAGTACAAAACTGATGGCAAAGCCATTTACTCTGTTGGCAATCCCTCTTGCCTATGTACATCTATAATTGTATCTCTCTGTAGGCTTCTTCATTTAAGTAGAATCTAAACAGATCCTGCTCTGTAAGAAGGGCATTGTGCTAGAAACCTGTGTGGATCGTTTTGAATCTATGTAACGCTGTTCTCCTTTCTTTCCAGGTGTTCCTTGCCAGGCTCCTGAACTATGTTTTGCCAAATATCGGTCTTGGATCCATTGATCCCAATTTCATATCCAGATCAGAGGAAGAGGTAAGTTTCTGGAATTTGTTGTTTTGTTGTGTAAGGAATTTAAACTTTAAAAAGGAATTCCAGGTATGTGCGCAATTGGCTGCCGTTCGCCCACAAATATACAGTCAATTCACTTTACAGTGTGTTCTGTGAAGCGCTTTGGGACGTCCTCCCGACGTGAAAAGCGCTATATCAAATGCAAGGATTATTATTATTATGTTGGTTGTGTTACGACCTGATCAAGATCACAAAAGAGATTCAGTTCATAATTTACCTCAGCCTTCCAGAATAACAATCTGGTCAGATTAAAGGCAGGTGGAGCAAAGAATATTTGGAACTCAGGAATAAAAGAATGAAATCAAAAGGGCCAGGCCTTCAGAATGAAAAGCTTTTCCTATGCTTGGGGGAATTCTATGGTGATCTGTACATTTGTGGACCTTCATAATATGAATCTACGGTGAGAAACCACAGCAACATATATAAATTTAATGAAATCAGAGTTCATTGACTTTAAAGATAGCGATCCTGGACTCAAGACATTTTTGGGTGTGTGGAAGGAAAGGTGGGGTAGATTTTTTAGTAGACAGGTGTTTCCTTTCAGTTCATTCATGATAACATCCTTACTGAAACCAAGTTAATCCCTATATACTCTAATTACTGGCATTGATTTGGGTGCAGCTTTGAAGGGAGCAGGAAACCCATCCTATGGTAATTTGGAAATGCTATACACACAAGACCTTTAATGCACCTTAGGAAAAATGATTGGAAAACCATATCATTCTGTGTCTATGTTTGCACAGGTGGGGAGGAAGAAAGAGATAAAATCAGCTGCATTATGAAATTCATAATGTTACAGTGATGGATCACTAGCCCAGACATAAAAAGGCAATATTATGCTGATGGCTCTCTGTTGACATTTGTAACTCTCTCAAGCATTTAGTTTTTTGCTTTACAAGATCATCACCACTTAAGTTTAATAGCTGATAACTCACTGGGCTCCCTATTTTGGTAGTTTAGAATTACATTTTCTGCAGATAGTTAGTAGAAATGTGACTGCTGAGAGAGACAGAGGGTTCACAGTTTATAGTTCTAAGACAATGCCACTGTTAAGTCTTCCAACACTGACAAGCCATCAGCTAATATAAAGCTCCAAGGAATTCATCAAGGATTATCCTCCTAAAAGGTTGATTCAAGGTCGGAGTAAATTGAATTTCCATCAACTGTATCCTTCGAATTTCTGCCAGTGACTGTATTTATCTAGTTAGCCAGGTTATATATAAACCATATTTAGAAGTGATGAACAGAACAGCTTTCTTGTGGCTGCTGTGACTGCATTTGTTCGAGTTTCAGCTGGAATGATCTATACACATGTTTGCATGGAGGTGGAAAGCTAATTTATAGGCACACAAGAGATATTGGGTTGATACCAAAGTATTTGTCAATATTATGCTAACAGTGGAAGTGAGTGTCACTGCCATTTTCAGAGAAGGCTGGAAGAGATATTTTGTCATGCAAATATGATGCAGTGATATTTGTGAGATAACTACATATTATTGATAGGTTAGTTGTTAATACACAGTTGCGAAGCTGATGAATTTGTCATGTTAGGCTCTCTTTAAGTAATGCCCTTCCTGGGGAAGGGGAGCTGAGATTATTTGAATACAGAGATGAAACTGGATGAATGTCTAGTTATAAGGAGGATTGACAGCTGCATTAGATGATTAAAATCTCCACAGTATGGCTCCCGTCCTGGCATAGCCATGGGAATACAAGATGTCAGGCTGAAGATCTAGGTTATAATATTGATAGTCTGGAGTCTGGGAAGAACTGCAGACTTTTTGCCTGCTGGAAGTTTCACCCCATGGTTACCCTTCAAGGACACAGCGTTCCAATCAATGTGTAGCTATCCTTATACACAGTCAAAATCACTGAACACTGCATTCATTTCAACTGCTAATAGCAATTGATTGAAAAGTGTTAATGTCTCTCGCCTCAAATTCTTCTCAAACGTGGGTGATTAATTTATTGGTTGCAATGTGCAATTTCATCCTAAAATCTGTATTGAGATAACCTGGCGGGTGAGTGAGCCTTAAGAATTTTAACCAACATTCATCTTCAACACTTCCATTTTGTTTATTAGGTTATTCCTTCCATGGGCATTGGAGTCATGAATGCTATTTAGTAACCTACACCCATTAGTAACACGTTTCCTCATTATTGAGGATTAGCCAGATGAACAGATGTCAGTCAATAGCAATTGGAATCTTCCTGCGGTGCAACAGTCTTGGTGCTTGGAAGCTATTGGTAACAGTGTCTTGTAGTCAGTGTAACAGGCACTGTAATATCACTGTTTGGAACTTTGCAAAAGGAAAAATAAATGAATTAAACACAGTGCATTCAACACTTGTTCAAATTTGAGTTTAAATATTCATTGGATGGCTCAATTTCCACTCAAGTTGATAAACCAAATACCGTTGTGCTTCGATTCTAGTTCTCAATTAATGACTCACGCGCGTATTCAGCAGAAATAAATTCCTGTCCTCTGTTGGATTATGCATAGGTTCCCCCTAGGGAAGTATGAGCTCTTGAGAGAGATGTCAGGAATTGGGGGAGGGAGAAAATGAAGGAAAGGAACAAGATTAACTGCTGCATGATTACCATCATCTCCTAGGAGATGCCCTTTGTGAGGGTGTTTGTTCAAAGGTTAATCAGCAACTGAGTCATACTGAAAATTAACTCCCCTGTTGATTGATTGCCTGTACCAGTGGGTAAAAATGTAAAAATGTACCCAAAGGATATTAAGCATCGTAAAGAAAAGAACATTAAGTGGTTAAGTGCTGAATGTTATTTGCAGAGGTCATGTGTACATATCAAATAGGCAGCAGAAAGCCAACTTGGAAGAAATATTTAATTTGCAGTGCAAGAAACTGGATATAGAAGTGAGAGGTTATACCATATACTTACCGATATACACAATACATACCATTACAACACCTTAATAGCACAGAAACAAGAGTAGATCAATCATCTTGTCAAGCCTACTCTACCAAATTACTGGATCATGGCTGATCTACAACTTAATCCCATTTCTTTTCCTTTCACCACATTGCTCGGTAGACCAACTACCAAGTACTACTCGATTACCCTCTTAGATATTTCAATTGACCTGCATCTTTTTGGAGTAGTCAATTCCACATCCTATGTGAGAAAAGCATGTTCTCCGATATCACTTTTAACAATGGTCTAAAGTGAAGAATCAGTTGAGGTGTTTAAAAGGGATATAAGATAGGTGCTTTTGAACTAAGAGAATTAAATTTGGCTTTGGAGAAAAAAAGTGGGGAAATGGGTTTAAAAAGTTAATGAATAATAATAATAGTGGAGCAGGCTTGATGGGCTGAAATGACCCACTCCTATTCCAGTGCTTTGAGTTAGGAGAGTCAAGTTAAAGAAAACATACAACAGAACATGCATGTACAATTTACACCACCACAAATCACACAGCAAAAATGCCAGCAGTTTCCTGGCCTTAACAAGTTTCCCATGGTCTGAGTTGTGAACAGCAAAGTTGTGACAAACACCAAGTGATTCTTTGCACCAAGAGTAATCAACTGCTAGAATGAGTTAATGGAAAAAGTATTTGAGACCAGGACATTGGACTCATTTAATAAGCTTGCTGCTGTAATGGGAACACAGCAAGTTTGGTATTCTGGAAGGACAAGAATCAAATTGGTTAAAATAAATTTCTTCATCTAGAACTTGTGATCTGTTATGTGGAAGGAACTTGTTTGAAAGGCCAAATAGCTAATTCGTATTTCACTTTTTTGAAATTTCATTGATGGATCGATGGACGAACAGAACACTGACATAATATAAAAACCTTAGCACACAATAATGAAGTTTTATTGTAAAAGTACTGGTGGTGGTGATTTGAAAAATGTAAGCACGTTAAAGAATTAACTTTTGCTCGCACGGTGATTTGTGTAATGTGGTTGAGCTGTAATAGTTCCCATGTTAAATTGTATCGGGTCTTGCAGGTGAAGAACTATATCAATGATCCTCTGAACTACCATGGAAGTGTAAAGGTTAGCTTTGCAGTTCAACTGTTGAACACAGTTGCCAGGATTGAAGAGATTCTGCCAAAGATCACCTGGCCATTCTTGCTGCTCCATGGTGAAGCAGACAAACTGTGTGACATCAACGGCTCTTACCACATGTACGACACAGCACCAAGCAAAGACAGGACTTTAAAGGTGATGTATTTTTTCCATAAAGAAATCCAGGTTAACTTGGAATCTTTTTTACATAGTGCATGAACTCAGTGCTGGGAAATGAATTACTTCTGTTTCAGTTATCAAACACTCCCAGATCAGGTTACGTTGTGGGATAGCAAGTAATAAGGGCGGGGGGGGGGGGGGGGGTAGGGAAAGATCTCACTTCAACTAGATATATTAAAAAGTTTTAAGATATAAATATTTATAAAAGTGTAAGATGGAGAAAGATGGTACAGTATTTAGTGAGTTAAACTCTACCTCTTATTTTTCAGGTCTACACATCTGCCTATCATGTGCTCCATAAAGAGTTGCCCCAAGTCACCAGTGAAGTGTTCACAGAAATTCAGAAGTGGATTGTCAAGAGGTTATAAACAATATCAAAAAAAAATTGTTCCCCAGATTTTGAAAAAAACTAATTTTTTTACATGGTCTGCTTGACCAAACTAAATGTTACAGAAGACGGCTTTCATTCACCCCTTTCCCAGCGGCAAATCCAAATGTTTTCCCCCTCTTCCTCCCCCATATATATTCTTTGGCCTAAGATCGATCTGATAAAATTATTTTATATTCCAACATCAAATTAAGACAAATTATAAAATATAATTGCCATGGGCCAATTTTGTGTTATCAATAGATTTGTAAATATGTCTTTGTATTCACAAACATGTTGGTGCAGGTTATTTTATTTACCTTATATGAAAGCCCTTTATTATTTCTTTTGAATGTAAATTGTTTCCTCTTGTGACTCAGTATCTTCTATTCAGGATGTCCCTACAACAAATTTACATTTATATGGCGTGTTTCATGTCAAGAGGATGTCCCAAGGCACTAGGCTGTTCAAAATGGAATCTCAGCTTTATACAAATAGTTATTCCCCGTCACACCTGGAGTTGCCAAAAGGCCAAACTTGGAGCTAATCTGGGGTACATGGCCATTTGATCCCGTCTGTTGTGATCTTGCTGTTAGAGTCCATATCATTCATGGCCCCAGACAGCAGTCTGCAATATAAACTCCAGCAACTTTAACTAATCCAATTGTAAGAGGTGCCATCTTTTATATGAGATGTTGAACTGAGGTCCCATCTAAGGTTGACATTAAAGATCCCATTATACAATTAGAAAAAATGTTTCTCTTTATGTCCAGATTAATTGGTCGTTCACTCATGGGCTGTTTGTGGGACCTCATGATATTTGCCTACAAAAACAGTTGCTCCATCTTGACAGTAATTACTCAAGTACTTTGAGCCATTTTGTCATTATAAGGACTATAAAAATATAAGTGTATTCTATGCAAGTTTAGTCTGTAGATGGAGCACATCACATAGAGAATTATCTCATTGATTGTTGGCAGGTGTGCCGTTCCACATTTTAAAATGTTTCCCTCATTCAAATCAGAGCAATATCAACTATGAAGATAGGGATTGAGTGTCTCAAATTAAAAAAAAGGTATTGAGGTGGATTAAGAGGGTAATATGTCTAAATAAGAATTATATTGCATGTTTAAGAGTGTTATTGTATTGTAACAGAGAGTTAACTGAAACTAAGTAAACTGTTAATACAATTTAAGAATTTGTTGTAAGAATTGAGCCTGTATATATTGGGAATGTATTGTACTACATTAATTTGGGACTATATTCAGTACATTAATTAATAAATTTTATTGCTATTTCATTTGTATGATGAAAGTTCCTGCTGTAGTATTGGAATACGTCAAGTCTTGTCCTCTCCAGCCATCTTGTTTATATGTGACGTTCAGCTTCTCTTGCTGAAATGCCAGTCAAGTGTTGGGCAAGAGCAGGTGGCATTTAATGCAACACTCTCAGCCTATTTTAGGAAAGTTTAAAATATCCTCTTCTGCCATGTCGTGACTGCCAGGAGTGAAGCCTCTTCACTACGATACAGAGCAAGGTTTACACAAGTACCCACTTCATAGCGCATTTGGCTAATTCCAGAATTCTGTAGATGGGCAGTTAAGCAGCAACATGAAAAAAACATGAAAAATCATGTCATCTGAGAGGTTTACTTAGAGGTTATTAAAATTGCTGACTAAACATTTTAATACCATTAAAAATAGCCTGCTTAAGTTCTCAGCCTCTCTATTCATCTCCTTTCCCTCAAGATTTTTCATATTGGGCCACTGGGGGAGACTGGGATCTGTTCCATTTATATTTACAGACTGCAGCTAACGTGAAGTGCATTCCTCCTGAAGCTCTCTCTCGTTCAGGTGGTTTTGGCAGTAGCTCCTGCACAATTGCTAAATCCCCACTTACACTGAATTAGCATCATCTGGGCAGATTAAACACTCCATTAATCCATAGAATAAATCTATGAGACAACATGAATTGCCTAACTAGAGAAATACTTCTAAATCCATCCATCTAAATCTAGAGTATGAAAATGTGACTAATTTGAATAGAAATTGTTATTTCAATTCAATAGAATGGACAAACATTGATGGTGATGTGATATATCACTGCTTTGTTCTTCGAGTTATTGGACAGGAGGCTTGTATCAAAGTTCATCACTTAAGGGCAGTACATAGAACGAATCATTAGAGATAAAAAGGAAAACGGAGATTGTTGGAAATCTCAGATCAAATTAAGAGTGTCAGACAGGCACAGGTTCATCCGCATCTGTGAGCGAGCGATTTTTCATTCTGTTCTGATGGAGGGTTAGATCCAAAATATCCTTAACCTATCTTTCTCTTCCAGGTGCTTATTATATATTGTATTATATCCAGATCTTATTGTAGCATAAATAATTGCGTCGCAAGCGACAGTGTCTTCATTCAACTGGCTTCTTTGCAACTGAATATTTGAATGGAATCCCAAGGTTAAAGAAACCTATTAAACTCTTTGTCTTTCCCATCAAACAGGCATTTACAGAAATAGAACTAATATCCTCAGGTACTCCAATTATCTCTTGTTTGATCGGGTTTGTGCAGTAATAGTCACGTTGAGTATCAGCTTGTAGACAGAAATGGAAGAGAGCTTTTAGCTGCAATTCGTTTTGTTTGCTGACAGTTTAAATTGCTTCTGGATGCCATGACAAATACAATTTTCCCAGGTCTCTTAAACGAGTCAAAAATGACAAGGGATCTTCATCTGTCCGTTTTATTGTACCCAACTAGTAATCTCCAGTGCTCGAAATGCTGAAAATTAGCTCAACCGTGTTGAGTGGTACTTAAAACGTACAATGCAAAGAAAGGAACAGGAAACTGACCATTAGCAAAACAACTACACACATGCTTGTACACAAATCTGCCTCTTGGCAACAAATATCATAAATGTTCCTTAATTCGAACAGATATCACAATAGAGTCAAAGTCTAAAACACTGTAAACTTCTTAAACAGATTTAAACTTACCTCTCAGAAATTATTTTTCTGCCAATGATGAAATGAATCCCAATGATCGTATTGATAAACTGGTTGACTCCAATATATTAAAAAAAGGTAACTATGTAGGGGAATGATCAAATGTTAATCAACATCACCTTTTACCCTTTAAATTTGGGGACTCAAATGGCAAGCTTCAAATCAATTGAACTTTGTTCTCTTGGGTTTGAGAGTTAGGTTAAAACAAGGTAAACCTGTGAGGAGCAAATCGAGATTAGGAGGGGAGGAGGCTTATGTGGCACATAAACACCCGTATGGACTAACTAGACTGAATGGCTTATTTCTGTGCTGTAGTGTTTTACGTAATTCTATCTACAGAGCAGTTCAGTGACATTTCAAGGGATTAGCATTCCCGGCATATATTACATAAAGAAAAAGTGGAGTAGAAAACTAATAGGTTATTTTCCAATTTGATCATTAAAGCTAATGAACAAGTTTAGAGGCACTGGAGGAAAGAAAGACATTAATGCATTCTGATTAGCTGCAGAAAGGGCCACTGTGCATTCAATACAGCAATGCACGTTCATTACTATTAATGAAGGTATAGATTAGTATTCAGAAAGGTAACAGTGTACTACATTTCCTACTGCATAAGATAAGATGGTGATAGGATGGTGTGGCGGGAGACATGTTATGGCATTTGAATGCATGTCTTTCCCAAACTGAGTCACAAAATACTTCTCAGTTCAACCTTGTTTGTCACATCTCATTGCATCAATGGGGATAATTATTATTATTATGATTATAATTGATGCCCCATCAAAGAGGAGAGTTTGTAAGTCAACCGCGGTTGGTGTGAAAACAAGCTCAGACCAGTTATGGTAATACAAGAACAGGTTTAAAACAAAAAGCAATCATGAACTTTTTTTCAAATGCTTTTAACTGTTCAGTCGTACAATATTTATCATTTTCACATCGCAGAGAGACATAGAAATTAAATACAAATATTTTTAAAATACATTTTCTATGATGATGATTTTCTGTCAGTAGCTTCCCCAGTCAAACAAGAGTTTAAGTGAAGAGCCACATCTACCAACACGCAAACCTAGCACCGTATAGCAATGCGTTACAATCTCAACTTTAGATTTGATTTGGACTATCGGTCGGTCCCGGTCAGTCAGTCAAACAAATCTCCACTTTGATGTTAAGAGTATTAGAAGGTGTAGACAGGAAGAAATTCTTATAGCTAATCAAAACTTTACAAAACTTTTAAAAAAGCAAATATGAACAAAATATATTACTATCCTGTCGTACCAGTTACTTATATTAGAGCATTTCAGTAACAGCTACAGTATAAATATGGAAACGGTAACCTTGTTCCTTTCATACAATCGGTTTCATTATGGCAGAGGTAATTTACAAACGGTTGGTAGTCCAATAGTTACCAGATACTACTGACAATCATTGGATATTGTGGAAAAACTGTTTCCCTGTCTGCCTGCGAAAGTCTGATGTAGAGTATTTCGAACAAGCATTAAATTGCACAAGATTCACCCCAATAACGAACACAGATCGAGTCATGCATTGGATGAACGCTCATTATGTTCAGTGTGAAAATAAGCATTTTAAAATGGACACTTATTCAGTATTTTATCATAATTTGGTGGGGCACCAGAATAATGCTTTTATCCACATCATGTCTTCATGACAATGCAAAAAGATCTTCCTTCTACAGCTTGGGGCAATTCAATATACTCGATAAAAGCAGAATTGCCCAAGAGTGACAACCTTTCTTTCCCCCAGCCCAAAATATACGCCTGTTTTTTTATATATAATATATATCACACACAAACGGTATAAAAACACAGTAATTTTAACGTTCAGGCATTCTAATTTATTGTTTTGGGGAAAAGAGGTCCCAAAGAAGTACACACAGGGGTTTATCCTTTTCAACTCTGTTCTGGTCAGCCTCTGCACTGACTGAAATTGAAGGTGACCTGCTTCTGTTTCTATAATTGAACCAACTACTAAATGGGTATGACAGCTGTTTGATCATTACTTGATGTCTTTCCCTTGGATTGTGATCTACCTCTCCACGGACCAAAGCCTGATTCACCAGGTAGGTTCGCTATATTATGGATGTGGCAATGTCACAGGAAATGATAGACATGAGCCAAAAATCAACTACTGTAAATGCAGGCACTTGGAGCTTTCAAATAGATTAGGTTGCAAACTCTAATACCATAGTACATTTGGTGGTGAAGGGAACAGCAACCCAAACCTGGAGACAACGCTACCTTTCCCGAGATAGAGACCAGACCGCAGAAGCCGTCACCATTGGCAAGGTGTTCGGTTTATTCTACAAATAAGCAAAGGATCCCTGGGAATTCATTGGAAGCAGCCCTTAATATAATCCATAAAGTAGCACACAGCAGCCTGTTAGCAAGCGATTGTTCACAAGAGGTGACAATTGTGGTAGTAAACAGGAACAAAGCAAATTAGGCAGTGCTTTGCAACTCAAATCACACATGAAGCCAGTTTTGGAGAAAAAGATAAAGCGGGCAAATAATAGTAAAATGATCCTCTGTGCAAAACAAACATTAGGATGAATGGTACCGAGACTCACCATGAATCACACTATAGGTAATTCTGCCATTAAATAATCCTTGCATTTGATATCTTGGGAAATTTCAATTATCAGTTACCAAGTGAAAAACTAATAGAATAGTAACGTAAGCACAAATATAAAAATAGATGTTGGCGCTCAGTAACTTGATCTCCACCTGTGTTCTTATTTTGTATTTAAGAACCACAATAATTAAATGAACTTGCTTGGAACAGCTGTCATCTATTCCATTTCCAGTGCGACCCTAGGCACAAATAACCACTATTGACACACTGCTCAAAGAATATTCATAAATAAGCTCAACTTGTATGGACTGGGAGCTGTTGCTCAAACTATTCACTTGGCATGATCCTAGGAAGACTGAAATCTGGTTTGGTTTGGGCATATAAAGATCTGCACTCATTTAAAAGATCCGACCTGATCCCTTTAAACTGTGCTGAGCCAGAATGTACGTTACAAGTTTGAACAAGAAAAGGACTGTAAACGCCTTTTGATTTAATCAACCATCACTTGCATGTCTGAACATTTTCAACAACTGAAACAACAAAGTCACCTCATGCACAAAGCAATCGCACCTCCAACCTACCTGCGGGCAGAGTCAGACAAGAATTTAACTACCACAATGTGGGATGGTCTAAATCAAGCTTTAAATTTGTGCATTTTGATTCAAAACAGTCAAGAAAATGTTTACTGCAATAACAGCAAGCCAATTACAATCGAAACATTAAATTGTGCATTCATTCACTATTTTTTCTAAATGATCACAAACATCTCCCAATACAAAAAACAACTGTTCAACCTAAACATCCCCCAAGTCACTGCCGACAACAGAGATTGACATGTAATTCATCTGAACAGGCGTTTCAGTGGAGAGCTGAAAATTAGAACATTGAAATTGATAACCAAAAACTTTGTGAGTTTTGAAATTTTGATTCTACCGAAGAGATGTTCTGAAAGCAATTTGGAAATTTATATTAAAATAAACCTGGGAACATCAAAAATTAAAACAAATTGGAACCAAATATTCTTCATTATTTTACAAGATATACAGGAGTGCATAGATAACCATATAATTCTTGTATTCTCACATCTCTTCGCTTATCAAGATCAGCGACATGCTGACAAAACAGGAACCAAACTGATAACTTTAAGATAAAGTTTGACTTAAACAATAAAGAAAAGAAAAAATCTCTTCAGTTGTTCTGCAACTTGGTGTCCCATGGATAAACATGTGACAGCATTTAAATCCTTATTTAGCAAAGAAATTCAAGTCCTAGTTTTAACCGCTGAATTCTGTAAGATAAAATAATTGAATACTGCTTTCTTTTGGTTTTAAACTACTTTTTTTTTAAAAAAGACAGCATTGCATTTTGTCAGTCTGCATAGACTAAGTTAGAAATATACCAAAACCTCCATACCTCGGAGAAAAAATAGTTAACCCGAAAATACGTTAGATTTACATTCCGTAAGTGTTCCGATGGGAACTGTAAACAGTGACTTTAGTCAGGCGAACTCTCACAAACTCAAAACTGCACACAAATGTCCATCCACAGGGCAATCAGAAGTCCTCAGCTAATTACATGTCTTGTAACAGCTATTTCACAATAAAGTCTTTAAGAGAAAAAACAACTTACCTGTTCGACAGGCTGGCCGAGCAAAAGACCTATCAAACTGGATACTCAATAAATGCCGAGGTGCAGTTTTAGGGATGGCACATCCCAAAGAAAGCAGAAGACGGGTTTGTCTTTTTTTGACCAAAGCAAGCACTAATCACTGAAATGATTCAGCACACTCACATGCAATCTGTCAATTCATCCAACATTAAACGAATGGTTCAGATACAAAACATCTGTCTTTGCCGGGCAAGAACAGCATGTCAGAACCAGGTTCCACGATATCATGACTAAGAGTTCACAGTGGGTTCTGACATGCTGTGCTTGCCCAGCAAAGACAGGTGTTTTGAGCTGAGATGACCTTTAGTAAAGTGCCTGAGTTACTTTAGGAACTAGTTCAGCTGCTTGAAACTTTGCATGGACCAGGGGCATCTGCAAGGTGAACAAAAGTGCAAGGGCTAGAACAAACTGCATAGGGGCCGAATTTGGGCCGTACCAATTGGAGAATCCTGTATAGGTTCCACCGTGTTGGTTTCATAAAGGCCAACAAAAGGAACGAGGTCTTTATAATGAATATTCTGATCCTCAACATGAGAGCTGCTAATTGAAATGTCGTTGAGTTGAGGGAAAATAAATGGAAAGTGGAGTGGCTCAGTGTTGATGTTTGCCATGAGGTGAGCGAGCGAGAGAGAGCGACGTTTAACACTCGAGTTCCAATCTGGTCAGCAGCTCTTCCAATGCTTCCAGCCTCTGATTGGCCTCCTCGATGGCACTGTAAGTCTGCACGTTGCTGGTGATATGGAAACGTATGTCATCCACCAGAGGCACAGAGTCCGTCTCTTCTCGGGCCTTCACCGACTCAGCATCGTCTCTCACCGCTTGAGCAAACTCTTCCGATTCTACAAGCTGCAGAGGACAACCGGAAAACTGAGTTGGTGACTGCAATTGAGGCATTAAAAAGATATTGACAGGATTCCCAATCTGTGCGCGCTGGGTCAGATCTCGTTTAAGTTCAGCCCCAGTTGAGAATGGATGGAGCGAGGAAACCTCGGCAGCAGTTCACCAGGATGATAGTGGAGGTGAAAGGACTCGAGTATGATAGAATGCTGAGCAAACTGGGAATTTACTGTTGTGGTTCATGGGGTGATCTGATGGCAGTGATCAAAATAATGAAGGGAATTGACGAAGGGAATAGAGAACGCATCCTCACTCTAGATGGGGAATCTCGGGACAAGATAAGACTTCAAAATCAGAACTAAGGTGATGAAGGGGAAGTCAGCCCATTCACACAAGGTGATTGCCTTCTCTTTCGCACCCCCAAATGATTCCAATGCCCCCACCACATGCCAAGATGTGGGCACTTGGCAGCTCTTCATATTGAAACGTTAGTGGTATCAGTCCTCTCGATCTGAAAGCGTTATGTCAAACTCAGGGATTTTTTTTATTGTTATTATTGCCTGAATCTGGAAATAACATTAAAATCACAATTGCTGCACGTCAGCCCAAAACTTACCTTCTCGACAATTTTAGCCATATATTCTGTGCACTGGTCTTCTAGCCTGGTAAGTCTGAAGAGCTTTGCTGTTTTCCAGACATTGAGTACATTGTCCTCACACAATGTCAGGGCCAGTGTTTTCCCACAGAGCCTCTTTAAGCCGGGCAGAAGGTACATGTCAGCCACGCACAGCACCTCAAAGGCAATCTCTGGAGGTAACTGCAAACAGAGAAGGGAGAAAACATCTGTAAAACATCTGTGATATTCCACTGCAGGGCGCTGCAACTTCTCAATCATGCAGCCAATGCTGGCAACTGATACAGTGGAATCATGAACACCACCAATACCACCAACAACTTGCATTTATATAGCGCCGTTCACGTGCTGTAGCGTCCCAAAGCACTTCACAGTGGCGGAGTCTGACACCGAGCCAGTGGAAGAGTGAGGTGACCGTAAGCACCATCAAAAATGAAGGTCTTTAGGCAGGATTTGTAAGTGGGGAGGGAGGGGGCAGGGCAGAGGGATTGAGGGATAGAGTTCGAAAGTAGTGGCTGAACACAGAACCACCTATGGTGGAGCTGGGGAGACCAGTGAGGAATAGTCCAGCCGGGAGGTGACAAAGACGTGGACAAGGGTTTCGACTGTGTTGGTTGTATCACTGGCCCTGACATTGTGTACGGACGGAGACAGGCAATGTGGCAGAGATGGAAAAAAGCAGGTCCTGGTCAGGGAACGGATGTGGGGTAGAAAAGAAAGCTGGGGATCAAACCTGACGCTTAAATTGCGCGCGAGCTCGGTAAGTCTGAGGGAGAGCACGGGGAGGTTGAGGAGTTCAGACCCACAGGAGAGAAGATATTGACAGGAGCCAAAGAATATGGCTTCCGTCTTGCGAAACGCGGCAGCCAATTGCGCTCAGCAGTGTCCCACAAACAGTCGTGGATTGAGTGGCCAAATTATTATTTATTTATTTTTTTGAAGGGATTATTACTCTCGGAAAAGCGATCCGCCAATCGACCAACAACTGGGTTCCTACTTACAGCTGGGTAAACAGAGGTGTGTGGAATCAGGAAACTAGCCTAAGCTGCCACCTTCTGTTAAAAGAAATGATCAAGGGAAGGTCAGACCTGCCAGTGAGATAATCACCGCACCAGCCATTACTGCCCTCTCCCCAGTCATGCATGTTAAGTCCGTCTTCTTTGCCTTCGCTAGCTGTTTCCCCCTTACACCAACCCCACACCCTTGTTACCTTCTCAATCACTCTTGCCCTCACCGCGCTCTCCTCCGGGTGCCTCTGCCTCAGGCATCTATAATAAATAATAATTCTCGCATTTGATATAGCGCCTTATCAGGTCTTCGAGACGTCTCAAAGCGCTCCACAGAATATTACAGTAAAGTGAATTGATTGTATATTTAGTGGGCGAAACGGGCAGCCAATTGCATACAGCCATGTCCCACAAACAATCATTGATTGAGTAATCAAATTATTAGTATTTTTTTAAGAGATTAATACACCGGAAAAAGCTATCTGCCTATTGACTAACAACCAGGTTCCTACTCACTGCTAGATAAACAGAGACGTGTGGAGTAAGTAAGGAAACTTGCCTAAGCTTTTGCCCTGCCCAGGAATCGAATCCAGGTCCTCTCGTTTGCGAGGCGATTGCTCTAACCAATACACTACAGGACCTCAAAACCCCAAAAGATGATAAAAATAAGTCACACAGAATAAATGATTCACACTGAAATGTTCAGTAATGACACATACACCTCAGGTCTGAGCTTCAGCGCCTGCGGCTGGGTTGTCTCCTCAATGATTAATGCTAGTGGAGGTTTGAATACGCAATCCCCTGTCACACAGGGAAGTTCGGTGATCTTGGTAACTCAGAACCATTAATAGCAAGTGAAAGCATATTTTGTTTTGCAAGGATAGGGAAGGAAAAAGAGGAAATGATTTGAGCAGTTGGCTCACTTTGCAACAAAGTCAACAACACATACAATCTGCCATCGACAAGTAGGCTCGCTGCAATGTTAGCACCATGTATCTATTGGCATGATGTGGTAGCAGAGACACATAATAATAATCCTTGCACTTGATACAGAGCCTTATCACGTCTTCGAGACGTCGCAAAGCGCTTCACAGAATATACTGTAAAGTGAACTGACTGTATATTTTGTGGGGATGCAGGAACAGAGAGACCTGGGGTGGTCACATAAACAAACCGTTAAAGGTGGCTGGACAAGTAGACAAACCTGATAAACTACCTCCGACTCCCCCGATCACCTTCTGCTTCTCCTTCAGAGTCTCTATTCCAGAGAGAGATTTCAACTGGCAACCAGCCAGGGTACAACAACAGGTGTGTAACTGCCTGTAACCCTGGAGATCACACGTTACAGCTTCCTCCAGCACAACTTGGTGTTTTGTTTGAAGATTTTTTTTGGATGCATCAATTATCGTTACAATCTTTGCAACTCTTTCGAGGGTTCGAGGCCAAGAGGGCATGGATTCGAGCTTGTGATTTGGAGATGACTTGGAGAGGTTTGGAAGAACACCCAGAGGAATGTCAGCAGAGATAGAATAATTTGTCAGAGGCGTTGTTACTGTGAGAGTCGATTGGTGCATTTTAAAATATAATTGGACAGGCAAGGGCAGAGGAAGGGGATTAGACGGGGAATGAGCAGGGAATTAGAATTAGGATGCTTTGTTTCTTGAAGGAACAAACGGCAGAACAAAATAATGGGCTGAACGGACTCCTACTGTGTAGGGGCAAAGCGTGCCACATTTCTAATGGATTCTATATTCAAATCCACTTCTCAATGTGCAAGTTGAATTGTAGAGCACAGCAAGCTATGCTGGCACCTGGTGGCACACTTCAAATATTGCACAAGGGGAGGCAAGAAGTGGGAATCGATTTCAAATGTGCTGCTTATTTTTTTAAGCACATTTATTCATAAATGTGTAAAATTGCATTTTTTTTTTGCAATGCGAACCTTGTTATACAGGGAGAATAAAAACAAATATTATTCTGATATTCTGACAAAAACTAGTTGCTCATAACTAGATACACAAATCAGGATGGTGTAATAATAATCCTTGCATTTCGTACAGCGCCTTATCATGTCGTTGAGACGTCTCAAAAAGTTTCTCCGAATATATTGGAAAGTGTATTTTGTGGATGAAACGTGGCAGCCAATTGCACACAGCAGTGTCCCACAAACAGTTATGGATTGAGTAACGGCATTTTTTTTGGAGGGATTAATATTTCTGGAAAGCAATCGGCCAATCATTAATAACCGCGTTCCTATTTACTGCGAGGTAAACAAAGGCGTGTGGAGAAAGGAAACTCGCCTAAGGTTTTGCCCCACCCGGGACTCAACCCGAGTCCCTTTGACTGGAAGTTTCAAAAGGGAATTGTATATATACTCGAAAAGAAAAAAATGGCCAGGCTATGGGTAAAGAGCAGGGGTGTGAACTAATTGGGATAGCTCTTTCAAAGAGCTGTTGGACCAAATGGCCTCCATCTGTGCTGTAGGATTCTACGATTCTAAGTTTATTACTAAAACAGCACAGGGCATCTGAAAGCATTGCATCTTACCTCAGTCTCATCACTGTAGATGTAGTAAAGGAGTCTGATGAAGATTTCCTCAGTGATATTGTGGAGGCTGATCATGGGGATGCTGGGCTGACTCTGAAGTTCCTGACTCTCACAGAAATGATCCTCCAGCAAAGCTCTGAAATAATCACTGCGACCACAGAAAAACGCCTGCAAAGAATAAAGCGACACAATTGTCCACGGTGCTGAGGCAGTGTTCCAATCCCTCTTCCTTGCCTCACTGCTATCTGAGGAGGAGAGGGTCAGGGTACCTGTGGGAATGGCAGATACCTCACAGGATAGGAGACTGGAGAGAGGAGCACGAGGGGACACAAGAACAACAAATTACATTTGTATAGTGCCTTTCACGTCAGGAGGACATCCCAAGGTGCTGGACAGTCAGGGATCCGCACCCGAGCTGGTGGATGGTGTCAGATGGGGTGGCGGGCTGGGAGGGTAGGGGCAGGAGGGTGACCAAAGGCACGGTCAAAGAGGAGTCTTGATACGTGGCTTGAAGGAGGCAAAGGAGGGGGCGAGGCAGAGGGACTGTGAGATGGAGTTTCAGAAGGTGAGGGGAGAGAGGCTGAAGGCACGCATGCAGATGGTGGGGCGGGCAAGCTGGGGGACGTGAAGCAGGGCTGGAGCCCGCTAAGCGGAGGGAGCGGACAGGTTGGTAGGGGGTTAGGAACAAGGCCAGAGAGAGGAGCCCGAGTGGATAGGAGTACTTGCACCGCTCTGCAGGAATTCTGCTTCAAAGCAAATGATGTTTTTATTTAACGAGCGGCAAATAAATTTTTAATGCTCGACTTGGATCTCAGTCGGAGCCAGAACGATTCAGTGGGTGAACAGCAAGGGCATTCTAATGAACTAGTTGTTTCAGGGCTCTCACAAACCTTGTGACAGAGGAAGTTATAGCCTTTCACCCTGAAGCACAAATCAGGGTAGCTGCTGAAGTTATCTGTGCTGTCGAATGGCAATTCCCCAAAACCAACCTGGGACAGAAAGAGGATTTTATTACAAATCAATAGCACAATCCAATTAGTCTAGCTGCATGTAATCCTGGAGGAGTTAATTTAAGTGAAGGGTGGACGACAAGGCTTCTAAATTAGACCTTGATATTTGATAACCATCAGTTAACTCCAGGCACTCCCCATATGTACACACACATCCCATACCTAGATACACACACTCACACACAACTCCCATACATACACACACAGTTCCCACTCTCACACCGAGAGATGCACACACATAAACACCACTCCCAAACACACACACACAATTCCCATGCAAAAGATGCGCTCTTAAGCCATATAAATATTGTTCTCCCATGTATGCAAATACTTCATCCATACAACAATTCAAGGATTCTGCACTTTATAAAACTGTTCTTCGGAACTCTCCCCCAAACGCCACTCTTCCTTGCAACTGATCAGGAGGAGAGCACATGAGGAGGTGGTGGAAAAGACGACAAGATGGTGTAATATACAGCGTGACCAAAACGTCGCAATATCTACGCTATTATCTATATAAAAAAAACTATCATCATTTCTCTAAGACTTATTAGACATTGTAACAGTATCACGACTGTTGGTCACCCTGTATTTTGATATATTCCTCTCTTTCCACTCATTACTGTGGTTGATTGATCGCTCGTCCTAAACAAAACCTTCAGAGTTATATGGTAAGAAACAGTAATGAGGTTGTATACCTACCCGCAGCTCTGCGGGAAGGGCACAATCAGCGAGAATAGCCAGGTCATCCTGCAATGTGCAGTTTTCCTGAGTATCCAGGGTCAGAACTGTCACACAAGTCCCAGGCTTGGAGGAGACTGTAAAACAAATGAGCCAGCAATGGATCCAGACTCTGTTGTTAACGCTACATCAACAAATGCAAAGCAAACAAAAAGATTTGTATAAACTTCCGGAAACCGTAAAACTTGGGGAGAAAATTTACACTGAAAATTTGGCTTCATTCATCTCCCAACTTTATCTGTTGTTAACTTTAAATTAGGATTTTCATTGTTTTCACAAGCCGAACGTTAAAGCATAGACTCGGTCATTGGCGTCGCTATTCCTGTGACATGACCTACCACTCCCCATAGCCCAGAAAATGGGGAGTGTGAACATGTGACCCCGCCAGTGCTCTGCCGTCTATAGGAATAATCTTGGGACAAAAAATATCTGGAAAACTCAGTTTTAAAATAACCACACCTCAAAATTCAGTCACTGCACTCCACAGTAAATTCTGTGAAGCACTTTGAGATGTCCTCTCAACATAAAAGACGTTACATCAAATGAACAGATTTTTACAATCGAAGAATTCAATAAAGGGCAATAAGCATCTAGTTTTTCCAGGTCAGTGACACAAGAAGTGAATTTGAACCCAAGCCTCTGCCAATGTCTGACCATATTGAGCCGCTGACTGAGTGGTTGCCCTCTCCATAATCACTCAGCCTGTCTCCAAGTTGTCCAGCCCAGGGCCTATCAGGGGAGTGGGGAGAATCAAGACCTTCCAATAAGAAAGCAAGGACTGAAAAATCTTACCAAATTCATAGACTTTTTTACATTTGTTTTCCAGTTCATCAATCAGCAATTGCAGTTTGCATTGCTTTGCTAAGATTTTTAAGTCTTCAATATTTCCAACTTCAATATCTAGGTGGCCTGTGGAAAGAAAGTTGTAAGCATGAAGGGATGTAAAATGTCTGTAGCCTCCATCGCATCCTTTAGAACCAGTGCTTCAACCAGCTACCAGCTACAGTTATCTTTGCCTATAAAAATGCAGTCACTATACTTCAGAGTAAATCCTTGAAGTGCTTTGAGGCTTCTTCCCGATTTGAAAGACGCTGTATCAGATGACTGGATTGTTTATATACACCACAAATTGACAACTGCTAGTCTGTGGTCACTTCTTACAAAATATCGACAAGTTAAATTCTTAATGGGACACGCAAAATTAAATTACATAGAATCACACAGACTGTACAGCATGGAAACAGGCCTTTCGGCTCAACTAGTCCGTGTTGGTGTTTGTACTCTGTAGGATCTTCCACCCCTCTTCCCTAACCCTCTTCCAATGCCAGCCAAGCTTCGTTCCAATGGGCCATTATTTGCACAAGTCCAGGTAAATCAGTGTTCAATCGGTAGTTTGTTTCCAGGTTTCTCTTGAATTTTTCAAGAAATATTCAATCAAGAAAATTTATTTTGTGGACCAACAAAAACGTTGACCACCAGTGCTCTATTCCCTTCTCCCTTATATACGTACCATTAGATTGATTTTCCCCGGTGAATGACAGGACTGGGCTAACACAGAGACAATACTGGCCCAAATTTGGATAAACATTCCTACAGGTCTTGGTATCAACGCATTTAGTGATAACTGAACAGTTAAACCTAAAAATACAGTTACTAAAACTTTACAGTAAAATCTTTAGAGTAAAATGCTTCAAGACGTTTTGACAATGTGATAACTGCTATATCAACTGCAAGGATCATTATATAACTGCCATGCATTTTTTTTTAGTCAAAGTGATTATATAAAACATAGATGGATACTCTAAATCGGTATTTAAGTGAACTTCACATTAGTTTCTCCAAATACTGGGTGAATGTGGCAGCTTGCTACACACCTGTGTAGAGATACTGCAAAAGTGCTTGGAAAGCCATGGGATTAACCTGTGAAATGAAACAGAAATATAAGATAGACTGCATTTTAAGTGTTTTTATAATGTATATAAGAACACTATAATATAAAAATATCCATGTACACAATAATATTAATCCTTGCATTTGATACAGCACCTTATCATGTCTTCGAGACGTCTCAAAGTGCTTCACAAATATACTGTAAAGTGAATTGACGGTATATTTTGTGGGCGAAACGGGCAGCCAATTGCAAACAGCAGTGTCTCACAAACAGTCGTGGATTGAAGTGATCAATTTAGTATTTTTTTTTAACGAATTATTACCCCCAGAAAAGTGATCCGCCGATCGAATAACAACTGGGTTCCTATTCCTACTTACTGCTGGCTTAACAGAGGCACATAGTCACTGTACAATGCCACTGTAGTAGCTATGTATAGAGTGCAAGATGCTCTTACAAACCTCTACAGGATGAGTTACTGATCTCACCTGTGCTGCTGTGGGGCGACGGCAGAGAGGGTATTATTACCCCGGGTTCACCTGTGTCTCCCTAAAACAGGAAACAGACCACTTGCACACTACCTCTGTTGGGGATTTTTCACATCAGCAGTAAAAGTGAACTCCACATTGGTTAATGTCTGGTTATATCTTCTCTTAAAGCTAATACTGAGATAAATGTTTAATGAAAATGACTTGGGCAGAATAGGTCAGCTTGGCTCCTTCGGTATCACTCTCGCCTTGGGAGTCAGAAGCTTGTGGGTCTAAGCTCCCTGAACTCAGAATTTAGGCTGAGACTCCAATGCAGCACTGTGAGAGGTCTGCAATGAGGAGATAATATTGGGCCACATCCAAATAAAGCGCTCCTACAGCACTTAGTGTGGACAAGTTCATGTTTACCAAACAGATTGCGCAAGGACTTTTGAGAAGTTAACCTTCAACTTAACTCTTTCATCTTAACTCTAGCTTTGAACAAAACACACTCCAGAGTATCCGATCTGGTAAACAGAAATCTAGTTTGTTTCAAATTACGCAAGCAGATAAGATTTTTTTCATCTTGTGAATTAAACTGATTCGTTTCAATTCATTTGAGGCCTTTTGGTTTCTAGTAAAATGGATTAAGGGTGTGTAAAAGTAACGGAGAAAAACTAGCAACCAGCTCAGATTGACGAAAGGATCAAAGAGTGTTTCATATTTCATAGAATTGTACAGCACAGAAGGAGGCCATTTGGCCCATTGTGTCTGTGCCGGCTCTTTGAAAAGAGCTTCCAAATCAATCCCTCTCCCCATAGCGCTGCAAACTTGTCCTCCCCAAATAATTACCTACTTCTCTCTTAAAAGTGGTTCTCAAATTGGCTTCCTCCACCCTTTCAGGGTCCCAACAACTCGCCTCAGGGTATCACCAAAAATAAAGCTAATAAAATTTGGCTGTTGATTGTTCCTGGAAATCCTCTCGCAGGTAGGGCAGACTAGGAAAACAGTCAATAAAACAATGCTCTCAGAACTCGGGAGCAAAATCCGCCTCCTTGAACAGCACTTTCAATTTAGTATGTTTTACACAACCTGCCTGCCGACACACAGACTAGCACTGTAACAAGTCACACTGGAGTATTCCATTTACACACACCACTTGTGGTTAGAGCACTCGCCTCGCAAGCGAGAGACCTGGGTTCGACTCCTAGCTGGGCGAAACGCTGGGCAGGTTTCCTTGCTCCACGCGCCTTTGTTTACCTAGCAATAAGTAGGAACCCAGTTGTTAGTCGATTGGCGGATCGCTTTTCTGGGGGTAGTGATTCTTTCAAAAAAGTAATAAATTGGTCACTTCAATCCACGACTGTTTGTGGGACACTGCTGAGTGCAACTGGCTGCCGTGTTTCGCCCACAAAATATGCAGGTAATTCACTTTACAGTATATTTTGTAAATCGCTTGGAGACGTCTCAAAGATGTGATAAAACACTATAGTAAATGCAAAGATTATTATTATTAGCGCTGTCAAGCTTCACAGAAACAAGGGGAGGCCATTCAGCTTGCTCCACTAATTCATTAAGCAATGCTGGATATTTTAATCCTTTCTCTCTGCCTATGTTGCCTCTCGACTCAACTTCTCCTCCCTTGCCTCATAACGAATCCTGATGCTAAAATGCTCCAAGATGTCACACTATGTGATAATGCTTTGTTACTTTAAAGAACTCACCCATATCACCCCTTCACCTGCTCATCTCTAAGAAATGTAATCCGTCTACCAAGCTTCTTATCATAGCTAGGCCCCTTCCGCCCAGGTATTCACCTAGTTACTATGTTAAATGTACATCTTACAAGAAAAGATTTTTGGTTCAATACGGCTCTCTGGGAAGGGGGAGGGTAAAGAAAAGCTCCTCCAAAAGCTTAAGGCCAGCTGTGCTCACGCCTGATATCTGATGACAAGTTCCTTTGCCTAATTGGGGATTTCTCGCTGTCGAAGTATTGTTTCAGTGTTGACTGTTGAATATTTTAGGGCTGTGGTGCTGAGGCTGCAGCCATGGTTACAGATGCCATTCAAACGACGAGCACAGTGAGTGTGCAGCTGTTTGATGTTCTTAACAATAGCAACTGGCTCCCAGGAAAGTCATTCTCCTGAGGTTTTTACCCAAGGTCCACAAAATGAACTCCATACTCCACATACATACAGATTAAGGGTCATGTTAACAGCTCGGGCTTTGGGCTCCTCATGGTACCAATTATGTCACGTCACCTGCATTTGACACAGAGCCTTATCACCTCAAAGTCTGCTTACGAAACACGTCACATAAAAATAACAACCCTTGCAGTCGATACAGCATCTGGGTCACATTGTCGAAATGTCCCAAAGCATTCGAAGGATATAATTTGAAGAGCAGTGACTGTATTTTGTAGGCGAATGTGTCAGTCAGTTTGTAGAAAGCAATATTCCACAAATAGCCATAAAGCAAATGACCAATTTTATTCAGGAGATTGTTGGCCATGATACCAGGAGGAACTCCCTACTCTGTTCGAATAGTGGGATGTTTAAAGTCCACCTGCACAAACAGACGGAAACTTGGTTTAACATTGTATCTGAAGGATGGCACCTCTGACAATGCAATGCTCCCCCGGCATTGCAACAGAGTTATTAGCCTAGACTAAATGAGTTTAAAGTCCTGACTTTGGGCTTGAACCCACAACTTTCTGATCCGGAGGTAAAAGTGCTACGAACTGAGCTAGACTGACAATACATTAGTTTGAAGTGCTGGCATAGACAGTAACTAATGGAATTCAAGCCTACATCCCACAATCCAGCATACAATTACACAAACCTACACACTGTGTGAGGTGAGAGGCTTTAACAACAACAATGTGCATTTACTTAGCACCTCTCACACAGGATAGCATCCCAGAGCGTTTAACAAGTGTAGACAAAAGAATGGGCAGGCATTAATCAAAAGAAACTGAAGGCTTCTCTCTCTCAAGTTGCCCAGCGTCAGTGAAGTCATTAATGAGCATCTTACCAAAGGGTTCTTGAGAGCAATCACATTCTTTCCCTTCCACTTGGTCTGAAACATTTCGGCAAAGTAATTTGATCGTGCGTTCAGCACACATCGGTGGGCTTTGAATGTTTCTCCGTGAACTATAAAGGCAACGTCACTGTAACGACCTTGTTCAAGCAACCTGCTCCAGAGAAACAAAAAAGGTCACTGTTTAAAAAGCCACAATATCTATCTTTGAGCCCTATACTGTTGCATTTAAGCTACATCATTTGAAAATGATCATTCTTCAGGGATTACCCATTGACTGCCATTCTCGTAGATTATTTGTGGCTCAGATGTTCTGTCAAAGAATGTAGAGTTTGTCAAAAATTTGAGGCAAAATTCAGTTAAACTGAATTCAAGCTTCACATGCAAGTTTTAAACAAACAAAATGATCAGTGAACACTTGTTCTAAATTAGAAATGTAAAATAAGTCTTTAAGTGCCTTGGATATCGTCTTCGAGTGAGGATGCTATTCATACCAGCTTTGACCGTGAGTGTCAGCTGGCGTTTTGACAGTGGAGTGAAATCCTCGGCTGGCTTGCCCTTTCCTAACCCGGGGTCATTTAACCAAATGTCATTCCACAGCTTAGAACAACCAACTCTGTACGAACTGGGATTCAAACCTGCAACTTTGCTCAAAGGGTCAATATGGCCCGGTACCTGCATGCATTTACTAAGCAGTATAAAGTACGGAGAGCAAATTGAATCACTATTCTTTTATTAACTGCAGCATACAAGTTATGAACATTAAATTTTTTCCACTCACTCAGGGTTTCAGTTCCGTTCCATGAAAAGATTAATGTATGTAGCGATGTTTACAAGCAGACCACACCGCTACCAAACACAAGTTCCTACCTTTGCAGAAAGTCATCATAGTAATCCCTCTGCATGCCCTTGGCTGTGATCTGTTTGTACTCTTTCAACAGCCGCCGAATGGAATCGTTGAGCGCTCCATACAAACAGCGCTCAGCATCAAATGTGTTGGCCTCGCATTTTGCGCCTGTAATACAATGGATTCCAGTATAAAGTAGGATTGTTTCAGCCACAGCCAATTAGAAACTTAATTTAAACAGTTAATTTGCTGATTCAAAGAATCACGCTTCACAAAGGTAACATTTAACAACATGAAGTGGATCACAACACTGTCTTGCTAAATGTTGTGGAGAATGGCACATAACCGCACAGCAAGAGGTGACCGAACAACAACAACAAAATTAGATTTGTATAGCGCCTTTCACATCGGGAGGACACCCAAGGCGCTGAACAGTCAGAGTTTTGGACCCGAGCTGGGGGTCGGGATTGGGGAGGGTGGAGGGCAGGTGAGGGTAAATCAGGGTGATCGAAAGCACGTCGAAGAGGAGGGTCTTGGGATGGGTCTTGAGGGAGGCAAGGGAGGGGGCGAGGCGGAGGAATTGCAGGATGGAGTTCCAGAAGGTGGGGGTGCAGGATGGAGTGGCAGAAGGCCAATGGTGGGGCGGGCAAGGTGGGCATGAAGCAGACCGGAGCCCGCTGAGCGGAGGGAGTGGGCAGGATTGTAGGGCGTTAGGAGGTCGCAGAGGTAGGGGGGAGCAAGACCATGGAAGGCTTTGAAGGTGAGGATCTGGATCTTGAATGGTATCCTGAATGGTGTGATGGAAAGCCAGGAATTGGGCGAGGATGAGTAATAGGATCACGGAGCTTGGTGCGGGAGAGGACACGGGCTGAAGAGTTCTGGATGATCTGCAGCCTATGTAGGGAGGAGTTGGGGAGGCCAACAAGCAAGGAGCTTGCATAGTCAAGCCTTGATGTAATGAATGTGTGTATGAGGGTTTCGACAGCTTGCGGTGTGAGACAGGGCCGGAGCCAGGCGATGTTGCGGAGGTGCGGGAAAGCAGAGCAGGTCATGACACGGATGTGGGGTAGAAAGAATAGTTGAGGGTTCAAACAAGTCGCTAAGGTTCCGGACTGGCTTAGTAAGGTGCAGTGTGCATCCATGGATGGTGATGCTGTCAACGCCTAAGGTGTGGAGGCGCTGACGGGAGCCAATCAGGAGGGTCTCGGTCTTGTTGATGTTCAACTGAAGAAAGTTAGCTCTCATCCAGGACTTGGTGTCTGACAGACAACAACAACAAGATTTCATTTATAGAGCGCCTTTCACATCGGGAGGACGTCCCAAGGCGCTGGACAGTTGGGTCAGGACCCGAACAGGGGGGAAATGGTCAGGATGAGCGGAGGGAAGGGAGGGAGCAAGACATTCAGTCAGGATACAAGACACACATGCGAACATGGGCATTTTAATAGCTCCTCATTTAACTTCTTTTAATAGCTCATGATGAGGTGAGCAGTTTATAGTGTCTTATCATAATCACAGTGCCTCACGGGTTTTGCCCACAAATTACAGTCAATCAACTTTACAGTATATTGTCAAGTGTTTTGAGACATCTCAAGGACATGACAATGAGCTAATACAAGGATTATTTATCAATATTTAGTGCATCGGCTGCTATGGAAAGTGCTTTGATCATCTTTCTGATGTGAAAGACACTGTATAAATGTAAGCTGTTGTTGAGTGGGTATTTGAGAAAACTGCTTGTCGAACTTCTTGCGACATACTTCACTGATGTGTGAATCACACTCCAGGCCATTTAACCAACACATTTCCTCTCCAGTAAATTACGGTAACAGTATTAGGCCATCCACCCACCTGATTACCTCATCGTGACCCATCTCAGGCAGGGCGAAACCTTGGGCAAGTTTCCTTACTCCACACGCCTAATAATAATCCCTCCAAAACCAAAAACAATAATAAATTGGTCATTTTCAATCTACGACTGTTTGTGGGACATTGCTGTGCGCAATTGGCTGCCGCGTTCGCCCACAAATATACAGTCAATTCACTTTACAGTGTGTTCTGTGAAGCGCTTTGGGACGTCCTCCCGACGTGAAAAGCGCTATATCAAATGCAAGGATTATTATTATTATTATTATTATCTGCAGCACCTTCCTATCACAAAGCCTACACAAAATACAATAATGCTCGCACTTGTTACTTTTCAAGTCAGGAGGATGTCGCAATGCATTTCACAGGAATTACTGTTGGGTGGTGACTCTATATTGTTAAGCAAACACAGCAGCTAATTTGGTTACACCCATGTCTCAAAAACAGCCATGAAGTGAATAACCAATTTTAATCGGACTCCAGGAGAGAAGTTCCTTTCTGTTGTTGAGTGCAAAGGGATCATTAACTGCAACCTGAACCGGTAACTCCCAACAATGCAGCACTCCCCCAGCAATGTACTGGAGTGTCAGCCTAGACTGTGAGCTCGCAGATCTGATGTTAGGCTTCAACCCAAGATCTTCTGACTCAAAGGTGAGAGTCCTAACAACTGTGAGCCAGGCTGACACGAGCAAGGCGTATCCCTCTAACCCCTGCTAAATATATCAACAGAGTCACAACTTACTGTTCTAGATGGTACAGTGTAGTCCAAACCAGTTATCTAAGCTTGGGCAAGTTATTCCACAAGTGAAGTTGAGGTTTCAGCTGCTATCAACTGTTGTCACATTCTCTGGCTCAATCTTTCCTCGTTTGAGACAAGATACCCCCACAGCCTCAAACAAAACTGCTTAATAGGAAATGAGAACCAATGACGTCAGGGAAACTATTTTCACATAACTAAATTAACAAACACACAAACGCAGTGCATCGTCAAAGACTCATGATAGAAACTTCGGGATCAGACTTGAAGCTTTCTTCCATGTGTGCAATTCATGTTCTGCTTAATGCTGTCTCAAATAAGCCTATAAATAAACAGGCACTACACCTGTCAACAATTATCTTGAGACATTTTGACATTATGGGTGCGATAAGAAATGCAAGAGTTATGATTTATTTACACTCTAACCATGACACATAAAGTCAGAGAGTTTTAGAAGTGTCCATACCATTGCTGAGCAAGTATCGTACAAGATCCTCATGCCCACACAGACACGCGTAATACCTGGGCATGAAAAAAATCGAGTGTTACAGCGCAAAGTCATTTTACAACTAGCACTGCCCTTAAAATAGGCAGCAACTGCCGAGCATTCAAACATCAAGGAAACCTTGTTGCGGAGAGTTCCCATCTGTAAATAAAGGAAATCTCTTAAAACAAGTTAATGAAATTACTGCAATTTATGAAGTACTGATTTCAAGAGGCTTAAAACCTAAACATAACCTGGCACCACATCAGAATAATGCTGCGGTTACACTCTAAGGTAGCAGATTGAGGGATGTTCCTGGAGTATTGCTATATAGATGGATATTTACATTTTAAAAATACTCTTACAATATTATGGGAGCAAACAAAGATAGCAGTGGTGGTGAGGGGTACAAGGTAGGAGACTTAATTCCATTACTTGTAACCTATACCACTGTAGGGAGATTGGGAGGAACTTCTTCACCAGATAGTGGTGGGAATGTTGTGGTTGAAGCAAAAAGCATCAATGTACTGTATTTAAGAATAAACTTAATGCGTACATGAGGAAGAAGGGAATAAAGGGTTGGAGTACCAACTTCAGCACACACTGGTTAAGTCAAATGGCCTGTTTCAGTCCCGGATCATTCTATGTAATTCCATGGGGAGGGCCTCTTACCCGCCTCGCCAGTCAGACTAGTTTGTCTACTCGGGGAACGTGATTAAACAGAGAACTTTCAGAGCACCACACAGTCATGATGGACGAATGGCCTTCATCTATGTTATCCTTTACTGTAGCATGTAGGCACAGAGTAGGCAATGTGAGAGAAATTATAGGACGCCATGCTCTCAGAAAAACTATTATGTACTTACAGCGGGGTACTATCCCATTTATCTTTTACATTTAGTTCCACGTCCCTCTGTTCAACCAAGTAACTGAAAAATAAAACAGAAGTACTGTTGGTACTTCCTTAAACTGGCATTTTAGTGTACAAACATAGGTACAAACTTATGTCATTGATTCCAGGTTTCTGTCCGGCAAAGGGCGCGAATAAATGCCAGATGTTATAATAATAATACTTTAATTTGGTATAGTGCCTTATCACATCAGGAGGACATCCCCAAGTGCTTCACGGAATTTCCTGAGGAATGAAGTGACTATTTATAGGCAAACGAGGCAGCTTCTGGTGTCAGTGTATTGTTTCTCAAAAACTTTCCTTTTCCCCCATTGAGCAAAACGTCACTCAACCTATATAATAAGGTGACCATAAGTCCCCGATTTCCAGGGACAGTTCCCGGATGAGGTTTTGTGTTTCTGGGGCCAAACCTGTCCTGTCTTGAGTTCAGCAACAAACTGAGCAAGAGCAAAGAAGTTTAAAAACAGATACCACTCATCAGAGAAACACAGCCATGAATCCAACAAGCTTCACCATTGCAGTAACCGCTTGCATCAGAAATAAGGCGAGTTCAATTTTTTTTTTTACATAACGTCTCTGGATTTGGTTTACTATCTATATAACAACTTACTTGCTGCTAGCTGAACAGAGGCATGTGAAGCGAGGAAATTTGCCTGAAGTTTCGCCCTGCCTGGGAATCAAACCCAGATCGAGCGAGAGAATCATTAGGCAAATTTCCTCGCTCCACACGTCGCTGTTTACTTAGTTCGATTGGCTTCCAAATGTTTACCTAGTTTGAGGGATTGCTTTCCAGGGGTAACAATCCCTCCCCCCCAAAAAAAAATACTCCAGTCATTTAATCAACGACTGTTTGTGGAACACTGCTGTGCGCAATTGGCTGCCGCGTTTCGCCCACAAAACACCCAGCCAATTGACTCTGCAGTATATTCTGCGAAGCGCTTGGGAGACGTCTTGAGACAAGTTGCTATATCAAATGCAACAATTAATATTAATAACTTTCTAAACTCTTCACTCTCAAGTTTGGCTACTGCCATCCCCGCAGCACAGACCTACCGGCCCAAGTATCGCTCACTCAATTCACTCGCCTGGATGCAGATAAACACCTATTTTAGATGTCAACTGCACCTGCGATTGAACAGGCAGCAAGCAGCCCGCGCCACTTGTTAATACGGACAAGATTTTGCAAAGCTGCACAAGGTCTCCTGGTTTATTTGGGGGGGGCGGGGGCGGAGCCAAGGGGAAAAATGCACAGTTACTACACTTCACAGGGAAGTCCTGTTGGTTTTACCTTTTATAATGACTAAAAACCTTGACAACTTTGATTGTATCAACGTCAGACACACAGAGGCTCTAACACTGACCCCCACACACCCAGGGGCCCTGACACTGACCCCCCGCACACCCAGGGGCCCTGACACTGACCCCCCCCCCACACACACAGGGGCCCTGACACTGACCCCCCCCCACACACAGGGGCCCTGACACTGACCCCCCACACACACAGGGGGGCCCTGACACTGACCCCCCGCACACACAGGGGCCCTGACACTGACCCCCCCACACACACAGGGGCCCTGACACTGACCCCCACACACACACACACACAGGGGCCCTGACACTGACCCCCCACACACACAGGGGCCTGACACTGACCCCCACACACAGGGGCCCTGACACTGACCCCCCCCCCAGACACAGGGGCCCTGACACTGACCCCCCACCCACCACACAGGGGCCCTAACACTGACCCCCCCCCCACACAGGGGCCCTGACACTGACCCCCCCACACAGGGGCCCTGACACTGACCCCCCCCACACAGGGGCCCTGACACTGACCCCCCCCCCCCCCCCCCGCACACAGGGGCCCTGACACTGACCCCCCCCCCCCACACACACAGGGGCCCTGACACTGACCCCCCCCCCACACACAGGGGCCCTGACACTGACCCCCCCCCCCACACACAGGGGCCCTGACACTGACCCCCCCCCCACACACACACAGGGGCCCTAACACTGACCACCCCCCCCCCCCCCCCACACACACAGGGGCCCTGACACTGACCCCCCCCCCACACACAGGGGCCCTAACACTGACCCCCCCCACACACAGGGGCCCTGACACTGACCCCCCCCCCCCGCAGACACAGGGGCCCTGACACTGACCCACACACACACACACAGGGGCCCTGACACTGACCCCACACACACACACAGGGGCTCTGACACTGACCCCCCCGCAGACACAGGGGCCCTGACACTGACCCCCACACACACACACAGGGGCCCTAACACTGACCCCCACACACACACAGGGGCCCTGACACTGACCCCCACACACACACAGGGGCCCTAACACTGACCCCCCCCACACACACAGGGGCCCTGACACTGACCCCCCCCCACACAGGGGGGCCCTGACACTGACCCCCCCCCACACAGGGGCCCTACACTGACCCCCCCACACACACACAGGGGCCCTGACACTGACCCCCCCCCACACACAGGGGCCCTGACACTGACCCCCCCCACACACAGGGGCCCTGACACTGACCCCCCCCCCACACACAGGGGCCCTGACACTGACCCCCACACACACACAGGGGCCCTGACACTGACCCCCCCCCACACACAGGGGCCCTGACACTGACCCCCCCACACACACAGGGGCCCTGACACTGACCCCCCCCCACACACAGGGGCCCTGACACTGACCCCCCCCCCACACACAGGGGCCCTGACACTGACCCCCCCACACACACACAGGGGCCCTGACACTGAACCCCCCCACACACACAGGGGCCCTGACACTGACCCCCCCACACACACACAGGGGCCCTGACACTGACCCCCCCCCACACACAGGGGCCCTGACACTGACCCCCCCACACACACACAGGGGCCCTGACACTGACCCCCACACACACACACAGGGGCCCTAACACTGACCCCCACACACACACAGGGGCCCTGACACTGACCCCCCCACACACACAGGGGCCCTGACACTGACCCCCACACACACACACAGGGGCCCTGACACTGACCCCCACACACACACACAGGGGCCCTGACACTGACCCCCCCCCACACACAGGGGCCCTGACACTGACCCCCCACACACACACACACACACACAGGGGCCCTGACGCTGACCGCCCACTCTCGGCTCAGACTGACCGGACTCGGGAGATGTCGCCTTTGCGGCAGCTGGTAAACAAGTCGCTGATGTCCATGGCACCGCTCAGCTCCCGCCCTCCTTCCCGGGGCCACTGTCACCGTGACTCAACCACCGTCGTCACTGCGCAACCAACCGCCCACAGCGTCACTCACACACACACACACACAAACACACAGCGCCACCCGCAGGCCTGGAGCCTCATTACAAGCGCTGACATTCTCCCACAGCGCCACCCGCAGGTCTGGAGCCGCATGACAGGCACTGACACTCACACACAGCGCCACCCTCAGGCCTGGAGCCGCATGACAGGCACTGACACTCACGCACAGCGCCACCCTCAGGCCTGGAGCCGCATGACAGGCACTGACCCTCTCACACACACACACACACACTGAGAGACTCTGTGTCACAACAATTTACATTTATAATAGTAAGTGGACAATGTACACAATTCTTTACGCGTTCACTGTTACAGAAAGGAGGTCGACAGCGACTTATTCTGGTTCGCCGCCTGCGTTCGCTGGTTCAGCTCCGACGCAACTGCCAACGCACTTCGGGGGAACCGTTTTTTTAATGTCTTGACTTGCGCTCAACTTTCCCCGTTTATAGGAGTCTTCCCCGGGACAGGGATTCTTCCCTCCAACCCAACCGGTCCTCCGCGGACAAGCTCGCCAGCCCCCGGCGCTGCGTCAAGTGTTAGCTGGTCAAACCGATGATGATAATAATAATAATAATAATAATAATAATCCTCGCATTTGATATAACGCCTCGTCACGTCTTCCAGACGCCCCCAAAGCGCTTCACAGAAATAGACTGTAAAGCGAATTGACTGGTATGTTTGTGGGTCGAAACACGGGAGGGTCAGGCTCAGCGTCAGCGAGTTCAAAATCCTTAATGCGAGGCTCGAACCCACACCTTCCGACTCCGAGGCCAGAATGGGTACCAACTGAGCAATATGGACGCTTGGGCCATCTGGGAAAGTACGGTGACACGATACACCTCATGCACGCAGTGTATTGGAAAGCAAACCATCCAGTATCACTGGGTAAAACATGTAGTTGTTTATTGAACTGACCAAGCACACAATTTCTTAGGCACCTTGTCACGCTCAAACAGTCCTCACTTCACAAATCTAAACGCGAGGTCTTTTTCGGACCAGGTCCTCCTCGGGAACCTCCTGAGACTCAGCCGGCTCTCAATGCCACCACTGGATCTTGCTGTGCAGACGGTCTCTGACAGGTAAGGGGATAGTTTATACAAAGAGTTTTGAAGTTGACATCAAAGCTAATGTTATTTTCACAGTGCTGTTGCGGTCAAGAATCGGCTCTACGTGCAGCTGACACATTAGGAATCACAGGCTCAGTTACAGACACGGTAACACACGCCACACACACGCCCGTCACAGGTAGCAAACTCCAGACAACTTTTCTTGAATGCTAATTTATTGCAGCTGGAGCTTAAGGGCTTATAGTTACACCAATAATTATCACCTTCCCTTCTTTCCTCAAGAGATTTGACGCCTTTCTCCTTCTATTATGCATAGCTCCCAATGCCCCGGGTGCCTTCTGGGACACTATTCATTGGCAAATTAATGTTGGCACACTGGAGAGCTTGAGGTGGGGCTGCATTCACAGCCTAATCCAATGCTGTCCTCACCCAACCCTTCAGCCAGGGGTCACTGGATAGCGAACAGGAGCTGAAAAATCTCATTTGCGATCCCACCCCTCCAACCAAGGCATCTTGAGGCCAATTGAAGAGGCCCCTTCTTCTGGCGAGGATCAGTCACCTTAGCACTTCGGACGGGGATCAAACCTGTGACCAGGGATTGAAACTGGGACCTGGGATCAAATTGGACAAAGCCACTGAGAAGGTGCCACTGAGAAGCCTTGATTGCTGGTAAAATGGCAACGTCCTTTCACCAGGGTGGATGGTAGGTGAGCAGGATCCATTCCTCCGGGCAGAGAGTGCGCATTCCGTTCCAACAAGGTTTCGCTGAGAATTTTCACGTGTAGAGAATACATGGAATTCTCAGTTTGGTTTGGATACTCTTGGGCACGATGATGGTAATGGTTTGCCGCATGTGTCAAGACACCCGGTGACAACAAAAAAAACACCATCGGGGTAGTGGCACTCACAGGGTGCAGGGTGACATATTTATCCTGGGTCAGTGGTTTTTGATTGAAATTCTAACTTCCCAGTCCCTTGCTCAAAGAGCAGGTTTTCACCCTTGAGCCCAATGAGAGACAACTGGGTATTCAGCTGGGGATGTACTCAGGTTCTTCACCTGACAGCTGCAGGTGTGCCCATTCTCGTAGGAGTCGATGCTAACAGAAGCTGAGAGAGGGGGTGGGGGATAGAAACTGTGCTAAATTTATGTTTCTTGTTGGAATCGTGTAGAAAAGACCAACAACAGAGCTGGGTGACGGAACATCTGCAGATAGTGCTCTACAGAATGGCAGGAGATAGGACTGAACAGAGTGAGATAAGAAGAAGGCAGAGCTTTCCTAAAATATCCCACAGTGTGTCTTTAACCCAAGAAGTATCTTCCATTCCCAATTGCCAAATATTCGAGATTACATCTGGTACAGAATCGTGGAAAGTTTTGTGTTGAGCACTTGTGTGATCGAAACTACCTTTTACTTGATTCATTTGGCACATGGGTTGAGCCTCAGATCACTCAGAGACATCCACTGAAGCCAAACCCAACAGTGAGTACTCTCCATTGACTCGTCCCTCCAAAGCCAATGCATTCTGTGGTTCTCAATGTGTGAATTACATGTGGATTACCCAAGACCGTGTCAAATTTACAGCCTTGAAAATGTGAGCTGTGTACGAGCAAAAAGATCACGATTGAGCAAATGTCTTGTTGAGGAGTGATGCAGTCAACTGTGCGTCTCATCGGATCAGGTAGGATCCAATTCTTACGTTTCCTTCTCAAAGGGATCAGATTTTAAACCTATTGTCCAACCTCGTCCCAATATACATTTGTAAAAGCAGAAGTGGACCAGTCACTAGGCAGAGAGTTAACGTTTAATTTTGACTGGTTCTATGCGAAGGTAATAGCGATTATATTTGCTATTTTGTGGGTAACACATACATTCTGGTATGGAAAGCACCCACAACATGAAGGGATATTGGTACCTTTTGAATGCGGAGTTAGCTTGTTCCCTGACAAGCATTGGTGGCCGTGTGCAAAGTACAAGGTGTTGGGAGTGGGGGGTAGCAGGTCCGTCAAAAATATATCCTCTATACTAAATTAATATAGCTGGGTGTATCTAAGCTCTAAAGGTGGGTATCTTCTTCAAAATTGTCTGGGTCGTCTTTCGAGCGTTTATTAATCAGGGCGTTCCAGCCACCGCTGCCGTCGATCGCGTCCCCGTTCACGCTCGGCTTCTTCTCCTGCATCTCTGAGGTGCTGTCTATCGTTATGTCCAGGGTGGGGTTGTCGTGGCAGCCGTTCTCAACGAAATGGAGTTCTTCTCCAAGTGACTAATGGGGGTAGGGAATAATAATGATTGTAAGACGTTGAGATATTGAAAAAAATTACGTTCCTACCCCCCACTCCCTCCACCAGCCCCACACACGCACACACACGCACTTTTTCCTCTCTCAAGTTTCTATGGCATGATTCTACGGCAGCCAATTTGTAATTAGCAATTATCTCACAAACAGCCATGAAGTGATTGAGCAATATTTTTTCCTCTCTGGGGGATTGTCAGACAGGACACCGAGGAAAAAAAAAAATTCCCTTCTCTTTTCCAAAAGGACGGCACACCCGGACAATGCTGGAGCGCCATCTTGAATTGGCTTTTGTCTCTAGCCTTAGAAGCAACCGATTGTGCGATGCTATTGCAGGCGCTTTGCCAAGTTGAGGCCAAATGCCAGGACGATTATCATTATTATTAGCAGCAGCAGTCGCTGTCATCAGGAAAATCAAAGGCAACCTGAAGGCAGCTGTATTTCCGCACGGGAAGACATTCAGTCACTGTCAGAAGGCAGGTTCAGAATGCGTTCTAACAATCATAATAATAACAATCCTTGCATTTGACATAGCGCTTTTCACGTCTTCTAGATGTCCCAAAGCGCTTGTCACAGCACAGAAGGAGGCCATTCAGCCCATTGAGCCTGTGCCTGCTCTTTGAAAGAATTATCCAACGAGTCCCACTCCCCACAGCCCTGCAAATGTTTCCTCTTCAAGTACCTATCGTATTCCCTTTTGAAATCTACTGTTGAATCTGCTTCCATCAATCTTTCAGGCAGTGCATTCCAGACCGTAAGAACTCTCTGGGTAAAAAAAATGTCTCTCCTCTGGTTCTTTCGCCAATTATCTTAAATCTGTGCCTTCTGGTTACTGACCCACCCACCAGAGGAAACAGTTTGTCCTTGTCTACTCGTAACAACACAACACTTACCATGTTCTTGAGCTTTGGGAGACGACGCTGCCAGCAAATATAGATCAGCCCTGAGACGATGATGACCACACAGATGGAGCCGATGATAACCAAGACAACAAAGAGCTTCCCATAGTCCCCGCGAGACTGGCTGGGCCGTCCCTGACAGCCTGTGGCGAAGGTGACATTGTGGACACCAATCTGTAAACAGACGAGTGTTAATTCCAATGTTAATTCCAGTTTTAGACAAAAGTGCAAATAGAAAATTTGCTCTCGTTTTCCTTCTCTCCAAGTGTTCTCCTCTTCGCATGCCCCGATAAAGAGAGAAGGAACCTGCTCCGCTCAACAACTCCCCCAAAGTTAAGGCATCTTATAATAATTAATAATCCATGCATTTGATTATAGTGCATTTCACAGCCAAACATCTCAAAACACTTCAAACGATTTACTGTAAAGTGACTGTTTTTAGGTAAACGCAGCAAGTTCAGAATGAACACATCAGAAAATATATAACTAGACATATCAACCCTCACCTCTTTCAAGTTTTGCTTGATGTCTCCCAGTGTAGAAAGGACCTCTTTCGCTGGTATTATACCTAAGTTAATCAAAAACACGTTTAGTAAATACAAGTTCAATAGAACCATGATTGAGAGAACATTTTATCCTTTTATCGCTTTGGACCTTTCTTATTAATAATAATAATAAGCCTTGCATTGGATATAGCACCTACAATGATCCTGTATTGCAACACTGCATTATCACATTGTGCTGTTAAACTTTGACAAGATCTCTGAGGCTGAACAGAACATTTTCAGGCCTGTTTCAGTCACTGTCCTGAAGAACCATGCAGAGAAGGGGGCAAAGGGTATTCTGGTCATGCCCATCTCTCTTCAAGGACAGCAAGATCTCAATGCAGGTCAAGCTTGGGGCATATAAGACCTTTGTGCAAACAGTCCTCCTGAATGTTTCTGGGTTCCTGGGGAGGTTTCCTCCGGCTTATTGGTGCAGTCTAGAATCAAGCAATGAGGTGGATTTGGGCAAACATGGAAGCGACTACAGGGAGGGAGGGCTCCTGCCTACACTGATCTGTCACTGAGCTCCCTGGAGGCAGAGGTGGCTTCACAGTTCCTGCCATCTACTTAGTAAGGGCTCAAACCTGTGCTTGTCAGATGTCAAACGACTAACTAGTGTCTATCCTCCTTGGGGGGGTGGGGGTGATGGAGGTAAACTAGATCTGCTTGAAGATGAACTGGCTCCAAGGTGACATCTTTGGGAACAGAATTTCAGAATTGAGTCATCCCTCTGCTGGTCTCTGTAGTCCAGTTCCTGAGCCAGGCAGGTCTTCAGGACTCCAGGTCACTGCTGACGACAGCACAGCCCAGGCTGGCTCATCAGCAGGACTTTGAAGGGCAGACCAGTCACTGGGGGCAGGGAGTCATCCCACTCAGCTCCTGTTAACTCTGCAAACCAAAGCCCTAACAGGTAGGGTGGTCCTAGCTGACAAGCTGAGGGAAAGCTTGCCGGACATTGCCCTCAATGGAAAGCTATGCTGTTTTAGCTGTTTAGACTCAACGCACACTCTGGGGTCCCCAAGACTTGGCTCTTGCCAACCTGCGCCTAATACTCTCTGGAATTAGATAAGGAGAATGCGCCCCTCCAGGAAGGGAGTGCGCATTCCATTCCACTAAATATCTCTGGAATTTCCACCGATAGGTGGGATGCATGGAATTCTCAGCTTGGCTTGGAATACGCTGAACACAGCGATGGGTTTCTGTACGTGTCAGACAACCTGGCTGACCCAAAAAAAAAAAACCGTCTCAAAGACGATCACCTCGGTCAGTGGCCAGCATCATGAGCAGGTGTTGATCGTCCTCGCTGCTGAGTGAGATGTGCCACAATTCCTCGGGGGTGCTCAGCGTCCCGGAGAAGGCTCCTGCGACCATCTTCAGCAGCTTCAATCCGTTACGAGATCGAAACACTTCCTGAAAAAAGTAGAATTACTACTGTAGTTTGGGATTGTGCATCGGGCTGCAGTAGCGCACACTGCCCACAATATGGCGCTCACGTCAACAGTATAGTACCAATAAATGAGCAATTCTGGTATTGATTTGTCAAAGAGTTTAACACTCTGCGATGGGGGTATTTGGGTGGGTTCTGTGGAGGGGATGTTAATGGGAATAAACATTGGGGGAACAAGGTATTTGAATGTAAAAGTCAGCAGTTTTTTTCCCGACGAAACGAGAACTTGTGCCTTATTTTAGAATATCTGATTCGCGGATACCACAGTAATAATTCTTGCGTTTGATTTAAGCGCCTTATCACATCGTTGAGACATCTTAAAGCGCTTCACAGAACATGCTGTAAAGTGACTTGGCTGTCCTTTTTGTGCGTGAAACAAGCCAGCCAATTGCACGCAGAAGCGTCCCACAAAAATAAGAAGAACTCGGTGACACAAACGCGTTGTGAATTGAGTCACCAAATTCTTCTTATTTTTTGATTATTACCCCCCCCAGAAAGCGATCCGCCAATCGACGAACAACTGAGTTCCTACTTACTACTGGGTAAACAGAGCTGTGCGGAGTAAGGAAACTTGCCTACAGCTTTGCTCTCCTCGGGAATCAAACCCGGGTCCTCTTGTTTGCGAGGCGAGTGCTCTAACCAATACGCTACGGGACTCCTCATATGCTACTGATCTCTGTGATGGCGGCAAATAGATTTTGTCAGTCTGTAACTTCTGTGCCTTTGGCAACAGACATAATCCCAGGCCTGTCATAGAGGGTTTCATTACCATGGAGCTGTGAACTCTCCTAGAATCCCTTTATCCACATATTCGCTGGCTCCAAGGTGACGTACTTGGCAATGGAATGTTGGAATCGAATGAATTCTCCGTGGAGGTCTCAGTAGTCTGGTTCCTGAGCGAAGCAGCAGGACGTGGAGGGACACTGCAAACAGGAATTCTTCCCACAAGGCTCCTGTTAACCCCGTTAACCCTTAACAGGTAGGTGGTCCGAGCTGGACAAGCAGTGGGAATCTTGCCAGTGTTCTCAATGGCAAGCTCTGCGGTTTTGAACTTCGGCAGTTACCCTAACGTACTCTCTGGAATCCCCAACCCTTGGCTATTGCCAACCTGTGCCCAATATTCACCAGAATTAGGTAAGCAGGGTGTATGCCTCCAGGGAGAGATTCCACCAGACAGAGGAGAAATTTCTATGCACACAAATGTGAAACTCTGTTTGGCTTGGATACTGTTAGCACAGTGATGGATTTTTGCGTATGTCAGACACCCACCTCCCCGAGTATAAAAATAATAGAGTATCAGTTATTGCACTGAGAGAGTAAAAGCCAATATCCTTCCACAGGAATATCTCACGAGGGATCACTGTAAACGTGAGAATTCCTCGCTCACCGCTAGACTCCATTGTCACATCACTCTTGTCTTTTTCTTGCTTTACAATGGCCAATATTCCTCACAACTTCCCTCTCCTGTTCCTCCCAAGCTCCAAATCCTCCACATTGTCTTCCCGGGAACTCACCGGGTCGAAATCAAGAGTCATCTTCTTGTACGAAGCTATTTAATACTCACGCACTCTGTGTTTTCAGTCAGGTTCAGGATGATGTAGCTCTTCCCTGCTAGTTTACTCCAGTCTACACAGACAACCTGCAAAAGCCAAAGGCAAGGATAGTGTCAGTCACAAGACTAGAGAGATTCTGGCAAAGAAAGGCCTTCGACCTGTTAAGTTTTCATTCATTAAGTTTTCAACAGTAGGAATACCCACCTACTGTTTTCCTATCACACCAATTAAATGCTCTCATTCACTTTTCTTAGAATCCCTCGTACGGCTGTTAGCTACCTCAGCTTGCTGACACTCGCACCCCTGGGTGAGATACGGGAGAAGGCTGGCACGCCTGGAACTAGACCTTTGGTGGAGAAATGAGGCAAAAACCTTCAGGAAGGTGGGCAGGAAAGGGAAAGAGAGGGGCAAAAAAATTTGAAGGAGAATAAAATTGGTGGGAGAAGGTTAAATCCTGTAGCTGAACGGTTAGAACACTTGCCTCGCAAACAAGAGATGTTGGGCAAGTTTCCTTACTCCACACGCCTCTGTTTACCTAGTGGTAAGTAGGAACCCGTTCGTTAGTTGATTGGCGGATCGCTTTTCCGGGGGTAATAATTCCTTCAAAAACAATAATAATAAATTGGTTACTTTGAGACGTCTAAGAGACATCATAAGGCGCTATATTAAATGCAAGGATTATTATTAAATATAACTGTGATCTAGCTGTGAATGGGTTAAATACATTGGTCCAGTCTCTCCTTCTCCCAGACCCGTCTCTTGCAGTTTATAATCTCATCAGAAACCCTTGACTGCATTCAGCCCTGTGCCCCTTCACTCCATCAATTAAGCAGTGCAATGGTAAATCATTTCATACATTAGCTACTGTGCCATTTAGTTTTCCCTATTTAACTCTTGGCTGTGCTGTCCATTTTCTTAGCTTGTTACCTCCAATCCCCCAGGGGTGTAGACCCTCACTCCATCACCTTGCCTAAGTGGACGTGCGTCATGTGTAAGGCCAGACATTGAGTGTTGGAGGACACACCAGACAGACTGAGGACTAACACAGCACAGACTGAGGACTAAACTTAAAATGTGGTCACTCAATCCACGACCGGTTGCGGGACACTCCTGTGCACAATTGGCTGCCGTCTTTTTCCCCCAAAAATCAACTCAGTTTACAACATATTCTTTGAAACACTTTGAGACACCTCGAAGACATGATCAGGCGCTCGTTTATATCAAATGCAAGCACAGACTGAGGACAAGCACACAGTGTGGGGGTGCATATGGGTTTGACGGTGGTGTGGGTGGGGTAAGAATCATTTCTGATTTGACAATTAAAAACATTATTAGAAACTTAGGAGCCACGCAATGACTGACACCTGCTCTGAGGCATCTTGACATTCTGGGAATCATTGTTAAGGAACGAGAAGAGAAGACAAATCAGAGGCTAAGGGTGTTTCTCAGATGTCCCCGACCCCATTCCTCTTCTCCTCCAGCAGCTGGTTACAGTGAGAAGCAACAACAACAACAAGATTTCATTTATAGAGCGCCTTTCACGTCGGGAGGACGTCCCAAGGCGTTGGACAGTTGGGTCGGGACCCGAGCAGGGGGGAAATGGTCAGGGGGAGGGAAGGGAGGGGGTAGAGAGTCGAGAGGGGAGCTGAAGGCACGGTCGAAGAGAAAGGTCTTGAGACCGGCCTTGAAGGAGGAAAGGGAGGAAGCGGTGAAGGCACTGTCGCAGGTCGCTGCCCAGTCTTGAGGGGTGAGGGGAGCGCGGAGGATGGGTATTAAAGCTGCAGGAAGCATATTGCTTGCCAACTGATGTCACAGCGGCATTGACTGTTCCCATGGAGATGGTCTCAGCCCGCACAGGCCTGGGGGAAGCGTGGCAACAGGTGGCAATGGTAGGGATTCGAAATGAGGCAAGAAAATAAAAAAAAGATTAAGACGCAGAGACGGCAGACCTGTCAAGGTTCCTAGAGCCGTCAGAGACGACGGGAAAATGAAACAAATACAAAAAAAACTCTCAAAATTTAATTGGTATAGTGCCTTTCACGTCGGGAGGACATCCCGAGGAAATGCAGGCAAACTGAACGCTTCATGTTGTGAATGCACTCTGCGCTCACGCAAGGCAACAGCTCAGATTGGTTATCATGACAGCAGCAGAGCTCCTGAAAACATATATTATGACTCATGATAACTCGGGACTTGTGATCAATAATAAGTGGATTCTATCTCTTCCTCCTCTACCACCTCTTCTCCCACTCAAAGTGCTGTGACATTAAAAAAAATCTTTGCATTTGATTTTGCACCTTTCACATCAGGAAGTGGTCTCAAAGCGTTTCACAGGATTTAGTGTGGATTGTTAATTTCATCTACAAAACACAGTCACTCCACTTTACAGTATATCCTGTGAAGCATTTTGAGACATCCTCCCGATGTGAATGGTGCTATACCAAATGTAAGGATAATTATTATTACAACTGAAAAGTGAAATGAACGCGATTGAATGCAGCAGCCAATTTGTACACAGTCACGTCTCGAAGTACTTCACAGAAATTGCTGTGAATTGCAGCGACTATTTGGAGGTGGATGCGTCAGCCTAATTGCGTACAACAATGTCCGACAAAACAGCCATGCAGTGAATGATGAATTTTATTCAGTGCTGTAAGTTTCTATGAATCTGTGCTTCACTGACTTGTGCAGAGGTACAAAATGGTCAATCTTTACATGAGAACCTAGACTGTGGCTGATTGACTTTCATAGCCAAGCCTGATCCAGTCCTCACCGATATCCTGTGCATTTTCTAGTCGAGGTCATCCGCTTTGGGAAGGAGCGGGAGAGAATTAAAGGTGGTGGGAATCCCAGCAGTTAGAACCATTTTGCCTGGTTGTCCATTTTATAATGCTAAACTTTGAACATCTCCTCCTTCTTCCCCCCCACTCTCCCCCCCCACCCATGTGTTCTTCACGGCTGTTGTAAGCTACTGACTTGCCAGAAAATTACAGCCTTAACTTTTCCAGCTCAGTGAATTCACAGCCCATCGAGATGCCTAATGCTGCCTCGGCAAACATTACACTGATGTTTTCAGTCCAAAGCACAGCTGGATAGAACCCAAGAAAAGACTGATCTTTCCCTCAATTCCAAGCTCTAACCTTATCTTTTCCTGCATCACACACCGTCTTGCCCTCTATTTATCCTCCCAATACTCTTGTCAACAACAACAACAACCAGCATTTTTATAGCAGCCTTCACATAGAGTAGTGTCTCAAAGATGGGATCGGATTGGGGAAGGGGTAGATGGCCATTGGTGTTTGAAGAGGTAGGTTTTCGGGCGGAGTTTTGGAAGAGTTAGAGATTAATGGCCAGTGGAGCTGGGGAGACCGGTCAAGAGTGCTTTAGCGAAGTCTAAGCGGGAGTAACAAAAGTGTGAATAAGAGTTTTGTTCGTGTGATGTATGAGGTAGGGGCAGAGCCGCCGTCGTTCGGGCGAGACAACAAAAACCGAGATCCTGTGGCGCTACTCAAAAAGTAAAGAGGGTTTCTCTCTCCCGGTGTCCTGGCCAACAGTTCCCCAGATAAAATGGGTCGTTCACTTCATGGCTGTTGGTGGGGCACTGTGGAGCCGGGGACAAATTGGCTGCTGTGTTTGCTTACTAAATATATGATCACTACACACTACAGTCGGAATCTCACTATAACAAATCCTGCTTCGAACAAACCCCCCGGTTTTAATCACCCCAAAGGCAAGACCTGATTTTTGCATTCTCTTCGATAGCCAAACCATATAACAGTCTTTTCTGCCGGTCCGTAAGTGAGGGGTTCGCTGTAGTGAGGTTCGACTGCAGAGTGAACCTCGAAACATCCTCCTGACGCGAAAGTCCGCAGTATCAAATGTAAGGATCTTCCTTTCTTTCTTCTTCTTCTTACCTGCGTGGTGTCCAGCGGTAGTTCCGAAGCCGCGGCAGAGCCTCTGTCGCCAGGAACGAATTCGGTCTCCGCTGTACGAGCTCCCGTATCCTCTGCGGCTGAACTTGGGAAGGTGACAGGTGGCTCACTCCACCCGGTAGTAGTGGCGGGGGGGCTGGAAGCATCGTTGCCCCCGACGACCGTGGAAAGAACCGGAACGAATCCGACGACCCTCTCGTCGGTTCCGGGCGCGACGGTGAGAGGCGGCGGCCGGGAGGCCGTGGAGCCGGGGACAGACAACACCGGCCCGGCTGCCGTTACGCCGACTGATGGTGTCGTGCCTTGGCCGTCGCCGTGACCGAACGCAGGCCACTCACTGGTCGGCCGATCGGCAGCCTCGCCCGAGTCAGACGACAGGTCCCCGTGTGGGCCGGTTGGAGCTGGTGCTGAACCGGTCGGAACCGGAACTGGGCCGGACGCAACCGGCGCCGAACCGGTTGCGACCGGCGCTGGGCCGGCCGTCACCGGCGCCGAGTCTGTGGGAACCGGCGCCGAACCGGTTATAACTGGAGCTGAACCGGGCGCAGCCGGAGCTGGGCTGGTCGTGACCGGAGCTGATCCGGTGGGAACCGTCGCCGGAACCGGGGCCGAACCGGTCGTCGTCACCGGAGCCGAGGCGGTCGTCGTGGGAGCCGGACCGCCGGTAGCGGCTCAGACTGGTTTGCGCCCGGCGTGTTGCCGCGCCCTTCGGTGCCCAGCGGCAAAGGACTCGCTGTGTCAGAGTGCGAAGGATTCGGTGAAGACCTCGATGTGTGAGCTGCAGTGGACGCATTGACGACAGGTATGGGCGAGGTTCCCGCCGGGACGAGGGGAGAAGGGGCACCGTTACCTGCAACGAAAGCGAAGTTAGTTCGCAGTCGCTATTTCGGGAAAGGCACTGATAAGTTCCGTGGCCGTCCAAATGCCCGGTCGTTCGCACTGAACGGAAAATCCAGGGCTGCGTAGATGGCGACAGTAAGCTTCGCTGTGGAGAAAGGTTACGCGGTTCGTACATTCTTAGGACAGGGAACACCACGAGGGCAGCAAAGAGGCGACTTAAGAGAACCACAGAAATATACAGCGCGGAAGAAGGCCATTCATCCCATCTTCTCGGTGCCGGCTCTTTGAAAGAGCGATCTGTTCAATTCCATTGACCTGGGTTTTCCTTCTCTACCTCCCCCATACCCCTTCTGATTACTCCCCCTATATCTTTCGTAGTTTCCCTTTAGGAGGGGAAAGAGACTGACGTTTTCCTCTCTGTTTGTGGTTCTATCTATCTCCATGACTAAAATACTCTCTACGTTTCTCTCTGCACTCGCGTGCAGGCACTCCCGACCTCTGGAAAACTGATCGTTCCCTGGGAAGCCTTGGTACGGATCAGGTGTCTGTGCAGTATGGACAGGAATCCACCTCCCCATGCTGTTAAGTAACCTCTTAGATAAATGACTTGCCAGGCAACGAGTGGGAGAACCATTACGGCCTTTGGAAAGGGCGGCACGGAGAACCCACGAAAAGGTGGCTTCGTTAGCACAATGCTCACTGCCCTCCTGTTATTATGGCAATGACTTACAAATTAAATTGTAAAGTGCTATTTCTTGTAGCATATCAGATATAGACTCTTGTGCATGCCACACCTGACTTTGTCCCTGCAGAAAGTCCTCAGCCTCCTCTCTGACCGATACATGTGGCACTTACACTGTGTGCTTGCAGTTCAGTCTCAGTCACTGTTGATTATTTCTATGTTTTCCTGGCTCTAGGGGGTGCGGGGAGGAGGAGATGGGGGTGAGGTCTCTGTCACCACTGAAGGAGACACAAGTGCTCTCCACAAGGCTTTGCCCTGACTATATTAAAATGGGTTAACTCATCTTCTGCCTCTTTTGCATATTTCTTTATACACTCACAACTTGGTAGTCTTCTCTACACTGGCAATCACCACAAGGGGGGTTGTGCAATGATCTGCACCTAATTTGGATGGCTGTTCAGGTAGACACTAAAGATCCCATGGCACTACTTTAAAAGAGAACTAAGTTTCTCCTGGTGTCCTGGCCAAGAACCCCCCCCCCCCCCCCCGAGGAAAACCAAATGGTCATTTACTTCATAGCTGTTGTGGGACATTGCTGCTTGCAAATTGGCTGTCTCGTTTGTCTGCGAATACACATTCACCACAATTCACAGGAACGTCCTGTGAAGTGCTTTGAGACATCGTGACGATGTGATAAGGCGATATATCAAATAATCACTATTATTAAAAGAGCTCAGCCAAAAGAGATGAAAATGTGAGGGGGGGGGAGGGAGAGAGAGGAGCGAAACACCAAGTGCGGGCAAATTTAGTGGCAGGGTTGGCTGTGATTTCACCCCTCCTCCATCAGGAGGATGTTTCCTGAAGCCGACTGGGAGCCTGTGCGGGCGGAGCTGAGGGGCTGGTGGTGAGGCAACAAAGGTTACCACAAGTGCAGAAGAAACAACAATAAAATTACATTTGTAAAGCACCTTTCACATCGGGAGCACGTCCCAAAGCGCTGAACAGTCGGGGATCGGGACCCGAGCGTGGGTGGGGGCAAGGTTGGGTTAAGGGAGGGCAGAAAGGTGGGTGGGTGGCTGAAGGAGGGTCTTGAGTCGTGCCTTAAAGGAGGCAAGGGAGGGAGCAAGGCGAAAGGATTGTGGGATGGACTTCCAGAGGGTGGGGGCGGAGAGGCTGAAATCCCGTCCGCCTCGTCGGTCACCAAAGTGAGGACGAGGAAAAGGTGGAAAGGGAGAGAGAAGAACTTTGGGATAGCTCCTCTCTCTCACCTCCCCCCCCCCCCTCACATTTTCATCTCTTTTGGTTGATAATAATAGTGATTATTTGATATATCGCCTTATCACATTGTCGAGATGCGGGACAAGCAGTGAACACGAAGCAGGACATTTTTTTTCTGAGGGAGGGGCTGGGGTGGTAAGAATAAGAATAAGAATCCTTGCATTTGATATAGCACCTCATCACTTCTTCTAGACGTCTCAAAGCACTTCACAGAATATACTGTGAAGTGAATTGTGGATGAAACGCGGCAGCCAATTGCGCACAGCAGTGTCCCACGAACAGTTGTGGATTGAGTGACCAAATTATTATCATTGTTTTTTTTCTTGAGGGATTACTATCAGGCCTGTGGAGTAAGGAAACTTGCTCAAGGTTTCGTCCTACCTGGAATCGAACTCAGGTCTCTCGCTTGTGAGGTGAGTACTCTAATTATTGAGCTATAGGACTCCTTTTTGCATATAATATAAAAGGAACTTGGGAGGGGTGTAAGGTCAGAGAGGTTGAGGGTGGGGCGAGGCCATGGTGGGATTTGAACACGAGGACCAGCATTTGAATCAGGTCATGTGCAATTGACATAAGAATGTGAACAGATCGTGATGTTGACAGCAATTACTTGTGAAGGGCTTTGAGACATGTCAACATGACAAGGCAATCAAAAAATTCTAGCTCCTTATGTCCCAGCCCAGCGAAGTGCTTATGACTAGACAATAAACCCAAGAGTTGGCAGCTGTAACCTTCCCAGTCTATTACTTTCATGATGGATAAGCAGCTGAGTCATTATTATAATGATTAATATTATTATTTTTTTTGGAGGGGAGAGTGCGAAATTTTGGACCATTAACAAGGAGTCCAATGGGCTACAAAATTATTTTCCTTCACATGATTGATCAATGATTTTCATTAAACGTATCGTCATTCTGCAATGCTGCTGAATCCGAGAGTATAGCATCTGTCTAGCTGCCCTGCAATGCGCCATTAACTTCTGGTTAATCAGCATTTTACTGATTTATCTTCTGCAGAGTGCAATTGTGCCAAACCTCCTGAACACTGGAGACCTCGTCTGTTGGCAGTCCCATCACTGAGAGCAACTTTTAAATAAAAAGCAACATATTGCAGTTATGCGGCATTCACTTTCCCCTCATTCTCTGGAACTCAATTTCTAAATCCTTCCTTCTCTCACCCTTTGTCACCATTCCCCCATTGGAGCTCTTTACTCTAATCCCATTCCTCTGTTCCCAACATGTCCGTGATGCATTCGCTCCCCGCTGGAGCTCTCTAATCTACTCTAAGCGCTCTGGGATGCTACCCTGTGTGAGGGGCGCAAGTTGTTGTAATCGTATTCCTATTTCCCATACCCTCTCTGTACTAGTGCTTGTTCCCTCCATCCACTCCTCTCCCCCCACCACTGGAGCTTTCTCCTCTAATCATGCTCTTCCCCCATCATGTCTGCACTGGAGCTCTCTAACCTAATTCCATTACCTTGCACATTCCCCCATTGTATGTGGTCTGTGCTGGTGCTCCGCCACTGGAGCTCTCTTCTCTAATCTCATTCCACTTCTCTTTATCAAATATTTATTCAATTTCCTGCTGAGGTGCATGGTTTAAAAACCCATCTCTTTACGGTGCCTTTGTCACCTTCCAGCCCTCCCTGCTCAGCATGTGTAGTGGACTTTGAGACATTTTACTACGTGAAATAATTTTCTACGCTGTAGAAGTGCAAGTTGTTGTTTCCATAAAAAAAACATCTCAAAGGGCTTTACAAATAAAGTGATGGACACCGAGCAGAGAAATGAGAGATTTAAAGATGTTGACCAAAGGTACCGTTGAAATCAAATGCTTTTAAGGAGGTTTTTAAAGGCAGTGAGAGAGGCAGCAAGGCAAAGGGGTTTTGGACGAGAGGAAACAGGAGGGTGGAAATTGGGAGCACGGAGCAAGCAGTGGATCCAAATTGGAAGAGTGGAGGGTACGGGCTGGGGAAGATTGAATAGGGATGTGAGGCAAAACCACGGAAGGATTTGAAGACCAGGATAAGGATCTTAAACTCAATCCTCCAAGATACTGGGAGCCAATGCAGCTCAGTGTGAAGGGTGGTGGAAACACTGTGAAGTGACAGAAGCCTGCAAATTTCTTGCCACAAATGTGACTGAGTCATGTTACCTCCCAACTTCGAGTGCTTTATTTCTGGTGAAACTATCACCTCCGTGTGCTAAATTTGTACATTCCAAAGACATGCACGGAATCATAGATATCACAGCACAGGAGGAGGCCACTTAGCTGAGCATTCCTGTTTTGTGTCTCATAATCTCTCTGAGCTCACGCCTGAAGATTGGCCACTTGGCTAAAATGAACCCAGAACGGTGAAAAGCACCTGCTCCTGATAAACTAAATCAAGATCCTTGGAGATGCACCCAGCCCCTTCCTGAAACACAGAGCACCAGAGTGGCCAAGTGTCTCAGGAGGTAGGTTTCAAGCAACACAGAGAACTTTCATTTTGTAGCAATACAGGGAAACCCCAGTCACAATGCTATAGTGGAGTTCCGTAGCATAGTGGTTAGCGCGGGCAGGGCAAAACCTTAGGTACGTTTCCTTATTCCACCTCCTCTGTTTACCTCACAGTAAATAGGAACGCAGTTGTTTGTTGATTGGTGGATCACTTTCCGGGGGGATTTAATCCCTTCAAAAAGTTTTTTTTTTTAAATTTGTCATTCAATCCACGACTGTTTGTGGAACATTGCTGCGCACAATTGGCTGCTGCTTTTCGTCCACAAACGACACAATCAATTCACTTTGCAGTACATCTTGTGAAGCACTTTGAGACGTCTTAACAACGTGATAAGGCGCTATATAAAATGCAAGGCTTATTGTTATCTTCAAGGACCAAAAGCTCCCAGTGTTCCAAGCAAGCATGAAAAAGTGGTCGACCTGAATTGTTAAGGTTGCCTCTGACGTTGCTTCCTTGCTAGTCAGTGTGATGTACAGCGCTTCTGGTTAGCATGGCTCCAAGGTAGACCACAAATGTATTTACGCTTAAGCATGGCATTTTGACGGGGTTGTCTTGTATTTGTTTAGGAGCCAGGAGGTCTTGACCAGAAGGTACTTCTAGACGTTAACTTCTGCACAGATTTAATGGAAATCAAGTTATTCAAATCCAGCACTGTCGTGGAAATATAGGTCAGCTGTAATTAGCTATTTGTCTGGGCACTTCAATGTTTTTTGAGCCCCCTGGCACCTATTCGATTTATTAAATGTAGGGCTCAGGTAAGGATCAGACTGATCGGGATTTTGTTTTTTAAGTAGCTTACTGATCATCTTATCTGGGCGTAATGGGACCAGGGAGCAGTATAAGGTATAGAGGTCCCTGATTGTTCAAAGGCTAAAACACTGTGCTGATTTAGGCTCTTAATTCACTTTTCTCTTCATCCTTTCAATCAATGTCCTTCCATTTTCTCCACGTTTCTTAAAATCTTTACTTTCCAAATCTATTTCCCTATTGGAACACCACCATTGACTCTATCTATTGTACTATGGCGTCAGCCTGGCTTAGTCAGATAATTGTTAATGAGCCATCTGGGGACTTTGAACACATTTCATCTAAGCTGACAGTCCAGTGCAGTGCTGGGAGTGTGCTGAATTGTTGGAGGTGCTGTCCTTGAACCGTGGTCCCATCTGCATGTTCAGGTGGATGTTAAAGGTAGTATGGCACTATTCAAAAAAGAGAAGGGAGTTTCTCTTTTCAGGTGTCCTGGCCAACAATCCCAAGGATAAAACTGACCATTCACCGCATGGCTGTTTGTGGGCCATTAATTACTGTGCGCAATTTGGCTGCCGCATTCACCTACAAAATGCGATGGTCACTTCACTACTGTGCACAGTGAATTCTGTGAAGCAAGAGCTCTGTCTGGTGAAAGTATTCCTGTGGGACTAACCTGAGGATTGTCCAGGCTCTTCCTGAGACCCAACTTCCCAGGACTGTTGGGACTCTGAACTGTTTGATTCTTCTTGAGGTGAAGAGACCACGGGCACAACCTCAGGATCTGAGCTGCTGGATGCCTGACCCTGCATCCATTCCTCACTGTGCTCTTCTACCAAGGCCACCGATGTAAGTTCCTGGTCAGACATGGTGGTGTCCTGTGTCACAGAATCTCCTATCCAGTTCTCCGTGCTGGCTCCTTCTACCACGGACAAAATGAAACACACACATCCTGAACGGAAACAGGAAAAAAAAAGTCAAGAAAATGTCCAATAGATGTTAAATTGATAAGAACAGAAACTAGACTTAATCTTAGACAAAAGGCAGAGTAGCTGAAATTTAACAAACGAGTGGGATAGCCTTGAAAAGAATGGGAACCAGCTCAAAATGCCTCACTGTCTTATTAGTCTTAATTGTCTGGCTCAGTTGGAGAGCGAAGGTTGTGGGTTGAAGCCCCGAGTCGGGACTTTGAACTCAAAGTCTAGGCTGACGCTCCATTGCAGTGCTGGGGGTGTGCTGCATTGTTGGAGGTGCTTTCCTTCTGATCAGACGTTAAACCAAGGTTATGTCTGCCTGTTCAGGTGGACATTAAACATCCTATGGCACTACTCAAAAAGAAAAGGGAGTTTCTCCTTTTGTTCTGACCGCATTTTGAGAAGCACTTTGAGACGTCTTCCTGAGAGGAAAGGGGCAATATCAAAACTTAAGAATGTATTTATTTGGAAGGCAATATAATCTTTGTAAGTCAATATAACTGTGTGACTGGCTCACCACCCTCCCCCACCACCATTTTCCACCTCCTTCTCGTACTTCCCGGAAGAAAAATCTCTTTAGAAAAATCTGTAAATGTGAAGATTTCTCCTCGGGCAGCGGCATCCTGTCTATCACAGGGTATCAGTCAACATGGCCAGCACACTGGAAATCAGAGCCAGCCTTCATATCCCAGGCCTTGCTGAGATCAAAGGATTTAGATCAAATAAAGAGGAAGTGATGTGCTGGTGATATATCGATCCCAGGACGCAGGGAACTCATTGCTTGTTTAAAAACCTGCAGTTTGCTCTCCCCACCCCACCATGGCTCAGTGGTAAGATCGCTGCTGAGTGAGATACAGATCCATTCTCAGCTGTGGGGAGGAAATACAAGGCAGCTCAGCACCCCAGGGCTGGCTAAGGAAAGATGTTTGGATCCATGGTAACGTCCTAATGTGACACCTGGCTAAAATCAGATTGGGGGTGGGGGGTGGGGAGGGAGGGGGAGAAGAACTGACTCGCGCACAGGATCCATCTCCCAATTTAAAAACATGAATTAAAAACATTAAATTCTTGGTTCTAAAAATTGTACTGAATAGAACTCTTTTGATCAGCTGTGCGGTGTGTGGGCAGATCTGGACAATCTGAAAGGTCACTTCATATTGCAGTTTTTTTTGTCTTGAAATTAATAATTCTCCAGAGAGAGAGAGAGAGAGCGAAGGTGAGGGAGCAAGAGAGAAAGAGAGAGTAAGAAAGAGGAAATGAAAGAGATAGCAAGACGATGCAGTGCTTCCCCCCAACACTGCACTGAAGAGTCAGCCTGGACTGTGAGCGCCACAATTTTTGGGAAAGAATGGGCTTGAGTCAGTGGATGGCGTGAGGACACTTCGATTTCAGCACAGTGAAGACGACGGGAAGAGGTGCAATGAAGATAGCTCAATCCAAGGCTCGAGAGGAACAAGAGAGGGAATTCTGAGAGGTGCGATCGTTGGTCACCCAGTGACATTGAGAAAAAGAATGAAAGAAAAAAAGAGAGATCGAGTGAAAGAGAGAGAGAGAGAGAGAGAAAAAGCACTGAAACAACCGCATTGAACACAAAGGATTAAACCTGTTGCACCAAGGGCCAGTCATGCTGATTGAATGGTTTGCTGAAGATGTACCTACAACAAACGGAAGGAATTCAATTGATTTTTTTTTACCCCTTTTCTTCCTTCGCAAACATTAAGTGACTCGGAAAGAGCCTCTGCCGACCACAAAGAGTTCAGTCAGCCATCATCCCAGCCACCTCCCGGCACAGCAGCCACAATGCTGTCTCATCCTGAGGCAATGGCGAGGATTACTGTAAAACTCCTGTTCGCTTCCAGCCGGATTAAAGCAGGCACTTTAGTGACCATCCTCAGGGAAGGATTCTCAATGGAGAGACGATTCATTTTTGTCTCCAGCCTGACATCAGGTTAATGAATAGCACTGAGGAACAGGAATATTGGATGATGTTTTTTCCTCAATCAGCTGGGACCCTGAGCTGGGATCAGTCGGCTCAGCATAGACTGGGAATCAGACATACACTTTTTCCAGTCTGACTTTTGCGGTCAGTCAGGTGTCTGACACGTGTGAAAACTCATCAACGTGCTTACGAATATCCAAACCAGTTTGAGAAATCCACATATATAGAAATTTCCCAGTGACTGGGATGAAATGTGTGCTCTCTGCCTGGAGGGATGCGACCTGCTTACCTAATTCTGGAGAGCATTAGGCACAGGTATGTGAAAGCCAAGACTTGGGGACCCTAGTGCACAGCTGAGGGTTCAGATACCACTAAATATTTTTAATAGTGTTTAAATTCTTCGCAGTGGCTGCAAGTTTGACTGTCTCTAAGTGGACATATTGGATAAAGGGTCAGGGAGTGTCGTGGAATAGTAAAGAATGAAGAGAGCACAAAGTGTGGGCACCAGTGTACCTAATGCTATTGGTATCAAACCGATGGGAATACAATTAACTCCACAACTTTCTCTCAGTGGCTCAGTTGGCAGAGATCCAGGAGAAATATGAATTGAGAGTTGACAGGCATTGAATCCGAGGCTGTACTGAGTTTGTTGATCAGCCAGGGTGTGAGCTAGGGTTGTGTGGAGAAACTTTTACCAGTCTCAGTTTTCCCATTCAAGGAAAAATCAGCGGGATTGGGAGGGAGGCACTGCTGCTCATTGTTTAACAGGGCCCTGCTGCGTTTCAGTTTGGACTCAACTGTGATGCCCTTATGGTTGACTAACCTGCTGAGGTCCAAAGTAATAATAATCCTTGCATTTGATACAGCATATTCCTAGTCAAGACAGTGTCTGTCTCAAAGTGCTTCACAGGATTTATTGAGTGCAGTGACTGTGTTTGTAGGCAAAAGCGGCAGCCAATGTGCACACAGCAATGTCTCACAAACAGTGGGATGACCAATTTTATCTGGAGGATTGATTGGCCAGGATACTGGGAGAAACTACCTTCTTTTTCGAATAGTGACACGTGATCTTTAACGTCCACCTGAACAGGGAGAAGGGACTTTGGTTAAACGTCTCATCCAAAGAACGGCAACTTCGACAATGCAGTTTATTGGCACTGTATTGGAGCTTCAGCCGAAATACTGAGCTCAAAGCCCTGACGCAGGGCTCGAACCCACAACCTTCTGAAGCGAGAATGGTACCAACTGAGCCAGGCTGACCACTAAACGTCCCGATTTACAGCCGGGCCAGGAGGTGCGGGATAAATAATTGCGTTTCTCCCACAAAGTACACAGAAGTCACTACGCTTTACAGCATATCCAGTGAAGCGCTTTGCGACATCTCAATGTTAAGACGCTATATCAAAGGCAAGGGTTATTATTTATTATAACCAATGCGTGTGAAACCCCCCCACCGCCCACCCCAACTCCCGCAGCTCGAGCCAGCGCCTGAGCAGAGGTGGGGAACAAACCACCAGACGTACATTAGCAATGAGCTGTCCTTTCACAGTCTCTCACAATTCCTGTCCTCTCCACCGTCACCGTTGCAATGGACGCTGTCGCCATGACATCCGTGTGTAGTGCTGCTCGCGGGACAATGGGTCTCGCTCTGAATCCGACGAGGATAGAATGAGTTGCTTCTGCTCTGTAACTTGGTTACTCGGAGAGGCAAGGCGCCGAGACAATAGCCGAGTTACAGATGGCCTGACCCTCACTGACCTCTCGGATACAGGGCAAAAGAACGTGTCGGATCACCTCACATCACAGCCCTTGCTACTCTTTTACCCGCATCTGTGGGCATTTAATTTGTCCCTGACATGCATCTCAAGTCTCCTTTAGTGCAGAGAGCTTCAACGGGGGGAAGTGAGCACCAGCGCAGACCCAGTGGGGAAAGAGCAGGGCATTGGGATCAGAGTAGATATATTGTTATATATTATTCCCTTTTCACCCACAAAATCCACTTTACAGCATATTCTGTGAAGCGCTTTGAGATGCCTCGACGACAAGGCGTGATAAGGCGCTACACCAAATGCAAAGATTATAATTATGAAAGCACTGGCGCAGACAAGTGGCTTTCTTCTACGCTTGAACTCAATAAACTGCAAGAACCTCAATAAAGTACGACATCAAGCCATAAGGGGCAGATTACTCGTCTGAAAGATGGCAACACAGAGTTCCTGGTGCCTGACCGATAGCCTGTATTAACTTCAGAAAGGTGTTCATGTCTTGCTGAATCACCTTATTATTCCTTGACAGAATGAACGACGGTGACACAGGGCAGAGGGAGAAAACCATTCACTCTGTAAATGAACTTGCCCTGACCCTGCTGAGAGCAGTTTCTTCAGCTTGTGTACAGTGTCTGGTGTCTATATATAGGCACTCGCCGTTACTCAGCGATGCTTCTCTTCAAAGAGGCAGATCACTGAAATCACGTGTAGCTGGCATGAGACGCTGGCGGCTCAAAAACAAATTCTTCCTCCGCCACTACAGATCACTCACCTCTGCTCCTCGCTCGAGTGTTTGACACATAATAATAACAGGAGAAGGGTGCCTCACTTGAGAGTCTGTTTCTCCTATGTGAGACTGCAGAGTAGGCCTGTCAAGTATTCTACATCCTGATGTCCAGACACATCCCACAAAATATACAGTCAATTCACTTCACAGTATATTCTGTGAAGCGCTTTGAGACATCTCGAAGACGTGATAAGTTGCTATGTCAAAAGCAAGGATTATTATTATTGCAATAAATACAAATACACACACTCTCCCTGATATCCAGACACATCCTCTATACATACGCACACACACACACACAATGTAGATAACATACACCCCACCTGATATGTAGACAAACACACATGCACTTTCCAGAAGAGCTGATTGGCAGCCTGGTTTCATGTAAAACGTTAGAAGGTATAAAATGGTACAAGATCACAAGAGAGCGGTTCAGACGAAGAAGGCCTTTCGGCCCATTTGATCTCATCCTTCCAGAATCATCCCCGCCTTATCATCTTTCCATTCCAGCTGTCTCTCAAATGAGTCCAGAATCCGGGCATCAACACCCACCCAATCCTCTCCAATCCTTAATTACCCTCTGGGCAAAGAAATACTTCCTGGTGTCAATCCAGAAATTATCTTTTGCATCCGTGGACCTCTGTCCTCTTCTTCTGATATTGCACATGTATTTTTTTTCTTGTACTGCTACCTCAGCCTATCTGACATGCTACTCTTGTCTGACCTGTATTGACCCACTGACATTGGCAATGGCAGACTCCGTACTTGTACTTTACAGAGCTGTACATCACGGAGTCATGCCATGTACAGCTTACACCAAAACACCTATCTATCTCACTGGCTACTTCACTCCTAAAACTGTTACTTGGCAACACCTACAATAGCGTTCCCTTGTTCAGGCAATTCTGAGCCCTTTACAAAGACCAGATGTACTGGAAACAACCTGGTGTTGTGTACAGTTCTAGTCACTGTGATAAGGAGAGTTATTACAGCATTGGAGAGAGTACAGCATAGATTTACAAGGATGTTACCAGGGAATGAATGGATGCAGTTATCAAAGATTAGATAGATTGGAGCTTTTCTCTCCAGAGTTGAGACGATTAAGAGGGGACAATCTAACAGAGCTGTTTAAGTTTATGAAAGGATTTGATAAAACACTGATAGGCTGATCACACTGATTACTTTCTTATGCAAAACAGTACCCGTTGCCTTCGTTCCTCCGGGTCTGGCCTCCTCCTCGTCCCCCGAGGACAAGAGGACCTAAATATACCCATAGAAATGTACAGTGTACATTATACATGTACAGTGTACATGTATAAGGAAGTATTTCGGACCATCGTATTGTGCTGGCTCTTTTAAGAGCAAACCTTTCAGTCCTATTTACCTATCCTTTCCCCATACCCCAAAGTTTACCAATAAGCTAACTATTAGCAGATCTCATACGGAGTTTAGGAGGAACCTCTTCATGCACAGGGTTTTGAGAATGTGGAATTCACTGCCGGAAGCTGTGATTGAAGCAAAAAGCATCAACGTACCTAAGAGAAGACTCGATGAAAGCGTGAGGGAGGGGAATTGGGTGTGTGAAGGCTCGTAGGAAGTATAAAGACTGGCACAGACTAGTTGGACTGAAAGGCCTGTTTCTGTGCCATACCACTCTGTGTTAACGATGAGTTTGGATGGGGAGGGGGATGAAACCCGAGCGGAAACGTGTTTGTTCATGGGAAAACCAGCAGAGAGAGTTTGTTGCTTAATCACATGGCAGAGGGATCTAAATTAATGACTCATTCAAAAAAAATGCAGGCAGGAACCAAATCAATTAAACTTGTATTAATCTAGAATGTTATGTAGACGTTTGCAATCCAATATACATGATCAATTTCACTGCCCTACATTTAATGCAAATTTGATTCTGTCTCCTGTTTCCTGAGGGTTAAGGAGGGACAATGTTAATAATAATAATAATCCTTGCATTGAGACGTCTCAAAGCGCTTCACAGAATATACTGTAAAGTGAATTGACTGTATTCTGCAGGCGAAAATTTATTTCCAAATTATTGACCTTGCGCACCAAAGATTCCCAATTTCTTCCTTTTAAATAAGTTAAGTTGAAGAAAACTTTGACACTCAGCAAATGGGGGAAGAGAGAGAGAGAAAGAGTGTGGAAGAAAACTTTTCTTACTTACCCAAAGCACAAAGGAGGGGTTGTGTAAGGCTCATCATGGTCGCAGTAGGTAGGTGGGTGGGAGGAGGGAGAAAGAGATTATTTATATTTTTGGCTGTTCCTTCTTCTAGAAGTGAGATATATCTCCACCTTATCCCTGCCTTTGAGCTCAGCAAAAACAGCACTTGGGGGCTGGTACCTCGCCTCCAACCTCAGCACAGCTCAGGGACACACCACTGACCATCTCAGACGTGCTTTGCCATTCACAGAGAGGGAGGGGGATGCTGTGATCCACACACATCCACCATCACACAGAGAAGGGGGAGAGAGAGAGAGAGAGAGGGGGGGCTGTGAATGAAACGTCGCTGCTCCCTTAAATGCAAAACCCCCTACATCCACCAGAACGAAACTTAGTGAAAATGGACAAGGGAGGCTGCTGAGATCTGGAGTCGAGATGAACACAGGATCTGCAACCTCAGCTCTGCCTCCCTTCCCCTCTCCTGGTGCTGCTGGTGGTGGTGCAGCAGGTGATCGCTGCCCTGTGTCTGTGCCAATGCTCAACTCCGCTATTTCTTTGCAGATGCTGAATAATTGCATTTGGTTGCGCAGTGTCTGCGTCTCTCTCTCTCTCTCTCTCCCTCCCTCCCTCTCTCTCTCTCTCCCCTACACATGCTCTGGGTCCTAAATCCTGCCTGCCATCACACACCCATATATATATATATATGCACACACACACACACACAGTAATTGTGCTTTGGCTGGACCACATCACACACCAGAGGGTGTCATCATCAAGATAAGCAGCTTGAAGCTAAATTGGAGATTAGAATCTGCCCCCCACCACCCCCCCACCCCACCCTCCTCCAACACACTCACCCGGAGCCTTGCGATCAAGCCCAACACAAACAGCCCCCCACCCCGTCAATTCACCCTTTCAACAACAAAATTGGCCCCACCGTCAGGTTTTCACCCACAAGACGTAGTCAGTTCGCTTTACGCTATATTCTGTGAAGCGCTTTTTTTTAAAAAAAAAGACGGCTCAAAGCTGCGATACGACGCTCCGTCGAATGCAGTTATTATTATTATTGTGTAAGAATGGTAATGGAGTCAGTGGATAGGCACAGACTAAGAATAATACACTCTGCGGGGAGGAGGAAACTGATTTCTGTGCTGCTGGGATGTGGGTCGAGAGAATGTGTGTGTGTGTGTAGGCGGAATAAATAATAATCCTTGCATTTAATACAGCGCCAATAATGTCAAAATATCTCAGAGCACTGCACAAAGTTTTCTGTAAAATGTAGCGACTGTGCATTTTGTAGGCAAACATGGTAGGCAATTTTACACACAGCAATGAAGTGGATGATCAATGTTTTTTTTGCGTGGAGGATTGTTGGCCTTTTCTTTTCTAGTTTGGAGTGAGCATCTGTGCATAACTTGTGAGGTTGGAGTGTGAAAAAAAAAGGGTGTTCTCTCAGCATGAAAGGCGCTACAGAAGTGTAATTTTTTTTACGGTTAGTGTGTGCATGTAGGGTTTAAGTTCAGTGTATGCGAGTATAAAAAGTGTGAGATTACCTACTTGTGCAGGTTTTAGATGACTTTGTATTGAGTCTGAAATTCAGAGGAATTGTGCTAATTATTGATCATTGCGGTTAACTTCAACAAAGCAACAGGCTTTGATCCAAGCCTTTCCTGATACCCTGGAGAATTCCCTTCAGCAACTTCCTTTGAGAGAAAGCAGCCTTTGTTTTTGTGGCTATTGTCAACCCATTCTAACACTCATTGAGCGAGTATTATCTACTTGACCGGATGGTGCTAAGTATTTCGATACAATGCTGCTCTAAACCAGGTCCAGAGGATGACTGGAAACAAACCTCTGCTCTTTATAGACAGACTACAGCTGCTGTCTTTAACTACAAAGGGCTGCAATTTCTGGGATTCAATAGAATATCCGGGGGGAAAGGGCTGTTCTGTGCTTCTCTGAAGGTACGGTACTGACTCAGGGAAATCTGCCAGCATATTGGAACTCTTTGGCACGTTAAGAGGTTACTGTGCGTCACCCATCCCCACCCGGCTGACCAAAAATACTGACTCGTATTGGAGTGGCCTTTCTTCATGTGGGAAGAAACCAGGCAAGCAAGCGAGTGTCGTTCGGACATTTTATTGTATGGACCATCACAGCCAAAGCTGTTCCCGTCGTCATCTAACATCGACACATTGCCGGGGGGGGGGGGGGGGAGCCCTGCAGTGAACAGCAACCGGGAATTGGGATACACGTGCAATAAACTGTCAGTCTCACGTACCCAGGGTGGTGGTGCTTCTGCCAGAACTTACTTTTGACACTTCAGAAAGATGTTACTCCCACCATCACCATAGTTTGTGCAAGTGGTTTGGTTTAAGTCAACTTCAGAACCTCCAGGTGCCAAAAGGCATTGCCGTGGGGGCAGCCAACTGGCTCACAGGGCTCTGTGAGATAACCTTAAAACCGGCCACAATGAGACATGCACCCAGAGAGCTTCCTCGCTGCCCTCCAGTGGCTACTTACAACTTACTTGGAGTCCTGCAGCTCAGTGGTTAGAGCACTCGCTTTGCAAGCGAGAGACCTGAGTCAATTCCCGGCAGAGGGCGAAACCTTGGGCAAGTTTCCTTACTCCACACAGAGCCTAATAATAATCCCTCCAAAACCAAAAACAATAATAAAAATTGGTCATTTTCAATCTACGACTGTTTGTGGGACATTGCTGTGCGCAATTGGCTGCCGCGTTCGCCCACAAATATACAGTCAATTCACTTTATAGTGTGTTCTGTGAAGCTCTTTCGGACATCGTCCCGACGTGAAAAGCGCTATATCAAATGCAAGGATTATTATTATTATTACAACTGGCAGCTAAGGGTGCTGCAGAAACAGAGGGTAAGATCCATCACCTCAATACTTAAACCTATCCTGAACACCCCTCAACCTAACACTCAAAGTGTGCTGTGTTGCTCAACCAAGCGCGGACACTATTAATGTTTTGTTCTGAGACGTTTCAATGAGATAAGACGTCAATCTCAAATGTGGTTATTCTAATTAATCATTGTTTGAGCACAAATAATAATAATCTTACATTTGTTACAACCCGTTATAGCCTTGTCAAATGTCTAGAAGCACTTTGCAGGATTTACAGTGGAATATAGCAATTGTGTTAATTTGCAGGTGATCAGGCAGCCAATTCGCTCACAGTAATGTCTCACAAACAACCTTGAAATTAATGACCAATTTTATTTTGACTTTGGGGAAAAAGAGGGTACAAGATGAAGGTAAAACTGAAAGCCAGATCTTGTTAAACAATTTATGAATGCAGTATTCATGATAGGACAGGCTCTTTAACATGGCATTAAAAGGGAATGAAATGTGCATTCGCTTCTTCCACCATTGGTTTCTGGAGCTGTGATCTTGTTGCAAACACAGACTGGCTCTGTTAGGTTAGCTCAGTCCTCAAAGCCTCATGTGCTCTCACTGAATATTTCCAGCACACATGTTTTTCTGACTGAAAGACTGTGCTATGAGCAGTTATAACACTACAAGACGTTCTTTGAACGAGTGGCTCAAAAAACAGCTGCCATTCCCTTGAAAATTGCCTTCAGGGTTTTTTTTTCTTGCTGAATAAAGTTGACGTAAATTAAAAGTTCGGGAAAGATTTAGGAAGTTCAGGAGTTGATTAACTGAGGAAAATTAATTTTTTTCTTTTTTAATTATTTTATGGTAGGTGTCAGATTCAATCCCTGATCTGTGCTGAGTTGGTTGGTTTAAACTAAGCTGTGGCAGGTTTTATTATTTGTAGGGTGGCTCCATTTTGCCCTTGTGCTTAAACAGCCTTCTAGCCATCCATGTCTTAGATTACAAATGATAATGGGTAATCAATGGAGTCGAGGCTCCATGAATCTTACTCTGCTACGGTTTTGTTTTAAGAGCTTAACTAAAATGGATGGGTATGTTAACATTCATATCTTTCCATCAGGGTGGTTCGGCCTTGGGACGTGCTCCCGACATGAAAGGCACTATTCAAACGTAGTTTGTTGTTGTTAGTCTTATGGTTAGTGCTGAAACAAACATGATTTCTGGGGAAGGATTGAACATGGGCAGTATTAAAAACAGATGTCGATTGCAAGATTGCTCAAGTGCTACATCACTTCACTAACGTAGGCCAATTGTAACACTTGAGATCAACACAAACAAGGGACCTTTCCTGAACTGCATTCATTGCTGACCTCCATCAGCCTATTCACAGCACAGCTCACACTTGCAAAATCTGAAACTCACTGTACGAGCGCTACAACAGAAAAGCTGCCAGCCAACTGATTTCTCCCGTCAGGCAACAGGACCTCCAGGAAATGCACTGCTTAAACGACAGGCTCCATTTGGCCACAGCCCATCCGAGGAAAGGCTCCAGTGGAAGAGACGGGTAAAAACTCCCAACAAAAGATCCCATTGATCGCTCCCGCCACTGGCTAATAGCTGCCACTCAGCAAACACGCAGTTTGTCTGCTCTGCCAGCAGACACAGAACCACCTTGTTCCAGGCCTGTCCCAAAATAATCAATAAACCTTTTAAGGGATGCACTCAAGACTGCAACAACATTGTTCTTACAGATGTCACTTTGTGTTTTCAAGCACCACTTCAAATGTTCTTCAAAAGCTTCAGCCTTTTCTATGTTCAGGCTACAGCTGATAACAATTATAATACTTACACTGTACTAAATATCATCCAACATACTGGCTTTGGGATACATCAGGTGCAATGTCAAAGTGTGTTCACATTACTAAGCTGCGACCTGTCCCTCGTCATCTTCAGAACCATAAGACAAACTCCCCCTCAAAATCATTCTCATTTTTCCATCATGTCCTCTCATTTGGAAGCAGTTTCATTTCTCTTCCCCACACCCCCCAGACCCGCCAGAAATGAAAATGTAATCTTAAACTGAAGTAATTTGGCAATTTCTAGAACAGCTTGAAAACAAAAAGAAAAAAATGTTCTTGCAAAAAACACATCTTTATTGACATGTATTATAATAGAAGCACTAAGAATTAGGTAATTTACACAAAGATTTGGATTATCGATGCCCCTGGCAGAGTCCAAAAAAAGAGCATTTGCTGATTAATGTGATGTTTGCTGGTATCAGGATAAACAGTCTTATTACAAAAAAACTACATTGAGACAAAATGTTCAGCACAAGATTGGCAATACATACATTCCCATAACATCCAGAAACACATTCACTGATTTCCTTCCATTCCATTACACTCAAACAGAATTCCCTTCCCCCTCCTCCCATAACACTCACGCAGAATCCCCCCTGTAACATCCATAAACACTTAATACCATCTTTTTCCACCTTGTGCCAGTCACCTCTCACACAATTCTATTAGAACTGCTGTAAAATTAGTTTTTTCTTCACATCGTGAGTGAACTTATTGATTCTGAAGAGATCGCTCTCATAGAATGCCGACAGGTTGTGAATGTTGATCTGACGAGCCTAGAAATAAGAAGCCGCAGTCAGCACCCTGGGGGAAACGCTTCAAATAAACACTTGATGAAAGGAAATGGACAAATTGTAAACCAGGGATTGTCACCAAAAGTATTTTTAAAAAGATAGATTTATCTTGCGCGCGCACACACACACACACACACAATGTGGAAAACCATAAGCACAAATGGCTATTGAAGCTGAGTCCAGAATATAAATAAGGAAATATATTAAATGGCGAGGGAGAAAGAGATGAGATGACTCCACTGGGAAAATAGAGGGAAAGAGGAAAAGTGGTGGCCTGGCTCCTACGAAAGGGCTAGAGATTTTCAAGTCAAATCTTTCCACAAAATACACAGTCAACCCACTTTACAGTATATCCCATGAAGCCTTTCCGGGGTAATAAATCCCTTTTGACAAAAATAAAAAAATAATTTGTTCACTCAATACACTGCTGTTTTGTCCACAAAATATAATCAGTTCACTTTACAGTATATTCTGTGAAGCGCTTTGGGACGTCTCAACCATACGATAAGGCATACCAAATGCAAGGATTATTATTATTATAGCACTAACACGGACACAGACAAAATGAGTTGAATGCACTTGTGCTATAAACTGCCTACGATTTCTGCTGATCTAACATTGGAACGTAAGAGTGCTCAGGACTGAGCAATGGCCTCACGTTGGGAGGACGTCCCAAGGCGCTGGATAGTTAAGAGTTTCGGACCCGAGATTGGGGAGGGCGGAGGGTCGGAGAAGCTGGGTGATGCACGGTGGAAGAGGAGGGTCTTGAAGGAGACAATGGAGGGGGGAGGCAAATACAAAAATCCAGTAAAGAGGACTGACAGAACACACTCAAACTGGGATCAAAATTCCTGAAATTGTCACGTTCATTCTACACACAAATGGTGGTCACGAGAATGCTAGTGTCAAGTCTTCCCCCTTGTGGGCTTTGCTTCCATCTTACGCTGTGATGGGTTCCGCTCCCTCTACCTGCAGTTTTGGCTGTATTCTTACTCAACATTTAAAATGTCTGTATGATACTGAGCAACCAGGCAAATTTCAAAAAACATCAAGCATCATTGACACACAAATATACCCTAAATCAATGAGCAGTACGATTTTACAGCAAACGACTACTTCCTAATCTAATGCCCGAGTCACTAAAAACCCTCTCACCACCTGCTTCAGTCAAACAACCTCAGTTCTGAGCCCAGATACCAGATGGACTATTGGTGACAGCTGTCACCTAGGTTGGATCCCAACCCGTACAGCAGTGATCTGGGTCAAGTCCATCCCTATCAAGACCACAGATGCACATTAAATTGGAATGACACTTTTAATCATCCATTCTGTCTCTGCCCCAAATCCACTGATTAAGAAGTCTATTATGGCCCTCAACCGCCACTGCCATTTTACAGTATATTGAAAGTACTAATGAGAACTAAACTATTTATCAAACTAAAACCTATTGGACGTTACTTGGGATCTACTGACTCAAAGGTGGTGGTGGTGGGTGTGGGGGGGGGGGGAGAGCAGTGTTTAAATCACAGTTAGCAACACCAATATTAAAAGTAAATTGAAGCCCATTACAATTCAGCCTAGATCAGCATTGCAGGAAATAATCTGACCAGTACAGTACAGTTCTACAGTGTCAGCACTCCCAACACATCTACTCATCTACTGTGCCCAGAGGTAGCACTGACTGGCCAGCCCACTGGATTTGAAGAGGGCTCCTTGATTCAAATCCTTCAATCTCAGCAAAAGGATTAATTTTTAAGAATCAGATAAAAATCTAAAGCACGGGGGACTCTTAATAGATCTGTTTGATATTGAGAACACTTCGAAGCCTTTACCTTTTCCACCATGTCCTTTTCTGGCACCTCAATGCTATCTTGTTGTGCTCCGTACCGGTTCCGCTGGTATGTTGACTGCTCTGCCACCAACTGCTTCAGAATGAAGAGCAGAAGCTCATTGTTGTCTCGTTTGAATGACAAGTACCGTGAAAAGGTCTAGAGGGCATAAACACAAGGGTTACAAACTGCTCTTTAATATAAAACAATCCCTCCTTAATACTATATAACGGTAGGGTCCAGGCGCTCAGCATTGGCCACACCACATGTTCATTTGTCACTTGATAGCCTCAACATCAACATCAAGAGGTTTATCCAACAAAAACTAAGCCTGATGCGTCTTCAATCAAACCTACAATACACTACAGAGCGATCAGAAGCAGAAACCAAGGCTGATTTCCCTTTTTTTTAAAAAAAATATTATTTTCAGCCTCGCTGCTCCTCAGGAGCAACAAAGAGGAACAGTCTCTGCACCTCACCTTCCTCATGCTCCTCATGACGCTGAACTTCTGTGTGTCGATGAAGCTCTCCAGCATCACCCGAATGGCCATGTTGACATCGTCCTCCACTACATAGTCCCTCAGGTGGATGCGAGCGTGAGCCTCAGCCATTCGAATCATTGACTCTATGTGCCGCACAGTGATGGGGATGCTGCCCGTAGCCTGCAGAGATGTAAAGGTTTTTTTTTAGGCTTTTACACAGAGAGACCCATTTGAAAATTAACATCAAGGAAATGCGTGGGGCAGTAGATCAAATATGCAATCCTGATGCTTAGACCTGATTATAAAGTGCATTGGATCCTCAATTTTACTCAATAAGCCACCAACAGGACAAATTCTGCATCACTACCAGTGAATCAGAGCAGGAAAGTTAATAGAAAACATAACATGACTTGCAATCTCTTCAGTCTCTCTTTCAATGGAAAGCCCTCAAATTCAGTGTTAAACATTTACTCCAGGTTAGCCTTTAATGAGCAGTGCTGCTCTTTAAAAGGTTCATCCCAATCGAAGGAAAGGAAACTAAAATGCACAACAGCACATTACACTGGAACACAAAAGACTTGAAATTGTAGCTAGAACGATTATTTTTACTGAATGCTTGGTGTCCACTGAGTCTTTTTCAACTTCAAAACCTCAAGTCTAGTAACTGAAATCTGCTCTCACCATGGACTCCTTCCGGAGGTCACTGTACATTCTGGCAACTTTGTCCTGGTCCATCTGGTTGAGCTTGGGGTGGACTTTCTCTTTAGCGTAGGTAATGTATTTCTTCAGCAGCTCCTGTGGAATGGGATCCACGCCGTATGTATTTGGCAAATGCTGTTCATTTTCTGCTCCACTAGCTGTGTCTTTGTTGCTTGGATGGTGTTTGATGTGGCTGCCCACTACAAACCGGGCCAGCATTTCATCCTATTCGAAACATTTACACACAGAAACAACTATTACTGATCAATCAAACCAGCACTTTAAATTAAAACCAACAGTGAAATAGCATTCAATCGACCAACTATATACAGTGAGTCCAGTGAGATTCAATATACCATGGGTTTGGAGATAATGTGGGAATACTGTGAAACCACAGTCCTCTGAAGTGCTATGTACTTTAGACTTCCGATGCTGATTGCCTGCCTCCCAGCAATGCTTAATGACTCAATGCTACATCATTCCACGATGGCTCCCTGCATGTGGAATGGGGGTCAGTGACACTATAGTGACCTGACGAGTGGCTGTACAATAACGTGCTGTGTTATAAACAGGGTCTTGCTTTACGGCCCCCTAAATCATTGTGTTATAATGGGATCAAACAATTCTTTTCATCGCCTGCCCTCTCCTGCGCTGAAGGTGATGAAACATGACACAGACCTTGAATCAAACCAGGGAAATCGATAGTCCAGTGTAACACAACAACAACAAAATTACATTTGTAAAGCATCTTTCACGTCGGGAGGACATCCTGGACAGTCAGTGTTTCGGACCCGAGCTGGGGTCTGGATTGGGGAGGCTGGAGGACGTCCTCCTGACGTGAAAGGCGCTTTATAAATGGAATCTTGTTGTTGTTGTTGTTGTGGAGGGGAAGCAGGGTGATTGAAAGCACCGTTGAAGAGGATGTTCTCAAGATGGGTCTTGAAGGAGGCAAGGGAGGGGAGAGGCGGAGGGTCTGCAGGATGGAGTTCTAGAGGGTGGGAACAGAATGGCAGATGTCCGCCCGTCAATGATGGGGCGGGCAAATTGAAGCAAGCCAGAGGCTGCTGAGTGGAGGGAGCGGGCAGAATGTTAGGAGCTCGTAGAGATAGTGGGGAGCAAGGCAATGGAGGACTCTGAAGGTGAGGACCAGGATCTTGAACTGTATCCTCTGTGTGATGGGAAGCCAGTGGAGTCAGGTGAGGATGGAGGTGAAAGGGTCACAGAGCCGAATGCGGTGGAGACACGGGCTGCAGAGTTCTGGATGATCTGCAGCCTATGGAGGGAGGAGTTGGGGAGACCGACAAACAGGGAGTTTGTATAGTCAAGCCTTGATGTTATGAATGCGTGTATGAGGGTTTCGTCAGCCTGCGCTGTGCGACAGTGGCGGAGCCAGGCGATGTTGTGGAGGTGGGGGAAGGCAGAGCTGGTCAAGGCACGGATGTGGGGTAGAAAAGATAGTTGAGCGTCAAACATGACGTCACGGTTCTGGACTGGCTTAGTTAGGTGGAGTGTGCATCCATGAATGGTAATGCTGTCAGCGCCTGAGGTGTGATGGCGTTGACTGGAGCCAATAAGGATTGCCATGAAATAAATAATCATGCAAGGTGATTAGGGCCATGAAATAAAGAAGAAAATTCATAACCAGTGGACCTTTCTTGTAAATGGGGTTGGAATTTAACTGGAGACCAATTCTTACCTGAACAGGGTCAATGGTGTCTCTGACAACACACAGGATATCAAATCTGGACAAGATTGGCTCAGACAGGTCCACATTGTCAGCGAAGGTCAAAGAAGGATCATAGCGTCCTCCTAAACAAAGAGAGAAATCCTGATCGATAAACTATTTTAAAAGAAAATTAGGTATATGCTTGAAAAAGAACATAGGTCATGGGGAATAAGCAAGAACGTGCGACTAGATAGGCATCTCCTTGTACACTAAAGATTCAGCAAATCCACGAAACAGTCTTAAAACCAGGTTCTGCTATCATTAGTGACAAAACTATTATTTTAAATCTTGCGATTCACTAGAACCTGCTAAACCCTAAATACTTTACCATAATAGGTTAATTGTCACAATTTTATACAGATCATGTTACTGTAAGTGATGTGCGATATTATTCAAGAATATTTTTTTAGTTCTTTGGATAATATCATTTAAAAACAAGTCAAATTTCCTTGCAACGCCCTCTGCTGTCAGACTGATTCATGTTGTGAAAGGACCAGAAGGTAGCAGAGGTTGCTCGAAGCAATCTTGTCGTTTCTCAGAGTGGCCTAATAAAGCAGTTAAAAATAGATGCATATCGAAGAAAAGGACTCAAAGCAGAAAGCATGTCTCGCTCCAAAGCCATTACTGCTCCTCACCTATGGGATTGGCAGCAGAGATGATTGTACATCGGGCCTGAAGAGAGGTGACAATGCCTGCCTTGGAGATAGAGATGCTCTGCTGTTCCATCGCTTCATGAATGCTGGTCCTGTCCTGGTCGTTCATCTGTCAAATAATAAGTCTTTTATTAATTAAAATAGTACTAATTCTTACACATGATAAAGTGCCTAGAACACCAAGATCATATCAAAGTGTTTTACAAGGTTAAAGTGTGGTAACTCTATTTGTAGGAGAACAATGGAGCCAATTTTTAAACAGCAATTTCCCACATACAGATATGAAGAGCCATAAAATGGTTGAACAATTTTATCTGGAGCATTGTTAAAAAAAAGTCTGTTATCTATTTGAATAGGGTCACTTTAAATATTCATCTGAATAGGTAAGATAGGTTCTCGGTTTAATGTGCCTCATACAAAGGGCCTTTGACAACGCAAAGCCCACCCCCACTGTATCAGAGTATCAGTCTAGACCATGAGCTCAAAGTCCTGATCTGGAGCTTGAATCCAGAACCTCCTACTCCAGAGGCGAAAGGGACAGTCAACAAATTTGCCTTTTCTTACCTTGTCAAACTCATCGATGAGACACACTCCTCTGTCTGCCAACACCAGAGCTCCGGCCTCCAGAGTCCATTCCTTACTGACTGGGTTCCTCTGCACGTAAGCAGTCAGACCCACGGCTGACGCTCCCTGGCCAGTAGTGAACACAGCTCGACTGGAAACTTTTTCCACGTATTTCAGAAATTGAGATTTGGCTGTGCCCGGGTCACCACATAGCAGGACGTTGATGTCCCCTCGCACCTTGTGCTTTCCACCTGGAACCAGGAATATTCAAACCTAAGTTCTTTCGTAATAGACTTGGCAAGATGCAACACACAAAGGTTAAATCCTCATTTGTAACCGAAACAGTAAAGAAAGACATCGACACAGGCTCAATTTTGATATTCCTTTGCCAGGCACGACACCGTGGACCCTGTTCACAGGCTTAATCAGCACTGGCACTTTGCTAACATTGATGAGAACAACCTAAGTGCCCTTCACCTCTTCTTAGACAGCGAGAGAAAGACCGAGAGATGAGAAACACACACACACCAGCAACCTGAATTTATATAGCAGCCATTGCATGGGGTAGTGTCTGAAGCGCTTTGAAAAGGAGCGTACGTTTTGGAGGCCAATGCGGGTAGGGGCGCTAATGCGAGAGGGTGCACAAAAAAGAAAATTCACCTTGAAATGATAATATCTGGTCAGTCACTAAGAGATCAGGAGCAAGTCGTTTAAAAAGAAAAGCTGTCAATGACTGACTGAACTTATTCTGATCTGAATTAATCATTCAATAATATCCAACAGATGGACCTACCTGGGTTTTTGGCTTCACCTCCGAACAGTGCCAAAGCAAGACCCCTTTTAATGTCCTCATGGCCATATATAGAAGGTGCAATGCTAGCAAAGATCTACAGAGATACAAGGCACAGATGTCAGAACTAATAAGTCCATTTCAAAAGCCGATTGCAACATTTTCCTCAAAACTTTCTATCATTGCAATACCACAGAACCTGCCAGGACATCGGACACAAAGAATTAAAGAGCACAAGAATTGTAACCATGCATATAACCTGACACCACATTCCTTGCCAACGTCTCTAGTATGTACACACTTATTTACCATTCCTGGAAATATTAAATATAGTTGACGATTTGTCGACAGATAATATCCATACTTATTTTGTTTGGATTTTAAGCAATTTTTCGACCACAGTAATTCAATATTATTAAAAATGATGTTTAACAATGAGAATTCATTTCTCTTGATTTGGAGAAAATTGGAAAATACCATCTTTACCAATTAAAATCGGATACAGGCAAGTCTAATATTAAGCAATAATCTAAAAGATCTGTTGTACACAAGTCTCATCATAAATATTTTTTCATACACCAAAACCCACCGCAAGTAGCAAGTCACACTTTGATAGTCTAGGTTCCCCTCGTACCTTGTACTTTCTTGAAACCAGGAATATTCAAACCTAAGTTCTTTCATAATAGACTTGGCAAGATGCGACACATAAACGTTAATTCCTCATTCGTAACCAAAACAGTAAAGAGCAAGATTGTGTAGGAGTGAGAAATTGTTTAAAAATGTTTACTGAAGTGAATAATATACCAGTGTATCATTGCAGGATAAATGGCACTCTCTCTGGATTGCTTTCCTGCAACACCCAAATCCACTACTTTATAGCACGTACTCACCTTTTCTCCTAACCTCTCGTCTTTGGAAAGACTAACAATAGTCTTGATGTCTTCATCGGTGAGTTCACCCACAGCCAATTTATTGTCTTTCTTTGTGATGTGATTCGCCATGATCACCGTGGCAAAGACAGGAAAGCCATTCGCAGTGTTGAGTGAACCGTCATAGTTATTGTGATAGACGCCAGTGAGTTCCTGCAACAAGAGCACAAATTAGATCACTTGTTTACAGCTGCAATTCCCTGTCGATTGTTTACAGTAATCTCACTAAATCACACTCAGTGGCAATTTTAACACCGGTCCAGATGCACTGGAAAAACAAACCATTTATAGAATTAGGAGTTTGAGCTTGCTGCAAAGCAAGTGATCACTCCAGATTTGAGGTGATGTCTTGCATCAGTAAGATTGTATTAGTGGCTGTATTAGTGGCTCCATTGGCAGCACTCACACAACTCTGAGTCAGAAGAGTGTAGGTTCAAACCCCACATCGAGACTTGAATTTACATAGTCTTAACCAACATTACAATGCATTGCTGGGAATGTTTTGTATGGTCGGAGATGCTGTGAAGGTCAGCACGGATACTGAGATGGGGACGTGCTTTACGGCACTTGGGCCTGTAGGAATCTAATGTGCACAGGCAGAATTAAAAACAATGTCATTAGATTTCAAGCAAGTCTGCGAATTCCAGATTCCGGTAAACTGGGGGTTCATTGGCTTGTTGGTGTAATAAGAGGATAGTAGGTTGAATATTTTGAAAGGATGATGTTAATAATAATCCTTGCAGTTAATATAGTGCTTCATCACGCCTTCAAGACATCTCAAAGCGCTTCACAGAACATACTGTAAAGTTCATTGACTATATTTTTTGAGCAAAACTCAGCAGCCAATTGCACAGTCATGGATTGAGTGACCAAATTATAATTTGTGTAAGGAGAATCAATACACAATATAGCATATATTACCATACTGTAATGATAATACCATATACTTATCCTTGAAATATTCATCTCCACAAACTACACAGCTTCTGAGTAATTACAGATGAAGCTTTTTTTAAACTAAGTATTCAACCATTTTTATAAACATAAATATTCCCATATGCCAAAGTTCCTTAGATGAAACCAAATTGGCTTCAGCTGATTTGATGAGTTTCCTGAAGGTTACTTACGATATCATCACCCGGCTTACAGCTATCCACGAGGTCTGCAAGGAGGATTGCATCTTTTGAGCGTGGAAGCCTCCCAGCTGCAACTTTCCCTGGACTCTCCTGAATGGTGATCCTTTGGTAATTCTGGTACACAGTCTGAAAGGGAGCAGATAGGTTTGTAAACACCTCTTCAGCAAAAAAACTCATTCAGGCTGAACCAGAGCCATTTTTGCGATGGAGTCAAAACAGAAAAAGCACATATGTTTTGCTGCACTATCACCAATATTTTAGAAACTGATATCAACACACAACCAAAACTCTGTACTGATTAAATCTTAATAAAAGGCATCGCTTAGAAAGCAAGTGATCAGTGTTAATCAATGTAAGGTTGTAAGGCAAGACAGTACGAGGCTAATTGTGACTCCTCAGCTAAAATTAGCCAACTCTCCACAGACGGGACATCGAACCTCGGATCTTCTGGCTGTTTACAATCGGAAGTGCCACTGCATAACCCAGCCACCAGAGACCTAAAATCCTTTATAGTTAAGACTATACAACCACTGCAAAATAATAATAATAACCTTTGCATTTGATATAGCACTGGACGTCTTCTAGATGTCTCAAAGTGCTTCACAGAATAGACCGTAAAGCGAATTGACTGTATATTTGTGGGCGAAATGCGGCAGCCAATCGCGCACAGCAGCGTCTCACAAACAGTCGTGGATTGAAATGACCAACTTTCTTTGAGAGATTATTATCAGGCGTCGAGATTGTACAGTATTTTTGAAAATTCCCAAACTCACAGATCTGATTAGGATCCCGGTCTCCATACTTCCAAAAACAAACAGAATTTAAGACTGAATTTCCTAAATTCTCTGCAGTATCAAATTTTAAGACAATATTAAGGCTAAGATCATGACGAATTTCACCTCGGGAAATATGGTAGCAGTTTTTAATAAGTAACAGTAGGGTTTTATTTCTTATCTGGATCCTCAAGAGGCCAATGTAGTCAATGGAATTGGCAGGTTGTTGAAGGTTGCAATTCATCAGACTGACAACTGCTGCACACAAAACCTAAGCCTCCATCAATTTACCTCCTCCATGTTGATTTCGAAAGGCCCCATTGATTGGCACTCAGGGCAGGAGCCCGGCTTCACCTCCTGATTCTGGGACTGGAAGAAAGGCCCCAGGATGAAATTACATTTGTTACAGTTGTACTTGACCATGCTGAGCTGGGGTAGGACGCCCGTACAGCTTGTGACCACGCCACTCGTCCGGATCAGCTGATTCAAGTGAAGCTGCCTGCAACGGAAGATTAAGATGCGATAAGGCGCAATATCAAATGAAAGGATCATTATTATTATAGCTAGATAGATAGATCGATCGCTCACTCACAGCATTCCTGTCACACTATACCAGGCTTTCAATTCAAAATGAAATATTCCATCCCTGTGTCGTCTGTGTACAGCAAAGTGGGTTAATCAACAATAATAATCCTTGCATTTGATATAGCGCCTTATCACATTGTTGAGACGCTGAAAGTGCTTCACATGATTATACTGTAAAGCGCATTGACTGTGTATTTTGTGGGCAAAATGTGGCAGCCAATTGTACACAGCAGCGTCCTACAAACGGTCGTGGAATGAGTGACCACGACTATTTGGGCCCTGCCTCCAGTTATTATTATTTTTTTTTGGGGTGGGGGGGCATTATTACCTCCGGAAACTGATCTGCCAATCGACTAACAACCAAGTTCCTAATTATTACTAGGTAAACAGAGGCGTGTGGGTTAAGGAAACTTGCCCAGGGTTTCACCCCACCCGGGAATCTAACTCAGGTCCTCTTACTGTCGAGGTAATTGCGATAAACCCTGGTTGATGTGATAAGCTTGCTCTCTTCTGTAGGTGTGAAAAAAAATGTTCAGAATTGAGGCAAGCAGACGATGACATTAAAGAGTGACCAGTGAGGACAGTGAAAAATTCATCCTGTTGAGAGTGAGGTTAAAGAACATCGTCGTACATCTGCCATGATACACCCGAATTGGGAATACTTGAATATCAGGTACTGTACCTCAACGAGCGGAGCTCCTCTACCAGAGGGAGACTGGAAATTCTAACATGGATCTCCTTTGCGATTCGGTCGTACTTTGGGTACATGGAGAGAACCACGTCTTTGGCAGCTTCATCAAATATCTTGAGCATTTCTGCCGGTGCCTCAGGCAGGAAGTAAGCAAGCACATGCTCCCGGGCAGCCAGATCCTCGTAATTTACCACCAGACTTTCCCTGTTTTCTGCAAGTGCAATAGGTTGTCTGTTACTCTGGGCAGCAGCAGCTGAACAGACCTCAACTCCTAAAATCGCACTAGCGCGAGGGTGGGGCTGGCAGACAGAGCTCTTCAATTTCTCTCAGCACTATGTAACCATTTAGGTTGGCAAGAGTTACCTAATACTATGGTGCGGAGGGAGGTTGTAGGACATAGGATCGCACGCTCCCTAACCATTGCCTGGCAAGATCTTGATTACATATGGAGGTTCCAAGGACAAGGAGTGAGGCCAACATCAACTAGCATGCTCTGGTACTACTCACCTTTACACATGTCGCTTATCTTTTCCTTGAACACGTTGTGTCCATGCTCATCCACGTGGGTCCTTAGGAAGTTCTTGAAACGGTGGTAGATTTCCAGCCTGGGCGCTGCCATGGAAACCCACTCCCTGACGGAGTGACCCTTCATGTCCTCCAGGTTTTCAATGCTTTCAATCATCTGTAGAAGAGAAAGAGAGTGTAAGTTGCAAAACTTCTTTGGGGCAGCTTCAGAAAACACCAGCGATCACATTTCCATTTTACTGGAAATGATCTGAAAGACAGTCCTAATGTCGCATCATATGCAACACGCCTCATAGCCACCACCTGAAACACATTTGTAAATAATAACAACCTTGTACTCACATCATCATCTTCATCAGCGTCTCCGACTGCTGTTGGATCTGCCAAACGCGGACGTTTCTTTCCAGGACGTTCTTCTTCCTCATCACTATCTGCAATAAAAGATCACCGTCACCATCTCCAGTGATAGAACTATGTCTTGTTTCCAGTTACAAAATATTTATAATTTTACTCTCGGCAGGAAAAGAATCTCTATTTAAATCATTTCTCTCCCCACTCTACATGACTCGGCTGAATACACCCGCACTTACGTATTTAATCATACTTATTTCATATTTAAACTGCTTTTCGTTCCACAATGTTTAATGGAAGATTCCAAGTCAGACCCTTACAAAATGCACAAATCAGCACAAACGTGTAAGGGACGCACCATAAAGCAGATCAATCCTCATCCGGCCCTGCCGTAGATCCTCTGCGCGGTCCCTCTGTTGCATCTCTCTTTCAGCTTCTGCTCGCTGGCTTGCGGTCATCTCCTGCAGATCCTCGTCATCATCGAGACCCTCGCGCTCATACAAGTCCAGCTCAGGAATAGCACGGTAGTCACTATAGGTCAGAAGAAACATATCATCAATTAGACAAACAGCGAACAAGTGCAAACTGGTTTCATAATTTATCTTCTGAGAAAAAAAATTCCCCTTGGATCTCCTCTCCCATCTATATTTTCAATTATGATTCAGATAGATATTGCAACTTCAAAGAAACGTGCAGTTCTCTGTTATCTTGTCTTACATTACCTTCTCATCCAAGTTCAATTAACTGTATTGATCATGGGACTTTACGAAGCAGACTGGCTGCTGGTTTGTCTGTGAAATAAATATTTTCTGTTTTCATTTCCAAATATTCCAAGCTGTTTATTTTACACAGAATGTGGATTTTTGTGAATTAACGTAGAAAATTTTACAGCCATTTGGCCTATATATGCAAATCTCTGTTATGAGGATGTTTGTTAGGTCAGGTGTATCAAGGAAACTGGAACAATGGTGGATAATCTCAGTTGAGGTACAGATCAGCCAGATCTTATAGAATGGCGGAACAGGTTCGAGAGGCTGAATGGCTTACTCCTGTTTCTATGTTTCTGAAGGTGCTTTTACCTCCTTGATGAAACAAACTGAATTACATAAGGGAGAAGGAAATAGTAGGATAGGAAATTAGGAAGGGTGAAGGATCATGTACAATATAAACCCTAGTATGGACTACTTAGGCTGAATGACCCATTACCGTGCTCTCACGCCGTATGTAATTCTACATAATTAATTTTACATACGAGAGATTTTCATTCAATTAATATTTTAATGCCAAAGATTTGCAGAATTTACTGAGGTGAAAGGATTTTCCATGGGAAATGCAGTCAGCAATAATATGTTTGGAGCTGATTAATTTCACATGGAGTGTGATGTTGCTGTAGTAACCACCATCATCCTCTGACAATATTAAATTTGTATTGTTCAAACATAGTGCGGTTTGGATACAGACCTCTGTGAGGTCAAACAGAATTTATTATGAGGTAATTAGGCCTGATTCAGTTGACTGAATAGTAACAAATTGCTCCGGGTGCAGGAAAGAAAAACATTGTAATGTGCGCGACTCAAAGCAGCAAGGCTGAAAGAGGACATTTGCCAGAAATTACCGAATTGCAGCTGCCACCTTCTTCGCAGCTGCTTTCCTATCGTAATTTGTAGCAACAGTAATTTGGTTGGGAATTGTGGTGATTTGGAGGCTTCAGAGAAAGATGGTTTTGATGAACATTTTCCTCACTGCTTGTTTTATCATGATTACTGGCTGCTGCTACATCTATGGACACTTTACTCGGAGCTACAGAAATGCTCAGAGCTCCCAATAAAGACAACACACTTCTTCCTTTCCCAAATATTTAGACATCAAGATAGAGAATCCAAGGCTGTGTGTATTAATTTCTATTACAATCAAGGATGCGACTATCCTGTCCCCTGCCGGAGCAACTTACTATTTGGCTACTGAAGAGATCAACCACTGAATGGAAACAGACCACCTAAATTTATATAATGTCTTCCACACAAACTAAACATCTCAAAGAACTATAGAGGAGACATCTCAAAGGTATACTTTCTATTATTTCTCAGCAGAGACACCGACATTGTTTCAAAAACACAACTTGTGCGTCTGTCTTGATAAACTGCTACTTTCCACAATTTCAATAATAGTTACAAGGCCTCCCTCCACTAAACACAACATTTAGCCCAGTTGCTCAAAAATATCCTGAATACAAAAATCTGTCTGGTACCCAACCTCCAAAATAAAAGTTTCCTTGCTTGCTGCAAAAGATGTGTATAACGTTCCCAGATTTTTACAACGTCTTATTATTTACTCACTCTTCCATCGCATCACCCATCAGATCCTCGCCTTCCTCTTCCTCAACTAGCACATCCGTTCCAAGCAAACCTTCGGATTCATCTTCAAACGGAGGAAGATCTCTTCCGGGACTGGAAGTCAAGGCATCGCCACGCCGAGGGGTTCGGTTTGGGCTTGCAGCCACGTTGAATGACTCAGAAGATTCCTATTAGCGCAAAGAACAGTTGGAATTATTAAGCAGTTTTAGCAATGCTTCCAAAAGTAGCAACGTTGTACAAATCCTTACCGAGCCAAGTAGGACCTTCATTCACACTGAAATAAAATGCTTCGAAAAAAAAGGACAATTACTCTTGTTAGATACATCAGACATTAAAAGGCAGTGAAATTTGATGATGGTAACTTGTGCATCTCACTCAAAAATGAATCTGTCAGGAGACCAGTCAATCAAATGCACAAATATTTGGCAGAATTTGAAGTGTTACAGTCAATTTGAGACACTGTAAGCTTCAAATAAAGCAAATCTGTGAACTCCAGAATGGGTTGTGATTTTTCTAAAAATTAAAACTAGCACCAGTATTTGGAAAGAGACAAGGCATTTATAAATGAACATTTACAAAGTGTCAGAATCGAAAATTTCACCTAATTTTATCAACGTACAATTTCTTAAATATCAGATGGAAAGTCAAAACCAGGACAGTTTGGGCATACATATTAGTTCTGGTAAGCATATTTATAATAATCCTCGCATTTGATATAGCGCTTCTCTGGTCTTCCAGACGTCTCAAAGCGCTTCACAGAATATACTGCAAAGTGCACTGACTGTATACTTGTGGGTGAAACGCAGCAGTCAATTGCGCACAGCGGTGTCCCACAAACATCGTGGATTGAAGTAACCAATTTATTATTGGTTATTATCGTGGAGTCCTGTAGCTCAGTGGTTAGAGCACTCGCTTTGCAAGTGAGAGACCTGAGTTCAATTCCAGGCAGAGGGCGAAACCTTGGGCAAGTTTCCTTACTCCACACAGAGCCTAATAATAATCCCTCCAAAACACAAAACAATAACAAATCGGTCATTTTCAATCCATATGACTGTTTGTGGGACATTGCTGTGCGCCATTGGCTGCCGCGTTCGCCCACAAATATACATTTAACTCACTTCACGGTGTGTTCTGTGAAGCGCTTTGGGACGTCCTCCCGACGTGAAAAGCGCTGTATCAAATGCAAGGATTATTATTACTATTATTGTTTTGTTTCTTGAGGGATTATTATCAGGCGTGTGGAGTAAGGAGACTTGCCCAAGGTTTTGCCCTGCCTGGGAACTGAATCCCGGGTCTCTCGCTTGTGCTCTAACCGCTGTGGTACAGGACTCCACGACACAAACAAGTGAGAGTGCTATACACCAACCCAGAAAGGCTGACTCCGGGGACTCTGCTGAGCTGCACTGAGCTCCAGTTGGATGTTAAAAGATCCCACGACACTGTTCCAAAAGAGAAGGGGAGTCTCTCTCTCTCCTGTGTCCTGGACAACAATCCCCCAAATAAAATGGCTCACTCCCCCCCCCACCACCCCACCCCACGGTTGTTGGTGGGACATTGCTGTGTGCACGTGGCTGTTGCGTCTTGTCCACAACGTACAGGACAGTCCGTCCGCTGAACAGCGTATTCCTGTGAAGCGTTTCGAGGCGCCTCCACGACGTGATATCAAATTCAAAGATTACGATGGTGATGGCGATGACGATGATAATAACAGTATCTGTCAGAGACTCGGTCGGGTCAAGAAACTTTTCCAGTGTCGTGTTCTTTACCGACGCGTTTTGCGGGAAACTGACCCGACGGCTGAGACTGGAGTGAACACAGTGGAGTGAACACAGAGAGGGGGAGAGGGAGGGAGAGAGCAAGTGGGGGGAGCGGTGCCCCTCCTGACAGCCTTTGGGCCGTTAGCCTCTTATTGTTCGGAAGAACTGAGAGCCGGGGCCGGGCCGGGCCCCCTGTACTCCGGACTGCACCCCTCCCGCCCCCGGGAGCCGCTGGGCCCGGTCACCATCAGAGCGGGAGGGGGGGGGAAGAGACCTGCGACCCGGTGCCTAACAAGTCACTGACGAACGAGCTCCCCCCGGGGGGGGGGGAAGGGGTTTGGTATCACCGGCGCCGACTTTCTCCTCACGTTGACACTCACCGCCATGTCGCTCGCGCTCCTCTTCCTCTGACGGGCTCCTCAAAGCGAGTTTTGGCGCCCAAACCGCCCACCTGACCATCCGCCGACGTCACACGCGCGCGCGCACGTCCAGCGGCCCTCCGCGCCGACGCGGGACGCGGAGCGACGTCGGCTCCCGACTCTTCAAAGCGGCGCGTCGCACGTCACCGACGCTTCGTTGACTATTAAATCCGAGCGACGTGTGACGTCAGCGCGTCGATGTTATTGTGCGTGCGTGCGTGCAGTCGGCGGCGGCCTGAGGTGGTGGCGGCGGCGGCGACGGGAGGTGCGTCCTGAGTTACGCGGCCCAACGGCCGGCACCGCAGCAGCGCCTGGAAGAAAGAAAGGAAAGAAAAAGACAGAGAGAGAGAGAGAGGCTTTTCTTTCGACGCGAAATGACCGATAACCGTCTGCTGAGCCGAGAGAACCGACGACTTTCGTGAGAAACGGCGGCGAACGTGAGTGAGGCTCGAGCGCCGACGCCGCCGGCTCGCCGCCTGATTGGTTGGCTGCGCTGTCAGTCATTCGGTGATGGGGGGGCGGGGCTCCGCGGGGGGCGGGGCGGGGCTCCGTGGGGGGGGCGGGGCCGGGAGTTAAGGGACCGTCTCCCAAGTGCAGGCTGTGGAGCCTGAGGTGTGGAGGCGGATTCCTACTGCAAACCTGAGTTCAACAGAGAGCATTGGGATTGGTTTGGGACTGTCAGACTCACTCCAGGCTGTCACTCTGTCTCCTGCTGCCCAGCTCCGGACTCGTAAGGATGGAAAGCTGGAAGCGGATCATTTCTCCCTCCCAACTCTCACCATAACCACGACAACCGTAAACCTCACTGGGTACCAGCGGGGCCCTGCGTGTCGGAAAGGCGCCCCCCCCCCCAGGGCGCTGGGGAGCAGAGGAGGTTTCGCCCCACAAGATGTGCGGTCGATCTGCTTCGGCGTATATGCCGTGAAGCGCTTTGAGGCGTCTCGAAGATGTGAGAAGGCGCTCTATCGTACGTGTATAAGGCTCGGTCCCGGGACCAGTTTGCTGTGAGGCGCCGTCCGGCGTGGAGGGCGCTACGTAAATCCGAGTTGTTGTTGAATGTTTTGAGGGTTACATCATATCACAATATTGATCAGAAGATTAATTTGGAGGCCCTTTGGCCCGTGTGAACTCATTCCGACTCAATACCCAGCCAACCTTTCTCCAATGGCTGCACCAAGCTGCTTTTCAAACGATGAGCTGAACCTCATCCTGCCCTCGCCTTGAAGTCAGCCACTTGTAGGAAGGCTGCCGGCCTTCGATGCCGTTTGCTGACGGCTGCAATAATAAGATAAAAATAATTCTCGCACTTGGTATAGCCCCTTATCGCGCCGTTGAGACGTCTCGAAGCGCTTGACAGAATATATTGCAAATAATAATAATAATAATCCTGGTATTTGATATAGCGCTTTTCACGTCGGGAGGACGTCCCAAAGCGCTTCACAGAACACACTGTAAAGTGAATTGACTGTATATTTGTGGGCGAACGCGGACTGTACACATTGACTGTGGGTGAAACTGTACACCCACCCACCCACTGGTACCCTGAAGCCTGGACCTGCGGTGGGGTGGGTGGGGGGGGTTGAGGTTGATTTTAATATTTTATTTTACGCCCTCTCTCGGTTTTGTTTTAACACTCGGATATGGACGTTCATTTGGGAGACTGAGCCTAAAAGGGGACTTGTGTGTGTGTGTGTGTGTGTGTTTGTATGTGTCTGTGGTGTGTGTGGGTTGTAAGTTCCCTTCTGGCAGGAGGTTGGAGGCTGCAGTCAGGTGATTGACGCTCATTTTTTTAAAAGAAACAACAGAAAGAGAAAGGGGGAGAGAGAGAGAAGGAAGGAGAGAGAGAGATGGTTTGCACAAGCTCCAGGGTTTGACGTGACTCTGGCTTGACAGCTGGACACTGCAGACCTTCTCATCCCACCCCCCCCCACCCCACTCCCCCTCTCCTCCTCCTTTTTATTCAGTGCTCAGTCCAGATCTGAAAGTGAAAGGTTGTGGGAAAGGGGGTGATGGTGGTGATGGTGGCGGCGGTGGGTCGGGGCTTGATCTCAGAGTGAAGCCGCCGGAGCAGATTGATAACCAGTGAGTGGGTTCGGTTCGCTACCATGTTGTTGGCCATCGGGACCGGCTTCCTGCTTCAGGGCCGGTTCGGTTCGATTCCAAGGCAAATTCATTGCATGTTTTTTTTTTGGGGGGGGGGGTTGGTGTTTAAACCTCCACCCCACTCCCCCCATCTATTTGAACAGCTCTTTTCTTTTTTGTTTGTTTATTTATTTGTGTGTGTTTTTTGTCTCTCTCTGTTGCATCCCCTACTGTTACTCTCATTGTTTTTTATTTGGGGGGGGGTGGAGGGAGGGAAATGAGGGCAAAAGTAACCTAACTGTGAAGTATGAATTTTTCTTGCGAAAAGGGGGGAAATATTTTTTTTGTGTGGCTGTTTTTTAAGGACAGAACAGAAATCCGCTCATTAGATTAAATCAAATCGTCAGATTTCTTAAAAAAAAAGTTGCTTGATTAATTTGTTTTTATTTTTTTATATATATATATATATATATGCTCATCCAGTGATTAGATCAACCTGAGGACACTCGTGATTCTCCGACCTGCAAACACTTTCCTGGGATGTTTGTTGTTGGGTTTACCACTGTGTGTGGGGGCGACAGAGGTCTGGGGAGTGTGTTGAAGGGCAATGCTGATAATAATAATAATAATAATCATAATCCTTGCATTTGATATAGTGCTTTTCACGTCGGGAGGATGTCCCAAAGCGCTTCACAGAATACACTGTAAAGTGAATTGACTGTATATTTGTGGGCGAACGCGGCAGCCAATTGCGCACAGCAATGTCCCACAAACTTGTAGATTGAAAATGACCAACTTATTTTTGATTTTGGAGGGATTATTATTAGGCTCTGTGTGGAGTAAGGAAACTTGCCCAAGGTTTCGCCCTCTGCCTGGAATTGAACTCAGGTCTCTCACTTGCAAAAGGAGTGCTCTAACGACTGAGCTACAGGACTCCACGATCTCAGCCGGTACAGTGTTTTGGGACAATACTAGTTTTAGGAAGGGTGGAGGGAAGCAAAGGAAGAAATCAACAACAACAACAACAACAACAAGATTCCATTTATAGAGCGCCTTTCACATCAGGAGGACGTCCCAAGGCGCTGCACAGTTGGGTCATGACCCGAGCAGGGGGGAAATGGTCAGGGTGAGGGGAGGGAAGGGAGGGAGAGAGGAGGGGAAATGGTCAGGGTGAGGGGAGGGAAGGGAGGGAGCGAGGAGGAGGAAGAGAGTCGAGAGGGGAGCTGAAGGCACGGTCAAAGAGAAAGGTTTTGAGACCGGCCTTGAAGGAGGAAAGGGAGGAAGCGGCGAAGGCACTGGGGGATGGAGTTCCAGAGCCTCGGGGCTGAGAGGCTGAAGGCCCGACCACCGATAGTAGGGCGGTTGGGGCGGGGGACGTGGAGCAGACCGGAGCCAGAGGAACGGAGGGTACGGGCAGGTAGGTAGGGGGATAGTAGGTTGGAGAGGTAGGAGGGAGCAAGGCCGTGAATGGCCTTGTAGGTGAGGATGAGGATCTTGAAATCAATCCTCTGGGGGATGGGGAGCCAGTGGAGGCGAGCGAGGGTGGGAAACAAATCAGTGCGTTCCTGTTTTTTTTGAGGGTTGAGCTGTGTCCCTGTTGGGGGTGGGGTGGGGGGGAGAACGTTTACATGGCTCTCCAGATAGTGCTCAGTTATAATTACGCCTTCTGTCAAATTGAATCTTTACAGCTGAATAATGGTCACCTTTTTGGTATAGGATGGATGACCAGTGTCCATTGAACGGTATACCAGCACGTCGCTGCCGGTGGGGAGGCGACGGTGAGACGTACACTTTCGAGTTTGCGTGTCAAGGTTTCATTCAGGTCTTTCCTCCAAGCTAAGTTGTTTCTTGGCTGACCGCTAACTGCAGGCTTCGGTCCTTATATCATGATTTAAGATGCAGTCATTTTTATTTGAAAACCCGATCGCACCAGAGTTGCTGTGCATGACTGGCCCGTGAATAACGCAGATCAAATGGAGTGTTAGAATGAAGAGTAAAAACAGTGAAATGGCTCTTTGTTTTATATTTGAAGCACCAACTATTCTGCAGATAGTACACTTATTTTGCTATTAGTTGTTTATCCACTGAGCTCTGTTGGGGCAGTGTAGACTGTTGGGGGTTGAGGGGAGTGAGAGACTGCTACACAGATTCAATTGTGCAAGCACTGCACTTGGCTTGCGCAGACTGTCAAGAGTGTCTGTTTTGATAGCGTGAGAATGGGTGAGTTTTCCTCTTAACTACAAGACAACACCCAAGCAGTGAGGTCATGGCATCTTAGTTAGTGTCTCCACATCATGACTCGAGCTTGAAATCTAGCTGATGCTCCAGTGCATTACTAGCGTACTGCTGCCATTCTACTGATGAAATGTTAAACAGTGACCTATTTGCTCTTCTGCTAGCAGGAGATGTCGTGCTCCGCCACTGTCAAGCGCTCTGGGCCGCTACCCTGAGTGAGAGGCGCAATATAAATGGAAGTAGTTGTTGTGAAATATCCCACAGGTAGTTTTAAAGTAAAGAAATGAGTTTCTCCCATTTTCTGGGCCAATATATTGTATTTTACTCATCCAAATTTGAAAAAATGTTAGTTTTCTGATTAACAGATGAGATGTTAAACCGAGGTCCCATCTGCCTGTTCAGGTAGACATTAAAGATCCCGAAAAGAGAAGGGAGTTTCTCCCGGTGTCCTGACCAACAATCCAACAAACTGGTCACTAGTTTCATGGCTGTTTGTGGGACATTGCTGTGCGCATTTGTGCTACCGTTTGCCTTCAAATACACAGTCACTCCATTGCACAGTAAACTGTGAAGCACGTTGAGAAGTCTTTCCGACGTGATGAAAAGCTAGACCAAATGGAAGGATTATTAATAATATTATTATTATAACTTCTGTACAAAACTGTGAGCAAAGCAAATGGCAGAGCTTCTTGGATTGAGTCGATTTTAGGTCAAATGGGACTGAAGACTAAGTTAAGGTGAAGAACGCTGATGTAGCAGTCGTGTCCTGTTTCCTCTTCTGCTTCAAAGTAGTTGAAAACTCTCTTGTTAATCATTTACTTTGTGAGTCATCTGTGCCAACTACATGAGTAATGTAGAATTAAATCCCAGAACTGGATTTTCTGAAAGATTCACTCCCGTGTCCAATTATATTTTTTATTTACTTGCCTCTTCTCACTCAGGGCTGACTGGTGCTGGAGTATGGCTCCACAGGCACTCACTCCCCCACTTCCACCTCATCCCAAGCCACCAGTTCTGCTGTAAAATGATGTGCACCTTAAAATCCTTGCAAATAAAGGACATAGTTTCTCTACCAAATGCATTATTAAGTGTTGCATGCAAACCAAATGTGGAATTGACTGTAAGTCCCCTGTGACTGACAAACCAACAGTTATCCGGAAACCCTCCCCCTGCGTTAGAATATGTACCCTATCTATAGCTCATCATTGGGTGCCCTGAGCTCCCACAGTAATCACAGGCCTATACAGCCATGGTGTGGTGGTGTCTCAAGAATTATCTAACCAGTTATCTATCTCCTTGTGCCTGATTTCAACACTGTGAGGATGCAGGAAGAGGCAAAGCAACTGCAGTTTGGGAGGATAATTCAGTAGATGAATGACATCAATAAAAATGAAAGTAGGGTAGTACTCAACTTTAAGCATCTGCGTATGCGTGATGGGTGCGTTACATAAATTAGATCTACTTTCTGCAGTTTGTATTACAATATTCTGGTTAGCGGTCTCAGTTACACTGATGTACAGAATGACTCCCTTCAGGCTTCAATGCAGAATGATGTATTAGCTTCCCCCCTTCTCACCAATTTAATTAGTCTATATAAAAAGCCTCCCATCAGTTGCAGGTTTTGACACCCAGTCATTTTCCTTCTCGATATAGCCTGTTACAAACTGATAGAGTGGGTAACGCTTTGAGGCAAGGGATGTTATGACAAACATTGACTAGTAATTGAACACTACCTTTTGAATGTTAACCTTATGATGTGCACCAATTCTCTTCAGGTCTGCAGATCTTTCTTTTTTAAGCAAAAATCCTTGCGATTAATGTAGTTCCTTTCACGTTGGAAGGACATCTCAAAGTATTTCACAGAAAAAAAACGAGAGCTCTGCTCTTGCTGACTGACACATTGGCTCTGGGAGTTTGCAGTTTTGTGCTGCTGAAGATTTAAAACCCTCAGTGAATTTCTTGAGTTAGCAGAATTTTGCTGCTTGTTGGCCAAGCTATTTTGTAGATTGGTTCAATTGTAGTCCATTTCTCAGATCTGATGAACCAGCACATTCCTGGTGATATGTTTCCAAGGATCAAGACTGTAGTTTGCTGTTCGTAACCTGTTGGCTTTTTTTCAACACTTTGATGTGTAATTATTTAAGGATTTGTATGGAGCGTAGATTACAGTGGGTAGAAAGTTCGACACAACCGAGTCATGTTGGTGCTTGTGCCTCTACTACCATTGCTGTTTTTAAATTGAAACCAAACCTGATCCTTTCTGACCACGTGGCCGTTTTGTGGCAGGGATCTGATTGAACAGCACATTGTTTGCATGACTGTAGCTTTTAATCCTCGCACTTGTATTCTACGGAGCTTGGCAGGAGAGAAAAGTGAAATCATGTGCTAATGAAATAACTGCGGTTTTAGGTAATATGGTTGGTACAGTACGTGTATCTGACTGCAGTCTTTCGCGCCCCCACCATAATTGCATTCAATTTATGATCTAGCTTCTCTACCATGGACTCTGTGCTATGTTATACACTGAACCATGGGAGGAAGATTAACGCAATTTAGATGATTCATTGGTGCAGTGTACTATGAAGGGCTGAGGGGAAGAACACTACAAATACTCTTGAGAAACCCCCGGGTGGTAATTTACAAACAAACCCGGCTGGAAGAAGAATAATGTTCATAAATAACTATTAATGTTTTGCATTTGGTTCTTCGTCTTGTAGGGTTGAGTCGCGATGAATACCCTGTCAGCTGTGGTGAGGTTCTCAGCATACGGCAACCTGAGTACCGCAGTGCACGATAACGCCAGCACAGCCACCAGCGTGGCAGCACCGACCTCGGCAGCATGGTGGAGCACGGTGGAGCCCAGCGGCACGCTCTCCAATATCAGCCACCCGCACAAGTGCCTCATTGTCCTGTACGCAGACATTGGTCATTCGAGGTAAGCTAAGGCTGCTCGGTTGCATCCGAGACGATTGCTTCAAAATATTTATCTCCAGCCACACACACGCCACTTTTTAATGTCACTCTCTCACACGCATGCACTCACACACCCTTACATCTGAATTGGTCAATTTGAATCCAGTTCCCAGAAGTGAAAGGGTGTGTCCTGTCAGAGGGAACCGCAGTCGCTTCATGAATTCCTTTAATCGGGTCCATGGGGGTTTCAGCTGTCAGATTTGTAGAATTACTTTGCAGTTGGTGCCAACTTTGTTAATTAACCCACTTCACACATCTTTCATTTGTACTTGTGTTTGATGTGCCTCTCAAAAGGATGAGTTGACGTTGAAGCTATCCGTGGTTGGCCTTAGGATGGAAAGGGGGAAATCAGTATAAAATGCTTCTCTATTTGATCTCCACATTTTCCTTTTCAGGCACCGGTTATCAGCTTCTCGAGTCTTCCCATATCAGCTCTTTCTACTTTCTGCTGGTCCTCTTTCCCCTAAGAAATGGGACTTAGTTTACTCTGATTGTTTGTTTATAATGAGATTCCCATTGTAACTATTGTAACATGGAGTCCTGTAGCTTAGTGGTTAGAGGACCTGGGTTCGATTCCTGGCCAGGGTGAAACGTTGGGCAAGTTTCCCTACGTCACACCTCTGTTTACCTAGCAGTAAGTAGGAACCCAGTCGTTAGTCGGTTGCTTTCTTGGGAAATAATTCCTTCAAAAAAACTAATAAAAAATAATAATTTGTTCATTCAATCTACGACTGTTCATGGGACACTGCTTGCAATTGGCTGCTGCGTTTCGCCCACAAAATATACAGTCAATTCACTTCACAGTATATTCTGTGAAGCGCTTTGAGACGTCTCGAAGACATGAGAAGGCACTGTATCAAATTCAAGGATTATTATTATTATTATAAAGATGCTATGCAAACATTGCTGCTACAGAAATCAGCTCAAATCAGGCCTCAACTATACGCATCCACCTCAGAAGATCACTTGCTTCTTTCTGCCCTGCACCAAAATGTCTTGCTCTCCCACTCTTCTTGTCCGTGAAGCCTCTCTGAGTGACGCTGCTAAATCATGGGAACTTTTGGAGCATTACACAGTGTTGCTAAGAATTACATTGACAGTACAGTAGCGAACGAGTTGATTTGGCTCAACTCCACACAGGCCTCCACTCCTCTTTAACCCCTCTCCGATACCTTTCTATTCCTTTATCCCCAAAACTAGTTTGAAAATTTGCTTCATGTAGGAAACCTACAGCCTCCAGAGAGAGTGGACATTCATTGTATCATTATGAGCTGTTTTGGAACCTTGTTCCAAAGGAGTCTGATTGATAATCCACGACTGTTTGTGGGACGTCGCTGTGTGCAATTGGCTGACCTGTTTCGCCCACAAAATATACAGTCACTACCTTTTGCAGTATATTCTACGAAGCCCTTTGAGACACCTCAATGATGTGATAAGGCACTATATCAAATGCAAGGATTATTATGGGAATATTATAAAAGACTAAAGTTTTAGACTGTGCTATGTAGAGTAGAGGATTCCTCCCCAAACTGTGCCCAAGTCAGATTTCATAACATATATTCCAATTTCATTTCTTTGTTTTTCTCTCCACAGAGTTCGTTTCTGGGATGTCTTTCTTCTCATCCCCAACGTGCTCTTCTTTGCGTTTTTAATCTGGAAGCTTCCATCAGCTAGAGCGAAGATCCGGGTCACTTCTAGCCCAATATTCACCACATTCTATATCCTGGTGAGTGTCTGAAACATAGCAGTATAAAGTCAGTGAGTGGCTGCAAAATGGAGGTGAACAAGTCTAGATTTGTACCAGAGTGTTTTGTTTTTTCCTGAGTCGCTTCATAAGGTTTTTTTTTGTAAGCAGTTTCAGTTTTTTTATCTGTGGGGAACAAGAAAGTGGAACTAATAATAACCACTCAAATTTGATACAGTACTTTATCATGCTGAAACATCTCAAAGCGCTTCACACAGTGAGTTCCTTTGAAGCGTAGAATTTTAGAATGTAGTAACGCGTGTTACATAAGCAAGACACATCCGCTAATCTGTGGTAGCAACATCCCACACTCAACCAAGTATGTGAATTGATATTTCATGCATTTTGATGAATTTGGATGCAAGAGAAATATTGGCCAGGACACTGGGCAAAACTCTTCTGTTAAGTACTGCTACAGGAACTTTCACATCCACCTGAGCCACCAGAACAGGCAAATAGTTTTAATAGTTTAATAGTTAATCTGAAGTTATGTGATTTAGTCCTTCACTATTCTCTCCTCGTCATTTATATTTGACGAGGAGAGAATAGTGAAATCACTAAATTGCTTGTAGGACGTTGCTGTATGTAATTGCAGTGTACATTCTGTGAAGCATTTGAGAAGTCTCAATGACATGATAAGGCAATATATCAAATGCAAGGAATTTTATTATTAGTATTTTTACATTTTGCTCAGGTCACTGGATTCTTGTAATGTCTGTTTTCAGGAGATTCCAGCGTTTATGATTTGTGCCCATGTAAATAAACTAAATCTCTGCCGTTCCCTCAGCAAATCTGAGTGAATGCGACAGCTGGGAGTTCAGAGTCCAGGTTTCTCTGGTACACCGGGGAGGTTATTTTTTTTTCTAGATTCATAGAAACATGGACATTTCAGTACAGAAGGAGACCATTCAGCTCAGCTCATGTCGTCCACTGTAGCTATCCCACGCGCTTCATTCCCCCTTTCTATATTGTTTCTCCTGAAATATTTATCACCATTCCCTAATAAATGTTGTTTCAGTAGACACTTGCTGCTAAGCATGCATACTCTAATAACTCTGTGTGGGGAAAATTCATCCGGTGACGATTCTGAGCTCTTGCCCGTTATTGATTTACCAACCAGGAGACTCCTGTTTGAACTCTGAACCGCATACAGGCAAAGATAGATATAAGTGGACATTTATAGTTATATTGTTTTCAAACTTATTTTCTCTTACAGAATGCGGTGCCAGCTGTAGAAAGTCTGTATCTCTAGAAAGTTACTGGGACTTTCCGAGTGGGATTCACACTTGCTTACAGCTTTACTAGTTCCATTATTCTTTGTACCTCTTAAAATAGAATGAATCAGAATCTAAAGAGGAAGGGGAACTACTTGACAATGTCAGTGTAAGACAGGCAGATGTTATCTGCCAGCCGGTGATATGCTTGGGTGTGGTATTATAGGGAATTTCTATTTATTTCTCCTTCATGGGTTGTGATTATGTGAGACATTTCTCACTATAATAATAATCTCACATTTCGTATAGCATTTTATCACTTTGTTGAGATGTCTCAAGGCACCTCACAGGAGATAGCGTAAAGTGTATTTTTAGGGCGAAACGCAGCAGCCAGTTGCACACAGCAATGTCTCACAAACAGCCATAGAATGAGTGACCAATTTTATTTTGGGGATTGTTGAAGCTCCCTTCTCTTTTTGAATGGCACCATGAGATGGATCTTTAAAATGGGACCTCAGTTTAACATTTAATCCGAAGGACTATGAAGAGAATAAAAGTAAAATTCTTAAAAAGAACAAATGCCTACGCAGTATCTTAGAAAATTTCCCAGCCTCAAGCCCATTATTTTGCTGAAATCAAAAATGATAATCCTTGAGGTTGATGCAGTTTCTTTCCTGTTGGAAGGGCATCTCACAAGGTGTTCCCACAAGGAGATGGACATCTTCTGATGAATGACTCCAATTGGCTCAGATTGCGAACCATTAGAGTGGGGAATCGGGCTGACCTTGCTGTTTTGTGGCTCCATTGGAGCATGGTGTTTAAGGGTGTCACTGAGAGGTAGAGAAACTTCCAAAAAGAGACTGGGTGCTAGAACGGGCAAGATTGTATCATAAAGGGATGAGCTTTGCTGGGTCAAATGGCCTTTCTGATCCTTCACTTTTCTTATAATCCTTCAATTCCCTGCATTTTGGGGGGTTTATTGGGTGGGTGGTGGGGGGGGGAGCAGATAAATATGTATTACACTGGCAGTGGGCTGTGAAGAAAGCAAACGAGACCATGAAAGGTGAGTATTCTGGATGTTCCTTCAGGGTGATCTGTTGTATTCTGGAACCCTGTGCAATGTGCAGCGCAGCTCACTGGCTCCTATTCATTCGTTCACAGGTGTTTGTGGTGGCGCTTGTGGGTATCGCCCGAGCCATTGTTTCCATGACAGTCAGCGCTTCCAGTGTGGCAATGGTCACAGACAAGGTATGTGGAGAAACAGGGAGCAAAGTCAACCAATATAGCAACACCACAAACATTTGCCGATCTCAGTCTAGCCACTGTGGGGCTTAGCGCTGGCTCAATGAGAAGCCAAGGGACTGTTTCTCCAGGCAGACGTCCCACTGCCTCCTGATGAAGAGCTGCCTTTGAAGGGCTCTGGGATACTACCCCGCCTGAAGGGCGCTATGTAACTGCAAGTTGTTGATGAGAGGGTGTCGCAGTGGGAGATTGGAGGAGAGAAATATGGGAGGAAGAACAACCCGCCAAATTGAAAATTTGCTGGCTAAGTCCCCACTTTGGGAAGGTGGATGGTGAGACCTTTCTGAGGTTAAACTGATTCTGAGGAGTTGAGGATTCTGAGGAGTCTTGCAGTAATCTGAAGCACTGCTGATGGGTAAGCAGCCTGAATGGATTAACAAAGATTTGTGGAGATGCAAACGCGTTCTCAACCCATCAAGCCAAAGCTTTAACCGGCATCATTCTGAGCTAGACCAGCACTGAGTGACATGCTGGTGCTTTGTAAGATACGTGGTTACTGAATGGTCGTGAAATCCGCAGCACTGGTTTTGCCTTTCTTGTGTTGAGGTGGGCTAAATACGCTGCTTGAAAGCCGCATCATTATTTGATTACTGAGTTTAAGTGGGAGGTGACCCCCTTTCACAGCACTTGTATTTCTAGATTCAGATTAATATATAACAAGAAAAAGATGGATTGAGTAAATTCATTTAGCAGCCTCTGGGCAATTTGCCCTATAACCAATTTAATCTCAGTGATGTAAAGCACTAAATCTTTAATGGTCAAAAATGCTCATTGAGCTTGTTGTGGGATTTCCTATTACAAGGTGGTGTTTTGCCAACAATTGCTTCCTATTACGTAGTCCTAATGTGAATCTGAAGTGAAGTGCGATGATTCCCTCGTCTCCATTGGTGGCATCTGGTGGACACAAAGTCAACCAATGAAGTCATTTTTAGAGACTCCACACACGATCTAAAACGTCACCAATTGAATGAAAGCAAAACAGTCAGCCCACGGGGCCCTTTCCGTCAATGGTGTAAGACTCTCCACTTGCACCACTTGAACTCAGACCTGCTTCTGCCTTCAATGACCTACATCATTAGTCCTGGCAATGAGGTTTTGACATTCCACAGTTTCTTTAATTCGACAGTCCTCTGTGCTCTCAGGCTCATACCTACAATTTCCACACACAACATTCATTGGCTTCCTGTGCTGATAGCTTGATTGAGATTTAAATCGCTCCTCCCTCAGGAGGAAAGGTGGGATGTGTAATGTCTGGCACCTCCTAGTGCCTAAACCACGAATAGCGATGGTGGGAATGGAAGAGTATGGATATCTATACTGTACTTGCTTTGCTAGGAAATGGTTTGCGCTGTTGGAGACCTGTACAATGTAAATAAAATGGGGAACAACGGAATTCAACGTGGTGCCATTTCTCTTTTCAGATTCTTTGGGAAATCTCCCGATTCTTCCTGTTGGCAACTGAACTCAGTGTAATAATATTGGGACTGGCATTTGGTAGGTCATCATTTTATTTTGTAATTCAAGCCTATTTGTACCAAGAGGAAAATAGAGCATTGATTTTTATAACGTGAGTTTTTGTCTCTTGCTCTGTCTTTAGGACACCTTGAAAGCGCTGCGAGCATCAAGCGTGTGTTGGCTATCACCACCGTGCTAGCTCTGGGTTACTCAATAACACAGGTATGATGCAACAGAATTCACAACCCAAACATGTTTTGCTCTGACAACAACCAATTAATAATTAGCCAACAATGACCATCTGAAACATTCTTTGAGCCTGAATTGAATTCTGTCCCGACTGACCTTATCGCTTCCTTAAAGAAAAAGGGCAGAAAGGAATCCCATGATGGATAGAATCTTTCCATTATTCCCCAAAACGACCAGTCAGCTCGTCATACAGCAGTTAATATGGTTTCGCTTTGATTTTTAGTGTCAAGGCCAACATGGCACGGGTTCAGAATTGTAAAGGTCGAGTGTAGGGCATCCACCTTGAAGCATTTCTTCATACCGAGGGAAATGAATGTCTGGAACAGGTTACCAAGAAATAAAGTTAAAACCAAGATATTGGACACATTTAACAAATTGCTTCACACTGTCATGGGAAGACAATGGGATGGATTGGTATTCTGTAATGGGCCAATTTACCAGTAGTCCAGATCTGTGAGCCAGAATCCAAATGGAGTGCATTAAGAATGGTTTTGGAGTTTGTGTCAACTCCAGCACATCCAAGTTCATTCGTAATCATCACAGCCTCAAATTTAAGGCACAGATTGGATCCCATTGTGACGGTGAATCTAGTGTTCACTCTATCTGAGAGCACTTGATATCGATGTTGGGATGCACTGATGTTTTGTGAGGGTGGGTGGGGGGGCAGGCGAATTGTTCGGATTGTATTGGATTGGATCTGACTAGTATGTTTGCCTGCAGGGAACCCTGGAGATCTTGTATCCAGATGCGCACCTCTCTGCGGAGGACTTCAATGTGTACGGACATGGAGGGCGTCACTTCTGGCTTGCCAGCTCCTGTTTCTTCTTCCTAGTAAGTAGACTCCAAACACTTTGCTTGATGTGTGCTTGGTATTTATGTTGTCTGCTTCCGATGGTGGAGTTGAGGGCTGAACCCATGGAGGTCCTGAGTTTTGGGAGTGTGAATTAACCAATTAGCAAGTACCTAAAAGGAAGTTTACAGGAAGTGCTTCTATTGAAAAACATCTGTGGTCCTATTGTGTGCAATAGCTAAAAGTAGCGATCTTTTCATTACAGGATTCCACATTATAAGCCAACACCCAAAAATTTGCCATTTTTAGTGATCGCAAGTGTTGGATCCATTTTGGCTTCAAGAAGTATCTGAGAAATGTGAAATGTGTTACAAAATGTTAATTGTTCTGTAGCATGTTCTGGTGCTGGTGGCTTTGTGCATCAATTTCCTTTGAAACCTCAGGTGTTGTTACCCTGATAGAGAGTAGCATTCTCACCACTAAGTCAGAAGTGCCGCCGCATTAGGCCTTTTGAGCTTTCAGTCCAGCAATGTCAGTGATGCCGTCCTTCAGATGAGGTGTTAAACAGAGGTCTGGTTTGCCTGTCCAAGTGGACTTTAAAAATCTTACGCAATATTTGAAAAGAGAAACGGAGTTTCTCCCGATGTCCTGGCCAACAACCACTCAGATAAAATTGAACATTTGCTTCATTGCTTTGTGCAAATTGCCTGCAAGATACAGTCACTTTATAGTAATAATAATAATAATAATAATAATCCTTGCATTTGATATAGCGCTTTTCACGTCGGAAGGACGTCCCAAAGCGCTTCACAGAACACACTGTAAAGTGAATTGACTGTATATTTGTGGGCCAACGCGGCAGCCAATTGCGCACAGCAATGTCCCACAAACAGTCGTAGATTGAAAATGACCAATTTATTATTGTTTTTTGAAGGGATTATTATTAGGCGTGTGGAGTAAGGAAACTTGCCCAAGGTTTCGCCCTGACCTGCCTGGAAATAGTAAATCCTCTGAAGCGTTTTGAGATGTTTCAACATCAAGGCGCTATAATCAAATGCAAGGATTATTATTATTATAAACCTTCTGACTTGATGAGCTGCTGCTGGAGTCGGTGGGATTTTTGCCTGTGGGTCAAGGTCATGTGGGTACAGTTTGTACTGTTAGTTCTGCATTGCTGATAAAATCTTTTCATGATGACCCATCCTGCGGATTTTATTGAGCTTGTGACCTGCTTTGTAAATCCTATTGCACAAAAGCACATTCAGGGCATTTCAAGAGCTTTGCATTCACTAGCTTGAGTTGTGTTTAATGCTTGCTTCATGCAACCAGAAACGATTCAGACTCTCAGCTCTTTAGGAATGCGTGTGGGGATTTTGGCATCATGTTAAATGCACAAACATGCTGTTGCAAGAGTAATCATTCGCCCCCACCCCCCGCCCCCCCAAAAAAAGATTGGTCACTCAATCCATGCCTGTTTGTAGGACACTGCTCTGTGCAATTGGCTGCCGCGTTTCGCCCACGACATACACAGTCAATTCACTTTACAATATATCGCCTTGGGACGTCCTGACTTGAAAGGCACTATACAAATAAATGTAATTTTTTGTTGTTATATCCTATGAAGTGATTTCAAATATCTCAATGACATGATAAGGCGATATGTCAAATGCAAGAATTAATATTATTTTTAAAAGAATTGGTCATCTTTTCTTTTAATTCTTGTGTTAGGTGATGGGATATTTTTCATCCTGCGTCCAAGCCAAGCATTTCCTTGTCAACTTTTAATATTTAACTCTTTCCACCTCCCCCGCCCCACCTCAACTCTGCTGCAGTATGATCTGTCCTGTTCAGTTGGATGTTAAAGATCCATGGCACTACTTGAAAAGAGAAGGGAGTTTCTCCCAGTGTCCTGACCAACAATCCCCCAGACAAAATTGATCATTTGTGTCGTCGTTATTTGTTTGTGGGTCTTTACTGTGTGCAAATTAGCTGTGCCGTTTGCCTGCAAGATGTACACTGACTAACTCCACTTTACAGTAAATCCTGGGACTCACTTTGAGATCTCCTCTGGAAGTAAATCGAATGTAAGGATTACTATTTTTTTAATCTACCTTGCAGTGCCGCACCAAAAAANGTAGGTCAGGTGCAAGATTGTTGCAGTGTTAAAATCGCGTCTCCTAACTGCTCACCTATTTACATTTCCCATGAATAGTGTGCGACCTACCTGCATTTCCTACACCAGCGTAACCTCACATTTCCTGTAGCCACTATTAACGTGGGCCTCTTGAGGCAGTTTGTCAAAATTGTGGGCAGTCTTGCGCTCATACAAGCATCAATCGGACCTGGGTTGAGGCTGTTCGGGTAAGCTACACCCATTCTACTCCATCCTGGAGTCCCTCTGCCTCGCCCCCTTCTTTCCCACTTTTCAAAGCCCACCTAATAACTTTCTTTTCAACCATGAAACTATCCCTCTTCCCCCTCCTTCCTCAGCTCCTCGCTCACCCAGCCAGCTTTGTGAAGCACTTTTGAGATGCCCACTCAATGTAAAACGTGCAATATCAATGTAAAATTGTTGTCCAAAACAAGAAGTTTTAATTTGGGTCTGGAAAGAAAGGGAGAAAGAACAGAAACGATCATTTAAACACCTTCAGTCTGGGCTGATAGCTAATCCCAGTATCTCAGAGGAGAAAGAGCAGTGTTTTTCTATTGGGTTTTGATGAAATTAGAATTCCTCCCGAGGGGGATTCAAAGGTCTAACCTCGGTGAAGATAAATTGCTGCAAAACCTTATATTTCAATTTCAATGCACTCTGATGTCCACTCTTGCATTATGCCATCTCACTTGCATCTAATACACAACGGTGGCGCTCAAAGCGCTCTGGGACGCTACCCTGGGTGTAGAGCGCTACATAAATGCAAGTTGTTGTTGGACCACAGCAAGATTAATGGTCAAATTGCAATTGTGACCACACGTACTGCAACAACTTGTAATTTGTTCAACTCTTTTGAGTTTGTTTAAAAAAAATCCATTCTACTTTTTTTCACAGGTTTATTCGCTGATAGTCATTCTCCCAAAAACTCCTTTGAGGGAGAGAATATCACTGCCCTGTGAGTATCTACAGCATTTGTTGTATTTAGGAATCAGTATTTTGTAGTCGGAATGCTTGAAAAAGGAGCTGGTGACACTTGAGTTCTGTTTATCTCACTCCCGCCCTTCCATCTCCAGACTTACCTGAAAGCAGACTGACAGCCCCGGTAGCTCGGTCAGTTTGCCTCCTTTAGGGCCACTTTTTCCCCTTTGAAGTATAAAACATCCTCACTGTGAGGGAGGTTAGTGGAGCACCTCTGGGGTTACGCTGAAAGCGAGGAGAAGCACCAAGTAAAGCTGATCAGGTCTACGATCATCCAAGGCAACAAGGATGTTTAGGCATGTCCTTACCCTGTAAGCAAAAGCCCTAATGGGTAGGATGACTATCCTTGTGCTGCGTGGCTTCCAATTATTAAGATGCTGTCTTGTGCTGGCACCAGCAACCTCTCCAGACATCTGTGGAGTCCTATATCTCAGGGGTTAGAGCACTTGCAAACGAGAGACCTGGATTTGATTCCCGGCAGGGCGAAATGTTGGGCAAGTTTCCTTACTCCACACACCTTTGTTTACCTAGCAGTTAGTAGGAACCCAGTTAGTCGATTGGCGGATCGCTTTTCCGGGGGTAATAATTCCTTCAAAAAAAATAATAATAATAATTTGGTCACTCAAAACACAACTTTTTGTGGGACACTACTGCCGCGTTTCGCTCACAAATTACACAGTCAATTCACTTTACGGTATATTCTGTGAAGCGTTTTAAGACTCTTAAAGACGTGATAAGGCGCTATATCAAGTGCAAGGATTATTATTATTATCTTCCCCAGAGACCATGCTTCCTGTTTGCTCTCTGGCAATTCTGTTGGTACGTGTACGTGTGACTCATTGTCTTGTGTATCAAGTGCCTGAGCAGCTACACTTTAGTGAGGGGAAGGTTCCTACGGGATGGGGGGGACCCATTTGAATAGAAATCACTTACCCATGTTTCCTTTTATATCCTGCCCCCTGATTCTGTGCCAGAATACAGAAGTGTTGTTTCTATGGGAGACGCCTTATGTTCTGATGGTCATTTCCCAGCCTGGGCTCCAGCCTGAATGGCACTGAGTTTTGTGTGGGGATGGGACTGGTGGCTGCCGTCTGATCGATGCCATCGAGCGAATCTCAGACTTCTTCCCACCTTTGTCTGACAATTTATCTTTATGTTTTCTTGCACTTGGCAGCCAAGAAGAGCTTCTATGTATACGCTGGGATTCTGTCACTGCTGAACCTGCTCCAGGGAATAGGCAGCACTCTTCTATGTGCTGAGATTGCAGCAGGTCTGTGGTAAGTACTGTCTTCAAATAACGGGTTCTCACATACGCTATGGGTGGTCGGTTTGATGAACCTGCAGGGTTCGTTAATCAAGTCAGGATCCATATTAGCTTTCAAGAGAGGAAAAGGTAGATGCTTTAATATATTCTGTGAAGTGCTTCGAGATGCCTCAATAACGTGTTAAGGCAATGTATCAAATGCAAGGTTTATTTTTGCAAAGAAAGAAAAATTGCAGTGGTATGGGGGACAGAATGGATTCTTCTTTCAAAGAGCCAGCACAGACACAATGCACCGTCTCCTGGGCTTTACATTTTTATGGTTCTAAATTTCAGTGGTTCTATAACACACAACTTGTGGGACATTGCCGTGCGCAAATAATTGGCTACCATATTCTGCTACAAATACACAGTCACTCCAGTTTACAATAAATCCTGTGTAGAGCTTTGAGGCATCCTCCTGTTGCGAAACGTTATCATATATGAAGATTATTACCGTTATTAATTTGTGCCAAGTAACACTTTTTTCCCCTTTTTTTGCAGTTGTGTGGATATCACTACGTTCCTGTACTTTAGTCTGTTTGCTCCCCTAATGTACGTCACTTTCCTGAAGGGGTTCTTTGGGTAAGTGTGCCACGCAGAATATCTATAAAGCTTCCTGTCCATTTGGGAAGCTGCTCTCTAACAGCTCAGTGCATCTGAATTAGAGTGTGTGGTGGTGGGAGAATTGGTGAAGTGGAGAATCTTGGTCAGCCTTGTATATTGCAATTGAGTACAAGCACGTCTGCGTTTTGTTGAACTCTCCTGAGAGCTTGAATATTACAGCCTCTTTAGTCGAATTTTGGAGGACAACTTGGTGCTGGGTTTGGTAGAAAAGTGGAGCATCAGGGGCTGTGGATTTCTTCCCCCACTTTCTTCCTGTTCCTCTCTTTGAGAGGGCAGAGGGATAGGGATCTGCCTTGGGTGGAGCTTTTAAACAGGAATCCTCTGGGATAATATTGGACTTAAAAGGGAAAATGCCTGAGAATTAATTTGAGCTCCTGTTTTACGTTATGAGGAGGCTGAACTATGGGTTGTTTTAGAATTAAGTACAGTAAAACTTGCATACGTCTGATCTGTAGAAATGGTATAATCGCCTAAGTCCCATTGAATTTCCTATTATTTATAAGTTTGATATAATTCATACATTGCATAAGTCATATTCAATGTATGGTCCCAACTGGTACGACTTATGTGAGGTTCACTGAAGCAATGGTTACTGTTACCTGATTATTGTATAAACCTTGGGCAACCAAAATTGGTGTCCGGCGCTCCCACATACCATTTAGTGCTCCCAAATCCACCCTGTAATCCTGACGTTGGTTCCCTTTGCACCCTGCAGGTCCGAGCCCAAGATCCTCTTCTCCTACAAATCCCAGATTGACGAGCCTGACGACACTGACGTACACATGCCCCACACGCACGTTGTGGCCAAGAAGGAGGCGCTGGAGGCTGACGCCTACAGCAACACACAGATAGACACCAACGCCTACCTGGACGACGTCACCGTCTCGTACCCGGTCGGTAGCATCAACAGCATCGACAGTGATCGGTGGAAAATGCTGAACGCTTGAAAGGCAAAACGCCTGCAGGATATTTCCTTGTGTCTGCAACTTCTGCCTCTTGATATTTCAATCATGGAATGTGCCATTGTAGGATTTTATAAATCCTTCCATTTTAGAAATAACTTTGAACTGCATGACCCTTCCACTCTGCCCCACCCCAACAACTACCATCGCCCTCTAGCCCATTGCCCATTGTTTCTTTATGGCTGCCCGCCCTGAACTTTAGGGAAATTCCACGGAATCGCTAGCCGTGTCGTGCAATGTTGCCTTTTTACCTTTCCTGGACATGTGCGTGTTTTTAAAACAATTATGATTTTCTCCAAGGTTGAATTGGAGGCTAAACTTTTTTTTCTTCTTCAACTTAATTAGAATTAAAATACATAACATGGGCAGTGGGCGCGGGAAGGAGAGGGGTCGTGCCGATTACATGTTTGTCACTCAGTTTCCAAACCAGTATGCAATCAGCACCTTTGTGTGTTCTCTGCCCCCCCCTCTCTCTCTTTTTCTCTCCTCTATCCCCTCCCCCGATTCAGCGTCTGATTATATTGTACTGTCTCTGGGGAGGGGGTGCAGAGGAAGGAATCATATCGTTATGTTGAACTAACAGAAAGCTATGTTAATACAAGTTGTTGCAGTTAAAGGTATGTTGATGCTCATTTATTCCTTATTGCTGACTGGGTTTCTTAGCAATCTGTCTTTCAACCGTTTAATATCCTGTTGCTGCTTCCACTGGAGGATTAAACACACTTAAAACCAGGTGAGACCCACACACTGTATTACTCCACTACCCACTTCCCCCACCCCCAGTAATGCTGCTGATACTCTTGAATGCTTGTTCAGTATCTGGATGGACCAGTGAGTTTAAAGTAACCAGAACATTTCTTAAAATTAGTATAGCACAGGAATGGTTTTCTTTCCCTCCACCTCTCCCCACTCTTTTGATTAGCATACTTTATCTTTTTCGTCCATTTTAACCTGACCAGCACGCACGTTTCCATCAGTTCTCAGAAGATACGTCAACAAAGGGAGCCTGGCCCCGTTTGTGTTGTTAAACTGCATTCACTCCCCTCCACATACCTGCCTGCTCTTTATCCCCAGTCCCGAACACCACAGCCGAGCTGTAATTAGGAAGTCACTATCATGGAATCTTTTTTTGGTCAGCAATGGAAACCCATCACCATGAGTATCCTAACCAGACTGAAAGTTCCACTCATGTATTGCCACCTCCACATAGAAATGTTTCCACATCTGTAATGGAATGCACTTTCTATTCTCTCCTTGGAAGGACACACACTTTGCTTACCTAAATCCAGAAGAGATTAGGTGCAGGTTGGCAAGAGCCAAGGCTCAGGGGACCCCAGAATGTGTGTTAATGCTGGAATTTAACCATTTTAAAATTGCAATTGAGTGCATTCTCTGGCGAGCTTCATGCTGCCTTTCCAGTTAGGACCACCCAACCAATTAGAGTTCGGGCTTATAGGGTCAGCAGCAGCTGAATGAGAAGAATCCTTCATTCCCAGCAATCGCCAAGACCCCTTCGCCCCCTCCCACCTCCCGGTTCAAACCATTCTGCCAACTTGTATGACAGCAGCAGTCATACAGCTTCGATACCTCCACAGCATCGAGGGAGACATACGTGTGTTTATATTATATATATATAATATACACACATGCACAGGTACATACACGCATAGAAAGATTGCCCCAAAGCAAGCATTCCCTTTGATTGGGGAATTGGGAATTAAAGCCCAAATGCTTTTTACTGTTGTTAGAAACTTAGAGGAAGCAAAATTAATATTGATTTAAACTTTATGTAAATAATTTGAACCCTTTTGTCTGTTCTCTCCCCCCCCCCCCCCACCCCCGGCTTGAGATGTAAACAGCATCCCAGAGCTGTTGCATGTCGTGGAATTACCAATGCAGACTATATCTCCTTCCTCCCGCTGCCCCCGCACACCTGTGAGATCTGTTGCCAGTTGCTATTAGTCCATCAATTGCAAGATTCAAGACATTCCTAGATCTCTTAAGAGTCAAGTATTGCCTGTTATCTGTGACTAACCCCCCCCACCCTTTCCCCTCCTCCAACCCCCCCCTCCAAAATGCTGCCTGTGCAAGATGATTCCTAGTTTTAAAATTTAAACAAAATGCTCTTCTATGTTAAATAAATATTTTTTCACTTTAACTGGACTCTGATTATTTTCTTTCTCGCTGCATGAGGCATAAACTGTCAGCTGACCAGATAGCAAGATATGGCTTTTGTTTCATTTCCTTCAGGGGAGTGTGTTTCTGTGGGGTGGGGGGGAGGGGGGAGTGAGAGACAGGGGTATAGCCTCCACTTGGGAGCAAATTCTCTCTATACCTGTCCCCAACTCCCCTTCCTTGCACCCTTAATTTCGTAGAAAAATGGGAGAAAAGAGTACTTTTTAACAGTGAATCTGGTTATCGAGTATGTCATGAGTTGGCTGTGGCGGAAGTTTGTGTAAAAGGGAACATTGTTCAGATTGATCCTGGGATATGGACCAGCCGGTATAGAGGATATGAACATTATGCCCAGTTATTCAGGTTGGCATAGACAAGCTTGAGGTGTAATAAAATATCGTTTTTTTTAAAAAAATGCTTTTTTGTGTGGAATTGTGAGTGTTTTGATTTCACGTTGGAAGCCTTGGGACGTCCTCCCGAAATGAAAGGTGCTCTATGAATGTAATAATAATAATCCTTGCATTTGATATAGCGCTTTTCACGTCGGATCGACGTCCCAAAGCGCTTCACAGAACACACTGTAAAGTGAATTGACTGTATATTTGTGGGCGAACGCGGCAGCCAATTGCGCACAGCAATGTCCCACAAATAGTCGTAGATTGAAAATGACCAATTTATTATTGGTTTTGGTTTTGGAGGGATTATTATTAGGCTCTGTGTGGAGTAAGGAAACTTGCCCAAGGTTTCGCCCTCTGCCTGGAATTGAACTCAGGTCTCTCGCTTGTAAAGCGAGTGCTCTAACCACTGAGCTACAGGACTCATAATATTATTATTATGATGAATGTAATTTCGCTGTTGTTTTCATTACTTCACACTGTATTCCGTTCCGTGTGTATGTGTGTGTGTATGACTATTCATTTTGTGTATTATTTTTGTAAAAACAAGTTCAGCTTTTTGAGGGCACTCTCTGAAAGGTAGAATTTGGGGCTTTTTTCATATAAAAAAATTAAAATAGCTGCCTTTTCTACTTCAGTGCATCTTTTGCTGCATTTATGTGCTGTATGAATCTGGGTCGGTGCAGGAGTTGGTTTCTGGAGCAGTTCAAATGTTTTCCTTCTACAAACATTAACAATCCCTGCATTTGAAGTAGCATATTCATGTCGGGAAAGCATTTCACAGGACATATTGTAAAATTGTAGTGACTGTATTTTGTGTGTGTGTGTTGTCCCCCCTCCCCCATATTGTAAAAACCACGAGTTACAAATGGAATTGTGTTCCAAGCTGTTGGTTTTTAAGCCAAGCCGATGTGTATAAAGTATAAATTTAGCTCATCGCCACACATTGCTCTACTGCTCAACTGAAGTTGCTTTGCTTGCAGTAGAATTAACACAGTGTCGGATGTGGGTGTGTGAATCAGTGTAATTTCTGTCGCTGTAAGTTCTTCAGTGAATTTCTGTTGGCAGCATAAACATCGGAAATCAAGCTGTGATAATAATCCTTGCATCTGACACAGTGCCACATCACATCGTCGAGACGTCTCAAAGCGCTTCACAGAATATCCTGTAAAGTGAATTGATGGTGTATTTTGTAGGCGATACACGGCAGCTAATTCCGCACAGAAGTGTCCCACAAATTCGGTGGATTGAGTGACCAAATTATTATTATTTTAAAATGTTTTAAATGTGCCTCGTCTTGACCGCTGTCCTAGTTTAAACTTGGCAATGTCAGCAATGTATATCCTTTGAAAATAAACTCTTGCATTTGATATAGTCGTTATACGTCGTCCCAAATGTGTTTCACAATATTTTATCTTAAAGTGTAGTGTTTGTATTTTTATAGGTGAATGCGACAGCCAAATTGTGCAGTGATGTTCCACGTACAGCCATGAAAGTGAGTGACCAATTTTATCTGGGGGGGTCTTTGTCTAAGACTAATACTAATCTACATGACACTCCAATGCAGTGCTGGGGGGATAGCACATTGTCGTATGGGCCATCTTTCAGATAAACTAATGTCTAGTCTGCGTGTTCAGATGGGCATTAAAGATCCCATGGGACCATTCAAAAACAGAAGGGGGAGTTTCCCTAAATTAAATTGCTACATCAAATGCAAGGATTATTATTGTTATTGGTCCATGTGTGAGCCTTGAAGGTTTGTCTTCAGAAGCAGTCACTCTGCTCGACAATAATTCCTTTCGGGTGCTTTCCATGTCTTGATATTATGGAGACTATAAAAATGCAATCTCTTGCTTAAATGGTTCTCATTTCATTCTCAAGCAGACGTGTGGGACGTGTTGGTGAAAGTGCTGCGCAAATTAATATCTAAGTTGCTGTAGTATTGCATTAATTATATACAAAACCATTTGCATTAATTATATACAAAATCATATTTTTGAGATATCAAGCATACTTTAATTGTAGGTTAATTTTAGTTTATTAGTCTTCACTGTGCATGATGGTAGGAAGACTAGTGTGATAATGAAATGAACGCATGCCAGGCATTTGCTGAATTCTACCCAGATGGACAATTGCCCCAACTGAGATCGTTGAGCCTGTTTCTTCTCCAGACCAGTTGATGATTCCCCTCCAGTGGTTAAAAGCCCCTAAAGAAAAAAAGGGTGTCTGCATGCCATCAGCGGGCAGGTCAGTGGAATCTCACAATATCTCCCCGCACCTTAATAATTCTTGCATTTAATATAGCGCTCTATCACTTCTTTGAACCGTCTCAAAGCGCTTCACGGAATATGCTGTAATGTGAATTGACTATACCTTCACCAACCGTATCGTTTGGGTTGGTTCGAGCTCAGGGGAAACGTGGCCTGGTTCAACTACGAATCCCACAATACTATCTGAAAAGTAAAGGGAGATTCTCCTTGTATCCTGAACAACAAGTCCCCGGATAAAATGGGTCTTTGAATTCACATCTGCTTATGGGGCATTGCTGGGTGCAATTATGTTGCTGGATTCACCTACACAGTCATTACACTTTATAGAAATTCTGCGGGGGGGTCACTTTGAGATGTTGTGTTGCTATTAAACCCTATATCAAATACAAGGATGATTTTTGCTTAATTCTGTCAAAACTTTTGATTCAATGATACTGTATATTCAGAATAATTGTAGACATACTTTTTGCCCACGAGATGGTGCTGTACTAAAGACAAACTGGCAGCTCAGAAAGGATTTTATTCCCTTTGCTGTTTTATTAAATCCAAGATACCACATTTCTATTCCTAAGAATCTTACTATTCAACCATAGTTGAATGGAAATTGGTGCTGCAGTTAATAATAGTGATTTTAGCTGCATTGTCATAGAACCATAATAATAATCCTTGCATTTGGTGTACCACAAATTACCCTTCACATCGGAAAGAAGTCCCAGGGCGCTGGACAATCAGAGGTTTTGGACCTGAGCTGGGAGTTGGGGTCAGAAGGGGAGGAGGGCAGAGGGATTGGGGGTTGGGAGGGTGGCCAAAGGGACGATCAAAGAGGAAGGTCTTCAGACGAGATTTGAAGGAGGCAAGAGAGGGGGTGAGGCGGAGGGATTGCGGCATAGAGTTTCAGAGTGTGGGGGCAGAGATGCTGAATGCCCGAATGCTAATTGTGGGGTGGGAACTGCAGGGGACCTGAAACAGGCCAAGCGGACAGATTGATATGAGGTTATGAGGTCAGAGAGATAGGTGGGCGCAAGACCGTGGAGGGCCTTGAAGGTAAGAACGAGGGTTTTGTACTCGATTCTCTGAGGAATGGGGAGCCAGTGAAGCCAGGCAAGAGCAGGGTGATAGGTTCCTTTATCACGTCATTGAGATATCTCAAAAGCGTTCCACAAGAACATACTGCAAAGTTTGTGGGAGAACACAGTAGCCATTTGAGCACAGTATCGACCTACAATGATGGCCTGTTAACAATGACAACACCAACAACTTCACGCAGGATAGTGCTAGCGATTAGCATGCCTTTCCCCTATACCTGCAAATTACTCCTTGTTCAATATCTAGTTCCCTCTTGAAAGCTTGTATGGATCTGCCTCAACCACCACATCCTAACATTTCTTTGTGTAAAAAAAAAATCCTCCTAATCTCAAAGTCCGCAGGGAGGGTAAGGAATCAATGTATATTGATCAGGAGTAGGAATATGACTGATTTCCTTCTCCTTTAATCCAGAGGGCTGATGCCTGTTGCAGTTTCAATCATCATGCTCGCCAAACTCAGTTCAACTAACACAACACAGGCTTTGAATGAAACTTCTGTCCCCCCAGGACACATGGAGCTCACCAACTAAATCATCTTTCTCGTTGCAGCCTGAGCCCCATCCTAATGATAAGCTCCTCGTCCGTGTAAAAAAAAAATGCATTTTTTTGTTAAGAGTTCTTCTCCTCTGGCTACAGTTCAACTCAGTTTCCACCAGCATAGAAAGTTAATTTACTGAACTTAATTATAAATAACTAATAATTACCAAACCATTTCTGGCTCTGGTGTAGATAGAGATTTCAGGTTTGAATTTCTCTTCACTGGAGGGAATTCCAGATAAGTGACAATTTCTCTTCCAGGGAGCCCAGTGATTGCTGATCAATGGAGACTCTGCACCACATCTTCTCCTGGAGAATGAATGGTGAGTACATTAATTATTCATTATGTAAGGAACTTGGGCAGATGAGCGTTGCTGCAAAAAAGAAACGGAAATTTCACAGCAACTTGAACTGTTTCAATGCAATTAGTTTGCTTTTTAATCTTTTAGGTCCCAGGTTTTACACGGTTTTACTTATTTAAATAAGAGTGTATTACATGGAATAAGAAATTATAACCCGAATCCATAATTGCTTTTTGAAATGAAACTATGCAAACTTCATTAGAAAGTTGGTCTTTAATAAACACTGGCGTGTCTATTAACATTACACAAACTATTGAAGTGTCGGCCTACCTCAGTTGGTAGCACTCTTGCTTACGAGTCAGCGGTTTGTGGGTTCATGCCCACGTTCAGGACTTTTGAGCTCACAGTCTAGACTGACACTGGGGTTGTGCTGCATCGACGGAGGTGTCATCCTTTCGATGAGACGTTAAATTGAGTCTATCTTATTCAGGTAGATGTCAAAGATCCCGAGGCACATCTAGAAAAGAGAAGGACATTTTTGCCCAGTGAACCGGCTGACAATTCCCCAGATAAATGTGGTCATTTCGCTGCACGGTGGTTTGTGTGATATGGATCGCTGTGGGCAAATTGGCTGCAGGGTCTGAAAACAAAATGCGAAGTCATGATAATCCACAGAAACGTTGGGAGGCTCTCAACGTTAAAAGGGCTCCGCGTGAAATGCAAGCTTTATTGTTTTCAACCATTGTCGTTCAATAAAAAAAAAGAATAATAATTTGGTCACTCGTTCCACGAATGTTTTCGGGAGACGCTGCCGGGCAAAATTGGCTGCCGGGTTTCACCCACACGTTTTAATAATAATAATAATCCTTGCATTTGATATAGCGCTTTTCACGTCGGGAGGACGTCCCAAAGCGCTTCACAGAACACACTGTAAAGTGAATTGACTATATTTGTGGGCGAACGCGGCAGCCAATTGCGCACAGCAATGTCCCACAAACAGTCGTAGATTGAAAATGACCAATTTATTATTGTTTTTGGTTTTGGAGGGATTATTATTAGGCTCTGTGTGGAGTAAGGAAACTTGCCCAAGGTTTCGCCCTCTGCCTGGAATTGAACTCAGGTCTCTCCGCTCGCAAAGCGAGTGCTCTAACCACTGAGCTACAGGACTCTATTTTATTCTGTAAAGGGGAATTAAAGTGAATTTCCAGTTTAATCTGTAAAGTGAAAGAGGTGTTGGGGGTGGGGGGGGAGAGGGAAGCTATGTAAATGCAAGTAGTTGTTGTTGTTGTTGTTGTGTCTTGTGCAGCGCCCCCCTGCGGCAGAAACGAGGAAGGGCGACACAGATGGGGGGGCAAAGGATTGGTGTGTTTTTTTTATATTAAAAAAAAGACTACAACTCCCAGGGAGCCTCGCGGCGGGCGCGCACGCGCAGACGCGGCGGCTCGAGTGGCGCGGGAGGGAGGGAGGGAGAGCGTCGCATTTCAATTTTTTTTTTAAAAAAATAACGGTTGGGCGATGGGCGGCGGCGGCAGCAGCAACAACAGCGGCGGCGGCGATGGCGGCGGCGATGGCGGGCGGCTCGCCTTCCAGAGAGAGAAGGACGAGGACAGGGTGACCGTGCTGCAAGGCATCAGGGTGAGGGCGGCGAAGGGAGGGGGTAAGGGGGTGGGGGGGCGGTGACAGCAGCGAAGGGGGAGGGGAGACTTCGAGGCAACCCCCCGGCTTCAGGCCCGGCCCACTCCCGGCCTCAGGCCCGGCCCCCAACCCGCCCAGACTCCCCCCCCCCCCACCCACCTCCTCCCCTCTCGCCACCCACAGTGTGGGGAAAAACCCCCACATAAACGTGGTATGACCTTCGCCCTCAACTCCAGGACCACTGCTGTCCTGACAGACTGTCTGTCGGACATCAAGTCCTGGATGAGGGCAAATTTCCTACTGAACAAGACTGAGGGCCCTCCTGATTGGCCCTCAGCACCTCAGGCTCCGGCAGCATCACCCTCCATGGTCGCACACTGCAACTCACCAGTCAGTCAGGAACCGAGGTGTCTTGTTCCACCCTCAACTGTCTTTTTCTCCCCCACATCCAAGCCATGACCCGCTCTGCCTTCCCTCACCTCCATAACATCGCCCGACTCCGCCACTACCTCACCCCTCAGGCCGCTGGAACTCTTGTTCGTGCCTTCATCACCTCCAGGCTCGACTGTGCAAACGCCCTACTTGTCGGCCTTCCCAACTCCTCCCTCCACTGCTGCAGATAATCCAGAACTCTGCCGCCCGTGTCCTCTCCCGCACCAAACTCCGTGACCCCATCTCCCCCCCTCTCGCCCGACTCCATTGGCTCCCTATCCTTCAGAGGATCCAGTTCAAGATCCTGGTCCTCACCTACAAAGCCCTCCATGGCATCGCCCCCACCCTACCTCTGTGACGTCCTAACTTCCTACCAACTCACCTGTTCCCTTCACTAAGCCGGCTCTGCCCTGCTCCGCGTCCCCTGACCCACCCGCCCCAACATTGGCGGGAGAGCCTTCAGCCATTCTGCCGCCAACCTCTGGAATTCCATCCCCCAGTCACTCCGTCTCGTCCCCTTCTTAGCCTCCTTCAAGTCCCGCCTCAAGACCCTCTTTTTTCGACAATACCATCGGCCTTCCCCTCCCCTCCCTTCTCCCCCCTGACCCCAGCTCGGGTCTGAAATGCTATACTCTGTCCAGCGCCTTGGGACGGCCTCCCGACGTGAAAGGCGCTATACAAATGTAATCCTGTTGTTGTTGGTCTCCCTCCCACATCTCTACTTTCCCTCACTCCTACACCACCCCTCCCCCATGCTCGGGACCTGACATCTGACTGTTCAGCGCTTTGGGACGTCCTCCCGATGTGAAAGGCGCTCTATAAATGTAATTTTGTTGTTGCATTATGAACTATAGTATATGTAGGCATAAAACTGCAGCACAGAAGAAAGCTATGTGAAACCATCTAAACCTGACTTCTGCGGTACAAAGTTTAATACTTTTTCTCCAAACAGTTGTGTTAGGTCACTCGTCTGTGTTTGTACATTCAATGCACTTTTTAAAAAAAATATTAGGTAGGCGGATTGAGAAATGAGTGTTATTTCCTGTGCTTGTAACTCGTGTGACTTGCTGTGAGTGCTGATTCATGTGGAGAACTGGCTTGGAGCAGGCAGTTGCTACTCATGAATGTGTGATGGTGCTGATTTGTACATTTAAAATGAGCTCTGTGCATTTACAAAGCTCTGAATGGTCCCCAGTGCTGGTTTGCATTTTAATTTGAAGCCAATGGTGTATGACCTACTGTTCAAATACGGATTTCATCATTTTTAAAAAAAAGATTTGCTTTGTTCTTGAAAATTTCCCTGCAAAACCCACCTCCTGAATATGATTTTACCAGTCCACCTACATCACAATTTGGTTCAAGACTGTGAAGATTTTTTTTTCTCTTTCCCCTTTCCAAGTCCCCACAATGTCCTCAATTGCATTGTTTAATTTAATTTTCATATTGGGAGTAGTGGGAATGAGGATTGTCGGGCAGAGAGTGAATCCTTTTCTCACTTTTGATACACGTGGTTTAAATCGTGAACAGAGATGGTGAGGCGCTGCACCTAAATAATTGGAAGAGTTTCTTACTCCTCAAGCATCACATTTTCTCAGGTTAACTGAACGCTTATCAAGTTCACTGGATACATAAAGTGAAGCTCCCTCTAGTGGTTTCCACCAAAATGTCAGATATGACACCATCATTCCATAATAAGACTGCACAATATGGTTTTACTTGAAAATTAGCATGAGAAATCCAATTCTTGTCTCTTCCAAGGTTGGATGCTGCAGTTTTTTGTTTGGTGCCATTCTTCACATGTCAAGCCAGACAGTAAATTATTTGAGGTCTTCCCAATCTACATTTGAAGCACTAATTGTGACATCTGGTTTGCAAATATCAGAAGCTGTTTAATTTACGATATTTAATAAATGACTACAGTAATTGCCGTTTCTGAAAGTTAGCAACCGTTAGGGGCTCGGGAGGGAAGTTGAAGGACAACAGGATTGTGAGGGCATCCCAGCTGAGCTTGATATGTCATCACCCAATATCATCATGTGTAATTATCAGCAGTATTCAGTGAAAAATAATCATAAGTGGGAATCCTGGGTACTTTTCCCCTCATTAGAGGCACTGGGGTAGTGTAGTTCCTACCACCACCCTAATTGATATCAGCTAATTCAGTACAGATCTCAAGATCTGGAAGATTTCAAATCCATAATTCATTGCTGGTTGTGGATTAGACATCTTATCTGATGAGCTGGGAGAATATATTTAAGCAGTAATGGACCAGCAGTAGTATAGGCATTAAAAGTTGAAACTGAGTATCCATCCTTAAAACCAACTACATTAGCAGCAGTTTGCAGATAACTTCTTTTACGTCGCTGTCCCCATGTTTTCTGAGTAGTACCACAATTATTTGCCAGGATTTAGTTGAGCCGGGTTACAAGCAGATTTCCATCCCTTCCATTTCCTATGGGCAAGTACAATATTTAGCTCGAGAAGAATCAGAAGTCTGGGTATCTACTCAAACAGAATTGAATTGACTCTTTGGACTGAAATAATACTAAGACTGACATTTTTTTAAAAATGCAAAGAAATATTATATTCCTGTCTATCATATCTGGATTATTTTTTTTTGAATGAGTTTGATAATCCTCTCTGAAGTTATTGTTTTAAAAGTCAATCATATTGTCAGTTGATTTGGAAAAACATGCATTCAGCTGCCACTTGTGAAAATGTAAATGAATTGAATGTGGCATCTAACATTTCTTAACCCTAAAGTTGCATAGTTCACTGGGTCCTGATGATTTAATAGCTACACAATTTGTCACAAATTGTAGATTTACAAACTTCAACAATTTAATTTTCTCAACTGAAGGTGATTGACAAGTGAATACTTTTAATGGTATCAATGCAGAAAATATGGAAAACATGCTTGCCTCTGTGTCAGAAGATTGTAGGTTGAAGCCACATCACTCCCACCCTCGCTCGCCTTCACTGGCTCCCCATCCCCCAGAGGATCGAATTCAAGATCCTCATCCTCACCTACAAGGCCATTCACGGCCTCGCTCCTACCTCTCCGACCTACTATCCCCCGACTTACCTGCCCATACCCTCCATTCCTCTGGCTCCGGTTTGCTCCACATCCCCCGCCCTAACCGCCCTACCATCAGTGGCCGGGCCTTCAGCCTCTCAGCCCCTAGGCTCTGGAATTCCATCCCCCAGTGCCTTCGCCGCTTCCTCCCTTTCCTCCTTCAAGGCCGGTCTCAAGACCTTTCTCTTCAACTGTGCCTTCTGGCTGGACTATGGGAACTCTCTCCTCGCCGGCCTTCCCAGTACCTCCCTCCACAAGCTGCAGGTCATTCAGAACTCTGCAGCTCGTGTACTGTCCCACACCAGGCTTCGCGACCACATCACTCCCACCCTCGCTCGCCTTCACTGGCTTCCCATCCCTCAGAGGATCGAATTCAAGATCCTTATCCTCACCTACAAGGCCATTCACGGCCTCGCTCCCTCCTACCTGTCTGACCTACTATCCCTCTACTTACCTGCCCGTACCCTCCGTTCCTCTGGCTCCGGTCTGCTCCACATCCCCCGCCCCAACCACCCTACCATCGGTGGCCGGGCCTTCAGCCTCTCAGCCCCGAGGCTCTAGAACTCTATCCCCCAGTGCCTTCGCCGCTTCCTCCCTTTCTTCCTTCAAGGCCGGTCTCAAAACCTTTCTCTTTGACCGAGCCTTCAGCTCCCCCCTCGACTCTCTACCCCCTCCTCGCTCCCTCCCTTCCCTCCCCTCACCCTGACCATTTCCCCCCTGCTCGGGTCCCGACGCAACTGTCCAGCGTCTTGGGACGTCCACCCGACGTGAAAGGCACTCTATAAATGCTATCTTGTTGTTGTTATATTGGGATTTTGAGCTCAGTTGAAGATGACACTCCAGTGTATTGCTGGGGCAAGTGTTGCATTGTCGGAGGGGCCGTTCTTCAGATAAGACAACTCAATACAACTTCTTATCCCATTTGCCAGCTCGAGTGGACATTAAGGAATCCATGGCACTATTCAATAAGAGAAGGGAGTTTCTTGCAGTGTTCTGGCCAACAATTTTGCAGATAAATCAATTATTCATTTCACGGCTGCTGTGCACAGATTCGTTCCTGTGATTGCCTACAAATACGCAATCAGTATGAATGACAACAATTAACTAGAAATTTCCTGTTTTAATGTTACAAGCACTGTATCTAATAAAAGGATTTGTTTTCTGCTGAGTGAGCTGGAGTTCTACAGGATGTAATGGCTGCTTATACCTCGCCAATGTGGTCAGCATAATGTGCTTCCGTTGTAAATTAAGAGGTGAACTTTCTGTTATAAGTGTAGTGACTAATGGGCACTGTAATGCACCCTAAGTTTACACTTAACAGCAAGATAAATTTCTTATCTTGAGTTTTTGGAGGGAGTTACAGAAATAATATTAATTATTCAAGTTGTTTTTTGCAGCTCTCAGAAACCGTTGTCAAACGAATGAAGGATCTACCTGAATCAGCAGTAAAGCATTCGTCTGAGTGTACTTCCAGCTCCATCTCTGCAGGTGTGTTATAGAACATCATAGAGGTTTTGGATCATTGCATTTAATAATAATAATAATCCTTGCATTTGATATAGCGCTTTTCACATCGGGAGGACGTCCCAAAGCGCTTCACAGAACACACTGTAAAGTGATTGACTGTATATTTGTGGGCGAATGTGGCAGCCAATTGCGCACAGCAATGTCCCACAAACAGTCGTAGATTGAAAATAACCAATTTATTATTGTTTTTGGTTTTGGAGGGATTATTATTAGGCTCTGTGTGGAGTAAGGAAACTTGCCCAAGGTTTTGCCCTCTGCCTGGAATTGAACTCAGGTCTCTCACTTGCAAAGCGAGTGCTCTAACCACTGAGCAACAGGACTGCATTTGAATTCAAATTGAGGTTGTAGGTGGTTAAAATCACGTTTAAGTGATCTGCAGCTAAATGCTGTGTGATAGGGAAAGCTCTGATATTGATGACGGCACAAGTTGTGTTTGTTTTTTTTGGTCATCTGACACATGCGGAAACCCATCACCATCCAAACCAAAATGAGATTTCCATGCATCCCATCTACATGTTGAAATTCCAGAGATGTTTATTGGAATGGAATGTGCGTTTGTGCGCATGTGTGTGTGTGTGTGGCCGTGCGCGCGCGTGTGTGGACGTGAGTAGCTTGGGAAATATGTGCATGCGACTGCCAGGAAGGTGGAAGGCAAACTGGATGGACCTTGGTCTTTTTTCGTGTAGCATTTCTTATTTTCTTATGTTATGTTCTTATGATCTTGTCTGGTATCCACACACTTGCACATTTCATTCAGGAGCGGGCACTCTGCCTGAGTTTTCTCCTCTTCCAGCGCAGATACAGTGAGAACAGTTATTGTTGTCCAGCTGAGATCAGCTGACCCAGAACAGACTGAACCTGAAACTTCTTGGTGTTTTTGTCTCTGTTTCACAGCGGCTTTACACATTAAATGATTGGGAATTGGAACTTTTGGAATTTTATGACAAAAATCCTTGCATTTGATATATTAATATTGTGACATCCCAAAATGTTTCATAAGATATTGCTGTGATATGCAGTAACTTATTTGTAGTTCAATACTTATGCAATTTACACACAGCAGTATTGCACAAACAACTGGGAGGTGAATGACAATATCTAATTGGAAGATTGTTGGCCAGGTTCCAGGAGAAACTCCACTCTTCAAAAAGTGCTTTGGGATCTTTAATGGTCACCTGAACAAGCAGGCAGAACTTTGATTCAATGCCTCATCTGAAGGCTGGCACTTTTAATAATGCAGCACTCCCCAGCTGGAATGTTAGCCTGAACTGTGAGCTCAAAGTCCTGACGTGAGGCTTGAATTCACAACCTTCTGACCCAGAGATGAGTGATACCAAGATGACACCTCAACCAAGTGCAAAATAACATCACATTGAACAGCTGTAAGTGTCTCATCAAATGACCTATGCAGAGTGCATAATACTCTGATAATATTAAGTCCCATGAGGACAGATCATAAAGCTGTATTGATTTGAGAAGTCAGCGTGCATCTTTTATTTTGATCTTTTTTATTTACTTCCCTTTATGGTATGTCTCTCGAAAGGGAGGTACTTTCAATATAAATCCTTCCCTTGCCTCTGTATAATTTGTATCATTTTCCAGACTGATAAGAAATGTCAAGGGTAGTGGTTGTTGGAGAACCAGTGAGATGGCTTTCGAAGACCTTCTCCAAAGATGTGTTCATTGGGTTTGTCACGAAGAAACACTTGTTAGCAGCACAGATCATTACCTTTCCCAGCGCTCGATGCCAATCCTACAATTAACACTGTTTGGGGGCAGGCTAGGTCTCCAGATAATTTGCTGCGCTGAAGTATCTTGTACCAGAGGTTTTCATTTGGAAAATAGAGAAATCGGACTGCTCATATGCAACAACAACTTGCATTTATAGAGCACCCCTCATGCAGGGCAACGTCCCAGAACGCTTGATGCAGATATTTAACTGAAATGATTGTGCCTGGTATAAAGATATGGGCAGGAAGAAAAGTACTTTTTGTGAGGTGGAAATCAGATATTTAAAGTCAACCTTATAATTGCCCTGTAGTCTAGGTCACACTTCAATATAGTGCCGGGCAAGTGCTGACATGAGACATTTAACCGAGGTCCTGTTGACCTGAATTGATTAGTACGTCTGAAATAATATTCCTGTTTTTCCTTTGCGTAGGAGGTATTCAAAGGGCTGACAACAAAGTCCCAAAGCATCCTGGGGTGGAAGAGGAGTTGTATAGGAGGTAGGAGATATTTGCCAAATCATCTCTTTGTTAAAACACTTCTGTAATATACATTTTCTTTGCTATAAAAATAATTCTTGCATTTTTATGATGTCAGTGTTTCCAAGATATCGCAGAAACCATTTTGAGCATAGCAATTTCCCACAAACAACCATGAAGTGAATGAATGTCGAATTTGTAAGTAGGATGGTTGGCCTGGAGACCATGTCATGCGATCGTTAATGTCCGTCTGAATAGGTTTAATGTCTCATCCTATCACCTGACTTTATTTTTGTAAAATAATTTTGTAAAATAATCCCGATTTCTCAGTGATGTAGAAAATATTGACCCACTAAGGTGCTGGTTATTTCAATGTTGCTCTCAAGCTTATCTACTTCAACTGTCCTTTGTCTTATCTGAATGGAAAACAGCAAACTATTCTGTATATTGACTAGAAGGGATCAAAGTCAGACCTTGATAACTGCAGACAAGCATTCCCAATGCCAATCTTGTTAAAGCTCTTGGGGAAACTAGTGAATACTGAACCATTGCAATGTCTCAATCATAGTTATCTGCTGTCTGGTTGCCAGAGTTAAATTGCAAAAGTCTCCAACTTGGAATTCTGCAATTGCAAATGACACTTGTTCATGGCACAGGGTTAGAGCAGGAGTCTCGAGCATTTCAAAGCTTAAATTTTAAATTTTGGCATCATAAACTCTTGTGTTGATTCTGATATTTGACCTATTCAGAAAGTACAAAAGCATTATAAGCAGCTGTTTATCACATTGCAATGACTTGTTCAGTGGTCCATTGGGGAAATGTGCATCACTCCTCCTTTTGCTTCCCACCCCTCCCCCTCCCCACCCCAGTCTTCATGATTGAGCTAGTTGATATTATTTAAAGTGACAATCTCTTTGTTGATGCCCTCGATTGCTGCATAATGGTTAACTTCCACAAAGTCGGGTAATTCTAGGAACTACCCCACACAATAACTTTTCAGATGTACTGAAAGGAAATCCATTTGTCATCTTCTGTCACAAAATAACTCCTTGTAAAAAAAAATGCATTGTTTTTTAAAACTATGTATTTATTTATACATATAATATTTAGTACAACAGAAATCCAAAACAAACATAACATCTTTTGTTACAAATTTTTCCCTTTTCTCTCGATACAGAAAACATTCAGTTGTTTATGGTACATTCCTTCACCACACCACGCCTGCGCACACCCTGATAAGGCTCGCTTTGCCGCTTTCGAAAGGTGCCCCGATGTGCACCGTACACTCACATATTTACCATACGTACATTGCCGGGCTGCTCCTTGGTTACACCTTGAGCGTCCTTCTGTACCCTTACTTCAGTCAGTTTTGGGTGCGCTCATGGGCGACCCGGTGGGTGCGCCCTGAGCGGGTTGTGCCGGAGCGGCTCCTGCCGGGGTCAGGCCCCATCTGGCCTTTGCCGTGGTTGAGCCAAACTTCACCTTGTCCTGCAGTATATAGTCACTGATCGTAGCGTGAGTGAGCCTGAGCCAGGCCCTCACCTGATGGTTGTTGGCCAGGGCTGGTGACGAGGCGTTTTGTCAGATGTAGCTGGCCGTCACCGCAGGGTACCTACCAATGGTCTGCCCTCTCCCCCTTTCGAACTGTTTCGACTACCTGCCGCATGGACTACTCTGCATGTAAAAAAAATGCATGGTTTAGTTTGTGATTTAGTCTTTCTTGGATGTTAATGTAATCGAGCTTTGGCTAAAGAAAGCTAGTTTTTAGGTGTCACTTTGACTCATTTGTTAGCCCTCTTGGCTAAGAGCGAGAAGGTTATGAGTTCAAGCCCTTCATTGGAACTTTGAAATCACAGTCTGTATCACACTTCAGTACTGCGCTGGGGTGTGCTGTTTAGTGGTGGTGCTGTCCTTTGGATGAGACATTTAACTGAGGTCCTATTTACTTGTTCAGGCTGATGTTAAAGATGCCATGGCACTATTCAAAAAAAGAGTGTGATTCTCCCAGTATCCCCAGATAAATTTGGTTATTCATTTCATTGATGTTTGTGTGGATATTATGTGCAAATTTGCTGCTGTGCTTGCCTACAAAATACACAGTAGCCTTTTGAGATGTCCTCCTGATATGAAAGGCACTAGACCAAATGCAAGGATTATTGTTACATTATTAATGATAATTTCTATTATATTGTAGTTTTTGCAATATTGAAAATGACCGTGCAATTTTCACGGTATATAAATTGATCTAAAATTGCCTGAATAAGTATACAGTCTCTGCTCTTTAAAGCTGGTCCCTTTTTGTTTCCAAATGTATGTCTCAGAGATTTCTTCAAGGTGAACATAACTCGTGTATACAGATGTTAATCTATGGATTGTACTTTAATAGTGTTTAAAAGTGTGTGTTTCAGCATGTGTTCATTTGGCATCTGGTAAAGATGTGATTTTAATCACTGACATTGTTCTTTTGTTTTCTTCTTAAACAAACATAGCTTTTGTGTTTAGCCATGTGTAATTATTTAATTTCACCGATGGCTGCTCATGACTTCTATTTTACAACATTGTCTATTTTTGTTTTGTCTCCCTTGAGGATTGCAGCTATTGCTCCTCAATAAAGTAGCTGTAAAGTTGAGTTCATGGACATGCTCATTTTTGTTTAATGCATAGCTTGTAGCAAATTTATTTCCCAAACCTCTAATAAGTAATTAGTATTGTTTTCCTCAGTTTGCTGGGATTGTTGGATGAACGCGTCTCGGTATTGCTACCCATTTAAAGAAATTGTACTCCTTTCATAGGATACATTTCTTGTTTTTGAACCTTTGTTGTCCTGACATTTAAATAATAATGATAATAATAGTCCTTGCGTTTGATATAGCGCTTTTCACGTCAGAAGGATGTCCCAAAGCGCTTCACAGAATATATATATATATAGTGAATTGACTGTATATTTGTGGGCAAACGCGGCAGCCAATTGCGCACGCAATGTCCCACAAACAGTCGTAGATTGAAAATGACCAATTTATTATTGTTTTGGGTTTTGGAGGGATTATTATTAGGCTCTGTGTGGAGTAAGGAAACTTGCCCAAGGTTTCGCCCTGACCTGCCTGGAATTGAACTCGGGTCTCTCGCTTGCAAAGCGAGTGCTTTAACCACTGAGCTACAGGACTCCACAGGACTTAAAGCTTCCAAATATACATTTACTGTACTACACAGCGAATTTCAGCAAAGTGATTTTAAGGCATTTCAACCTTGGAGGCACTATATCAAATGATATGATTGATTATTATATTATTTATTAAGCTCATAGGGTGGGGTTAGTTGGTACCACATAGGATGACAGCTGCTTCTCTATCTTAACATTTTTGAAGGTGAAAGGGGGAGAAGGAACAGTGTGTTTGACTCAAAACTAATCTAGTTGGGTGATAATTGTTCATCCATGTCCTTGACTATCCTGTCCCAGCTTGAGGAAGCCATATGGTTAGATACAGTTTGTATTTATAGCAGGTGGAGGGCAGTGGGGAGAAAAGGAAAGGGTGTGAAGATTAAGCTACTTTTGGAAGCTTCATGATAACCCTGTATTGCAGATATGAAAAGGAGAATGCAGTGACAGAAGGAAAGATGTTTAAGGTTACCAGAGGGGAAAAACTGGTTATTGATGAATACCTGAAAGAGGAGTTTTCCAAGGAACAAGTGACTACAAATGAAGAATGGCAAAAAGTCGAACAGTTGGTAAGTTGATTCTGGTGAAAGGTGCATTACATTGATGTTCTGATGTGCTCCTTTGAGGGGCTATGATCTATGGTTTTCATTTGTTTTCTCCTCCTCGACCTCACTTTGTGTTGCTTTGTTGAAGATTTTCTCACCCGCTCGATCATCGTCCGGTTGGGTATGGGTTAAAGTCTCCTAATGAGCGGGTGGGGATGAGATGTCCGTTCAAAAGAATATTGAAAATAATTTTCTCGGAATTCATTTCGAGGTCTGTTTCTTTTCTTTAGAATAGAGTTATTTATACTATTTCACATTAAGGAGCTAACAGAAAGCTAACAACATTGCAATTTAGTATAAGAGATTGCATTGGAGGAATCTGTCTTTAAAACGTATACAGTTTGGGTACTAGAACCTTCTCCAAATAAGTTGTCCAAATTGGAATAATCATTTTTGATACTAATCTAATTTTAATGGTTTAATTGCTTGTGTGCATCAAAAATCACTGGCTCCTTTTGACTGCCTGCGGCTGGACTTCTGGCAAAAAGGTTGCCCTTCAATGCAATGTAATCTGGGCTCTGTAAAAACACAAAATATCAGTACAAACAAAGTCAAGTCCCTATTTCCTGTGGATCATTGTTGCATACTATAATACTAACTAAGACTAACTGCTGTAATATTACACCAATGTTGGTAAAATTGGGTAGAATGATGAATTGCTGTGAAGCATTGTTTTAATATTTAATTGGACTTTGCTCTCTAGTAATAATCTATGAAAAGCCTATGACTGGGAACTATTTTTAAAAAAAGAGGATAGAGTTTAATGTGCCTATCTGATTATGGACAGAATGAAGTGTATGTTTACATAAGTGGTGGTGATCTGCTGACCTCATTGGTTTTAAGATATTCATTATATCTGAATGTAGTTGGATTCAGATATCTACACTTTATCCTTTATACACTACACTCAGGTGATTTCAAATAGTTGTGTCTGAGTTGGGATGTTTTGGTGCCTGAGATTTTTATTTTCATACTGCCATTTCTTTTTAATGTTTTAATAAGCGGGAAAAGTAGTTATTTTATTTAAAAAATGAGTTTTCCAGTATGATTGCTGCTTAGATTTAAACATCTTCCTCTTATACTGTCAGCATAGCGCAAGAAAGGAAGGAAACATTACAATAAAGTTATATTGCTAAATAATAAATACTCTTGTGCTATAGTTGTTTAGCACTACACATATATTAGAACAATACACCTTCTGGGCCATATGCAGCCCAGTGCTCATAAGTTGGAATACTCTCTAATGGAAAAAGTACTGATTCAGAAAGTTGTGTGTCGTTTGGGAGAGGATGGTGGGGGAGAGATATGTTTTTGCACCGAGGAAACTCAATTGCTCATGCAAGGAATCTGTCTGAGCCCTAGAAAATTCTATTTTTATGAACTAATCCGATCAGGAAACCAAAACAATTTTTCCAATTTTATAAAAATGGCCCCTGGAAGCTGTATTTCTTGTTAATACGCTCTGGTAAATCTCTGTGGGACTGAAGAGAAGCCAAACCAGGGATGAAATCTGATCTTGAGGGCACATTACAAACTGTTCGGATGAATAATATGAAAGGGAAGAGAAAGGGCTTCTCGTCCTGAATTCTGCACGTTCATCTAAGTCTTTCTGCTGGAGGCTGTTTTGTAATGTGATGAGATTCTGTTTTCTTGATTTATTACCTTGTAAAACTCTTCCTTATCTAGCTCAGTTTATTTGAGCCCTATTAATATAACTATATACTGTGGTGTAAAATGAAATGTTTCACTCAGACATATGATGTGCATCTCTTTGTATAGAGTATGCCCATTTCTCCTGGGCTCTCTTTCACCCCTGCGTTTCAACTCACCATTAGTTCCCATATTTTCGGCAATCCATTAGTAAATCTGAGTTTTGAAATGTGAGAACAGGGGAATTAATCTACACTTTAAGTGTCCATTAACCACACAGATGTAGAAAACTATACACTTAAATTATCCCTCACCTTGAGACGTCCTCCCGCTGTGAAAGGCGGTATATAAATGCAATTTTGTTGTTAAATTGATATTATTGTGCTCGAATATTCATTCAAATATTTTATTCTGAGGAAAGTGAAATGTTCTCTGTTGGGTATCTCTGGGATTTGACTGGTTCAGATGAAGCATATCTGGTGAAGCCATGTACTTTTGTTAATTTGACGCAGTTTTAATGGTTCAATAGGCTCCCTGGCTTGTCAATGAAACTTGGAACTGTTTCATACTGGTAAGCTGCATGGGTACATTTCCCATCATACTGGGGTGTGGTAGCTGTTTGTCACCGGTGAGACAAGACAATGAGAATTGACAGGCAATTTCACATCCTTTCCTTATCGTGACTTTTTAGCAGCACCGATCAGGTATGGGATCACTGCTTGAATTCATTTTATTTACAATTCTCAAACCAGGAGTATTGAGGAAATTGGTGCGTCCCAATTGCTACCACATCTGTAATCAGATAGCTCAGCATAGACCAAGGATTGAACTGGGAATGTCTTGGTCTGTATGGCTCTGTTGCAGTGACAACTGATTTCTCATGTTTTAAGCTGTACTTTTGCTTCTCTGAAATGTTTGAGATGCAGTGGTGAAGGAAGAATGTCAACTATAAATATCTAATGTTCTTGTGAGTTCCAGAGGGAAGTAGATAGGTATATTAAAGTTCGAGGCTTGAAAGCGTGTGGGGATAGGCCACTGCAGTGGGATTTAAAGTGCAGCTTGTTCTGAGAGCTTGTGCAAATTCGATGGGCCAAATGGCCCTCTTCTACGATGTAAATTTCTATGGCGTTTTAGATAAACCGTAGGCCATATTATACAAAGCTGCCAGATTCTTATGATACTCTTGGAAAAAATTGCCAAAAAAACGCATTCGGTGAAATCCATTCAACTCAAGACATTTATAGACTGAAAGCAACCCATAATGTAAACAGAATAATTTCCCTTTGTAGTTAGCCAGATCCAATTTATTTATGCTGCCCGATGGTAATTTTTATTTCTTGTTCCCAAACTCTTTTTGGTTGACATCTGTCTGTTATTAAAAAAAGGTAAACTGGTGTGAGGGTTTACATGGATTGAAAGAGAAGGTGATGTTTTACACACTGTGTTTGACTGGCATAACATATGTTGCTGTCTTATCTCCACCCTAGCACATGCTCAACGTTAAATACAAATTCATTGGTAGGTTATGTGTGAGGAATTTGAATGAGCTCTGTCAGCTGCACCTAGAAATCGTCCATTATACAGCGTAAATTGAAGTTTAACTCTCACTGACTCTCGCACTGGTTTCTTTATGCAGAAAAAGGTGTGTTGAGGTTTTGTTTTGACTAATGATGCCGGTGTGCTCACTTTAAATCTATCCCCCCAAAAAATCAGTAATATCCTCAATCAATCTCAGGTATTTGAAAGTTTTATCAAAAAATATAAAATTTGGAATATAAATCTTTGCACACTTCCAAAATTAATTTCTGTTTTTTATAGCTATTATTGTAGCTTGAGGGTCAAAAATCTGGGTGCTGTATTTCGGGGTTGGGGTGGGGGGGATCTCTTGTTTATCCTCAATTATTGTTTTCTGTTTAGTTCCTACTGACACTGCCCATTGACAGCCTGAAGAGTGGACACTTTCATTCCAGGTCTCTGAAGCGAAAGAACAGTGCGTTTACTCATAGTGCCACTCCCATCCCAGCTTGTTAGCTTTCAACTGATTATTGGTTTACTGTATAAAGGTTTACGGTCACAGTATGGTACAATTATATATACACACTAATAAATTTAAGGTTTCTGTTTGAAAAAAAACAATGTTCATGCTAATCTTAACTAGGGACTCTGTGAGTTATTCAAATACCTCTGAGTTTTGGGCTAGAGAGCTGAGAAAACAACAAGGGAATACTGATTTGTTATTCAATGATTCCCTCATGGAAAGTGAGTATCTGAATATTGGGTGAGGTCAGGGTCAGGCTCTGTGTCATGTTTGAATGATCTGCCAGTGCTCTACCTAAGATCATACCTAAAGTACCACTGTGAATCAAGGGACTAGAGAGTGGTGTGCAAACATGGAACTGTGCTCTAATGTAAGCACCTTTAGGAGAGGAAAACAGGCAGGGATAGAGGAGAGAGAAGGGATTTTTATTAAAAAAATGGTTATTTGTTTAGAAATGCGTCAAAATGCAGAGATGCACACATCCAGAATGCCCCAGTGATGGGTCACTAACTCCAGAGTCCTCTTATAGTACACAAAACACAACTGCATGTACTCAAAGTACAAGAGATAAAATGTACTGTGTTCAAAAGGTCAAGCTACAGCCCGAAGAACCATCTGAATAAATCATCTGCGGTATCTAGAAACAGATAATGATTTTTGGAAAAAAAACTGCTTGCCGGATATTATATGCTTGTGTTGTTTATTTTAAAACTGCTCAGGAAATTTAAACTTGAACAGATTGTTGTCTGTCTTCATTGTACTGTCTGTAAGTTATAAATGGTAGTGCTCATGACAGAAACATTCTACAGTATATTGCACTTGTGTGTCTCCACAAATACAGCCGACAGTAAAGAAATCCTCCTTCACATTATTCCAGGAGTATAATTTATTCCCCAGAAAGGCAATTCAATCTCTTTTTCCCCTCCTCTGACCTTTATTGCCCTATAAAATATTGCTTTCTTAGAGAAAAAAGTCCTATTTCTCTTCTCACTCATCCCTCTCTTCCCCTTGAAATGCAAATCAATCACAAAAGCATGTTGATTGGTGCTGTCTGAAATGTTAAAAAAAATCAATGTTTTATATACAAATTTAAAGTTCAAAATATTTTTAAGTTGGACTTTTCTTTAAATGAACTTGAGCAAGGTACTCCTCACTCCCCAATCCACCACCCAGCGCCTGCGCTCGACTGGCACAGGCCTTCTGCTCATCCCTTGCACCCTCCACCCCACCATCGGAAGTCGCGCTTTCAGCCACTACGCCCCAAAACTCTGGAACATTCTCCCGCAGTCCCTCCACCTGACCCCTCTCTCCCCTCTTTCAAGTCCCACCTGAAGACTTTCCTCTTCGACCGTGCTTACGCCCACCTTCCCCCGGCTCTGCTACTGTTAAGAGCTCTGAGACATTACCCTGCATGGAGGACACTATATAAGTGCAAGTTGTTGTTGGAGAGCTTTTGATGCCGTTTGACACCAACCCGCCTGTTCAGAGGACAGTTTATTTGTTTCTTTCAAACAGGTCTTTTAAACAGTTAAAACCATGTTTAATCAATCAAATCAGTGGCAGCAGTAAATGCAGTTTAATTTGGTACGATTGTTCTTTCCCGTAATAAATGACAGCATGGGGCATGCTCAGTTTTCTACATTTGCTTCTCAGGAGAAATAATAATAATAATCGTTGCATGGATATAACACCTTACCACGAAGTTGAGACATCTCAAAGCGCTTCACAGGATTTATTAAAAAGTGGATTTAGTGTGTATTTTGTGGGCAGTGGCTTGACAAAATACGTGTTGAACAAAATATTAACTTCTTGCAAAAAGTACTGTTTTAGGAAGCTCAGATTCATTAAGAAACGTAGCATCCATTCATATGTAAAGTGGCAGTGTAATTGGTCTGGCTAACTCATCAGGCAAAACCATTTAGAAATTACCTTAACAGAAAGATTTCACCCTCAGCTGAAACATTTCAGACAGTTGCGCACGGCATTGTCCTACAATAGTCGTGGATTGAGTATCTAAGTATATAAAAAAAATATTTTATATAAAGTATAAAACTTGAAGTATTCTTCCAGCAGTCAGTGTACAGTACAGTCAGTCACTGATGCTGCTTTAATGACTCAAAATATACAGTGCTTAGTAAACATAAATAGGCAGAGATGTTTACTTGTTCCTTTGTTGCAGTGGAACTTTAGAAATCGCATCTAATCCTTTGCAGTTTCAGCAGTTTTCTAACCGTTGCAGAAAAATACAGTAATGATCCCTAGTGAAGAAGATAATGTTGCCATTTCAGATTTAAATATCTTTTGTTGTGTTTGAGGGCAGAAGCTGCTGATTTGAAATACAATTATCATTTTTTTTATTGTGTCAAAAGCCATGGAGGCCACAAGCTTTGCTGGCAATTAATAATCTGCTGCCTAACTGCTGGGGAAATGGCCATTAGCAACCAAAGTCCAGGGATATGATATAGTCTTATGATGGTTGAGATAGAATAATTGAGCTGACGCAGTACCTCACTGGGTCATTGTGTGGTATGGTACTGAGCCGTATAGACCTAGAAAGTCCCAACTTTGATACCTAGTCTGCAAGACTATGATGTGTATGATATCTCAGTACGCTTTGAGCTGCAGAGGGGAAAATATCAACCAGAGTTCCCACTTCTAATTGCTATCTAGTGACTCATGCACTGTGTAGGCATTTCGTAAAGACAGGATTGGGGCTCAGCTCTGATACTCCCATCATGAAATTGACTACTGGCACTTATTTTCAAGATTCATACATCAAAAATGGCCACGAACTACCAAACAGCATCTGTGGTACTCTCCTCAAACAACAGTCATTTTGATATCTTTGGGAGAAGCGGAAAGGAAAAATGGGAGAAACTGGCAATTTGTATTGCTGAATATCCACTAGGTGGCACTGAAGCCATTTAGGTTGGTTCTTCAGAGACCAGTTCCCTTGACCATGTAAGTTGAAGTCATTTAATCCATTGAATACACATCAATTTGTTCACTTTTAAAAAGGTTTGATTTTTCTGTATTCTATTCAGAGAGTATGTGAAAATCATTTTGCCTAATATCTGTAATTTTTTTTGCTTATTTGTACGTAGAGTTAAAATGCCTCATTTATTCCCCGTTTTGGTTTGGTCGGATCTTGATTGGAATGTTTATCTCTTCTTCAAAGTTACATTTCACATCTTTCAATATGATTTCAGCCGTTTGAAAGAAGAAGCTTTAATGTGCAAAGGAATGTTTTATTTCCGTTCCTTCTTTACACCTTTTATATAAAAGATCTTTTATGACACTTTCAAGACCCATCTTCAAGCCCCTCCTCTTCGACAGTGCTTTCGATCTCCCTGCTTCCCCCCCGCCCTCTACCCTCGTCGACTCTGACCCCCAGCTTCCGTACTTCTGTCTAGCGCCTTGGGATGTCCTCCCAATGTGAAAGGCGCTTTACAAATGTAATTTTGTTGTTGTTAGCAGTTATTTTTAAAAATACAACACACTGTAAATTTACAATGTGTATCAGCCTTTCATGTTAGAAAGATGCCTCAAAATGCTTCACGTAATTGACTTTGCCCCCGAGGAGGGAGGTGAGGGGGAGCGGAGAGGAGATCCTAAAAGGCTTGAAAGCACAGTCAAAGCAGTCTTAAGGCTATTTTTTGACGGGAGGGAGGTTCAAATAAGAGGGACTCTGGGATGGAGAGCATACATGGATTGGCTGAAAGCTCCCTTATTGATGGTGGGGGTTGAGTGGGTGGGGAACAGGAAGCAAATACGGTATGGATTGGATAGGGTGTGGTGCCTTTCTTCTCAACTTGCTGCCTGCTCTTTAAGTTGCCTCGCAAAAGTGGAATTCTTGACTGAAATTGCTTGCAATTTCCCAAAACGTTTGCTTTTGGGAGATACAAAGCTACATTTTCCTCTCTTTGTCTTTGTTGCTGACCTGGTAACCAAAGAGTGGGATGCAGAAGCTGGAATAATGAACAGTAAAATCATGGTTCCCACCAGCTAGCTAATGAGTACAAGCCGGCAGCAATGAGCCTTGTGCTCGCTAGTTTAGTTAACAAGATATTTACGCTGGGTAACTGTGTAGCTGGGCAGCTAGTGCTGTAAGCTGGTCCTATAGCCGTCAAAGACAAACATGTTTAAAACATGTAAGAATCAAAGGAGCATAGACCAACAGCACAGGTACTGCAACTTATGTGTCAAATAAAAGAAAATTAAAATGGGTTAACAAGAGCCAAATTGAGTTTTTTAAAAAAAAGAAGCAATGCAAAAAGGCATTCAGCTTTTCATTCTTTCTTCCTTCCTCATCAAGAACAGTGACCAGTTGGAATTTAATTAGAGTAGAATAAGCGAGTAAGAATGTATATAAGAAAAAATCCATTCAGACATAGTTATAGGGGAGGAGTGGTGTGAATATAATACAACGGTGCCTCTCTTTTTAACTGCAGAGCAATTCTTTGGATTAATGACATAGACCTGAACAAAATGATTGTCTAGTGGGTAAAGGTATCGCTGGTGCAGCACAAAATCATAGGCCCTAAGGTCCCGTGTTTGAAGATTTGCGTATACTGAGTTCAGCCTGAATGCTGGTACGAATGGTTTTAGCAACCATGGTCCCTGCCCCTGATTTCTATCCATTGACAGCTTCCACCTCTGCTGAAATGCACATATCTCGATGGATGTGGCAAAACTATATGGAAAGGAAGGACAATTAGTTAGCTTTCGCAGCCTCTTAGGAGTCTGCAGCAATGTTTAAATTCTAGACATTGAAAGAATTCTTGTTCATGTCTCCTTTCTTCGGAACATGTAACATCCCCTGTGGTTTGACCGAAAGACAGGATTGTTCTCTGCTGTGGGTCAGAAAATTCCACATTCAAAGGGCTACACCTTTCAGGGGAGCAGAACAACTTGGAATTAAATATTTATCTTCTGTTTCTACCCTATCCTTGCTTTTCTTTTTTAGCTGCCTTTACCTTTTTGTGTGATTGGAAGAGAAATAATCCATACATTTGATATAACTCCTTTCACGTTGGGAGGATGTCTCAAAGTGCTTCTCATAATATACTGTAAAGTGTAGTGACTGTATATTTGATTTTGTAGGTGAAAGTGCAGCCACCTTTACGCATAACAATGCTCCACAAATGGTCATGAAGTGAATGATCAATTTTATTTGGGACATTGTTGGTCAGGTTACTGGGAGGAACTATCTTCTCTTGTTGAATATGTCATAGGATCTTTAGCATACACCTGAACAGGCCAACACCTCCAATAAGGCAGCAGAGCCCTGTACTGCTAGGTGGAGTCCTGTAGCTCAGTGGTTAGAGCACTCGCTTTGCAAGTGAGAGATCTGAGTTCAATTCCATGCAGGGCGAAACCTTGGGCAAGTTTCCTTACTCCACACAGAGCCTAATAGTAATCCCTCCAAAACCAAAAACAATAATTAAATTGGTCATTTTCAATCTACGACTGTTTGTGGGACATTGCTGTGCGCAATTGGCTGCCGCGTTCGCCCACAAATATACAGTCAATTCACTTTACAGTGTGTTCTGTGAAGCGCTTTGGGACGTCCTCCCGACGTGAAAAGCGCTATATCAAATGCAAGGATTATTATTATTATTATTAACAGTGAACTTAGACTATATGAGTTCAAAGTCATGACGTGGGGCTTGAATCCACAACCTTTGCCTCAGAAGCAAGAGTGCTACTAATTACCAGACCAACATCCAGTGTTAATATTTCTGTGTTAAAATTGCAAAGAACTTATAATGAGGATATCAAATTCCCCTGGAAAGCAAAACTGACTATTCCATCATTGCACGGACAGAAGGAGAAGCTGGGTATTTTACTTCTTTGATCATACACCTTCTGGCCTTCCTAAAGCTTAAGGAAATAAAAGTAAGACTGATTAGTGTCACATTGTACTAGTTGGATTGTACAGTTCTGTTTCAAACCATTATGTCAGCTTGGGTCAATGGTTGTATTTGATGTCAGATCAGAAAGTTATGACTTAGTCCACAAGTTAGGACTTGAGCTCATCTTCCAGGTGGACATTCCTATACAGTGGTAGGGGAAGCATTGCATTGTCAGAGGTGCCGTATTTTGATGAGACATTAAAACAGTCTTCTGAGTTTGCCTACAAAAGCATTCACTATATTTGATGTAATTACCTGTGTGCTTTGAAACATTTCAGTATGATAAGTATGACCAGCCTGAATGCTGGTACGAATGGTTTTAGCAACCATGGTCCCTGCCCCTGATTTCTATCCATTGACAGCTTCCACCTCTGCTGAAATGCACATATCTCGATGGATGTGGCAAAACTATATGGAAAGGAAGGACAATTAGTTAGCTTTCGCAGCCTCTTAGGAGTCTGCAGCAATGTTTAAATTCTAGACATTGAAAGAATTCTTGTTCATGTCTCCTTTCTTCGGAACATGTAACATCCCCTGTGGTTTGACCGAAAGACAGGATTGTTCTCTGCTGTGGGTCAGAAAATTCCACATTCAAAGGGCTACACCTTTCAGGGGAGCAGAACAACTTGGAATTAAATATTTATCTTCTGTTTCTACCCTATCCTTGCTTTTCTTTTTTAGCTGCCTTTACCTTTTTGTGTGATTGGAAGAGAAATAATCCATACATTTGATATAACTCCTTTCACGTTGGGAGGATGTCTCAAAGTGCTTCTCATAATATACTGTAAAGTGTAGTGACTGTATATTTGATTTTGTAGGTGAAAGTGCAGCCACCTTTACGCATAACAATGCTCCACAAATGGTCATGAAGTGAATGATCAATTTTATTTGGGACATTGTTGGTCAGGTTACTGGGAGGAACTATCTTCTCTTGTTGAATATGTCATAGGATCTTTAGCATACACCTGAACAGGCCAACACCTCCAATAAGGCAGCAGAGCCCTGTACTGCTAGGTGGAGTCCTGTAGCTCAGTGGTTAGAGCACTCGCTTTGCAAGTGAGAGATCTGAGTTCAATTCCATGCAGGGCGAAACCTTGGGCAAGTTTCCTTACTCCACACAGAGCCTAATAGTAATCCCTCCAAAACCAAAAACAATAATTAAATTGGTCATTTTCAATCTACGACTGTTTGTGGGACATTGCTGTGCGCAATTGGCTGCCGCGTTCGCCCACAAATATACAGTCAATTCACTTTACAGTGTGTTCTGTGAAGCGCTTTGGGACGTCCTCCCGACGTGAAAAGCGCTATATCAAATGCAAGGATTATTATTATTATTATTAACAGTGAACTTAGACTATATGAGTTCAAAGTCATGACGTGGGGCTTGAATCCACAACCTTTGCCTCAGAAGCAAGAGTGCTACTAATTACCAGACCAACATCCAGTGTTAATATTTCTGTGTTAAAATTGCAAAGAACTTATAATGAGGATATCAAATTCCCCTGGAAAGCAAAACTGACTATTCCATCATTGCACGGACAGAAGGAGAAGCTGGGTATTTTACTTCTTTGATCATACACCTTCTGGCCTTCCTAAAGCTTAAGGAAATAAAAGTAAGACTGATTAGTGTCACATTGTACTAGTTGGATTGTACAGTTCTGTTTCAAACCATTATGTCAGCTTGGGTCAATGGTTGTATTTGATGTCAGATCAGAAAGTTATGACTTAGTCCACAAGTTAGGACTTGAGCTCATCTTCCAGGTGGACATTCCTATACAGTGGTAGGGGAAGCATTGCATTGTCAGAGGTGCCGTATTTTGATGAGACATTAAAACAGTCTTCTGAGTTTGCCTACAAAAGCATTCACTATATTTGATGTAATTACCTGTGTGCTTTGAAACATTTCAGTATGATAAGGGGCCATAAAATGTGAATTCTTTCCATCTTACTTGATACAACAAAAACGGGATTATCGAGAAGCCACAACCTACCTAATTCCCTTCTCTCCCCCCCCCACCACCATTCCGTGGCCAGAGGCTCCAAGGCCAATTGTAGAACCTTACCTTAGCCCCTGTTTGAGATCTGTACCTCTAACAGCCACTACAACAACAACAAAATTACATTTGTATAGCACTTTTCACGTCGGGAGAATGTACCAAGGTGCCGGACAGTCAGAGTTTCGGACCCAAGCTGGGGGTCAAGATTGGGGAGGGTAGAGGTCAGGCGGGTAAGCATGGTTACCGAAAGCAGGGTCGAAGAGGAGGGTCTTGAAATGGGTCTTGAAGGAGGCAAGGAAGTGGGCGAGATTGAGGGAGTGTGAGATGGAGTTCCGGGGGGGGGAAGGGGGCAGAGTGGCAGTAGGCCTGCCCGCCAATGATGGGGCGGGTGAGATGGGGGAACGTGAAGCAGGCCGGACCCCGTTGAGCGGAGGGAGCGGTCAGTGTGGTAGGGGGTTAGGAGGTCGCAGAGGTAGCGGGGAGCAAGGCCATGGAGGGCTTTGAAGGTGAGGACCAGGATTTTGAACTGTATCCTCTGTGATGGGAAACCAATGGAGTTGGGCGAGGATGGGGGTGATAGGATCACGGAGACTGGTGCGGGAGAGGACACGAGTTGCAAAGTTCTGGACCATCTGCAGTTATGGAGGGAGGAGTTGGGGAGGCCGACAAGCCAAGGAGTTTGTATAGTTAAGCCTCGATGTAATGAATGCGTGTATGAGGATTTTGATGGCCTGCGGTGTAAGACAGTGGTAGAGCTGGGCGATGTTGCGGAGATGGAGGAAGGCAGAGCAGGTCATGGAACGGATATAGGATAGAAAGGATAGTTGAGAGACAAACAAGACGCCAAGGTTCCGGACTAGCTGAGTAAGGTGGAGTTCATCTAAATCAACAAAATCAGTTGCAACCTTCCTGGCCAACAAATTCTCAAAATTAAGAGATGTGTTATGCACATGAACAGTGTTTAGTTCCAAAATCTGTATCTTTAAAGATTAGCTGCATAATTGGAGGTTTTTAAATTATTCATCTGATTGAAAAAAAATTGTGTATGAAACACAAGTGTATTCAAACAAATTTACTTTCTTAATCCTGGGACCTTGGAGTTAGCAGCATTAAAAATTCACAAATATTTTTTGCAAGATTCCACCCTGGAGTATTCCTTTAAAATTTCAGGTAAGTAGTTTCAACTTCAGAAGTGGGCTAATCTAGTTTGTGTGCTGTTATTTGTAGATAGGATCGCCAAGATACAGTAATCTATTGGCTCAAAATGAATTCAGCTGCAGTAAGTAATTAGTTACACTGCCACCTCTCCACGGGTGGCCATCGAGCATCTTCCAGTGCGTTTCGCCCTGAAGCAAGCAACCTCAAGCTTTTGCTTTAATCAGCGCGGGAACATTCATTACAGTCACAAACGATTGTCCAGTGTGGCTGAATATAAAGGAAAGAGCATATGTGGCAAGTTTTGAGGCGCTGCAGTTCTGCGCATTATTGTGACTAACTCTGCATTGCCTGTCGGAAAATTGATTTGTCTCACGGCCCGATGGTAAAGGTCTGGTGTGATACTAAGCAATGTGGACCAGAAGGTTGCAGGTTTGATTTCTCTCAGTCTGAGTTAGCTGTTAAGATAGCAGTTGGAACATGCTAGAATTGGCCTTGGCACCTTTGAGTTAGGGAGACGAAAGCCAGCCAAAGGTTTTTACACTGTAGTGTAGCTTCAACAGGGCAAGCAGCAAAATACAAATGTGTATGCAGCGTTATTTTCTGGACGATCTTCTGCGGTAAACAATCTTTGAACTGTAGAAATAGCCTGGTCCTGTGGAAGCATTGTTTATTGCCAATGCAGAACTTCAAGGTGGCGCCTTCAGAGAAAGCACTGGCAGAACTGTAAGAAGTTGCACCTTAATCAGCCTAACTGCTGTGTTTGTTCACATGCTGCGTCAAAGTACTTAACCAGTTTAATTCTGGGTTTAGGTGCCAGATTTGCTGGCAATGCAGGCTTATATTATCGACTTGTTTGAGGCATCTGTGGCTGTACTCGTTTATGAGTGGGTGCCTCCTTTCTTTCTTGCTCTTCCTGACTGACAGCAGGACGTCTTTGCATTTCAATACGGATGATATCCCACAAATGTGAGGATCTCTACTTAAGCCCATAATGCACTGAACCTGCAGCTAAACGATTTTATGCTCTTTTGTTGTGGAGACATTATCATCCAGGACTGGAGAGACTTTCTCATAATGGTAAATAAAAAGGCAATTTAACAGACTTTAGTTCTTATCTCTGTAACCGAACAGGGTAAAATTGTGATTTGATTTTATGATTTTCAGGATTAACTTCTTATGGCAAGTGCTATTGAATTTTATGAATTACAGTTTTGATTTTGTGGGGGAATACAACTTTAAATATGACTCTTCTAGATGTGAAGAAGGTACTTTTGTGCTCTGCAGAGAGTGAAAAATATATCCATTCAAAGTCAATGATTTCTAAAGACAGTCCAATTTAACTGTTCATAACTAGTTTACAATTAGCAAATACTTGATCTAGATGATAAACTTGATTTGGAATTTCAATTTTAACAAGCTAATGCACAGAGTGAAAAAGAAAAGTTCTAATGCACATGAAAAGGCTAGATATAAGGATCTATCTGTCTATGCCAGTGAAAATGAATTTTCAAGCTCCATCATCCTGTCAAGTTCACTGAATTCAATGTACAGTGGAAGCCACTTTAGCCGGACTGGAGAGACTTTCTCATAATGGTAAATAAAAAGGCAGTTTTACAGACTTTAATTCTGTCAACCTTGGACGCCAGGTAAATTGGACAAAACGGCCGCCCCCAATATGTCAGGCATAAGTTGTTTCCACTGTATTTTTGTGAAGTACAAAAGAAATGCATCAAATTCCTCCTAACAATGAACAATTGTGTTTATGAACATAAATTTAGTTATTCAGCACTTCTTTTTAACATGCTTCCTCTTTGTCAGTGAAAAGTGGAATCCAAAATGCAATCAATGAGGATCTATGAAATCCTAATTTGCATTTGTTAGTTTATAGAATCGTAGAATATTACAGCACAGAAAGAGGCCATTCAGACCATTGTGCCTGTGCCAGCTCTTTGGAGGAGCTACCCAATCTGTCCCACTCCACTGCTCTTTTTCTCCAAATCTTTGCAAATTTTTCCTCGTCAAGAACCTATCCAGTTCCCTTTTGAAAGTGTTAATTAATCTGTTTCCACTACCCTTTCAGGCAGTGCATTGCAGACTGTAATGATTCTCTTGTATTTTTTTTAAAAAGTCTCCTCATTTCCCTTTTTTTTGCCAATTATCTTAAATCCCCTGGTTACCAACCCACCTGCCAGTGGAAAGAGTTTCTCCCTCTTCTCAAAACTCATAATTTTGATTTAGTTCTGACTTTCAAAAATAAATATTCTGTAGGAAACTGGTTTCCGTGAAGTCTGTGTTACACAAACGTGTTTTATTCAGAAGACTCAGTAAGGTTCAATCCTGTTTTGTTCCACACTAATGTTTGTAAGTGATGGCATACCCATTGCCATGTCTCTGCCAATGATTTTACTGAAACACTAGAATATGCACGAATGTGGAGTAGTGTCTCAGATGCTTTAGCTTGGCTGTCACAGTTCATTACTTCATATGAGCCCCTCACTCCGGGATATCCATTATTCTTCATATAGAATATACCTCACATGCTATTAGTCTATAAAAGGCCCTTTATTACATCCCAAATTCCTCCATCTCTTTCACTTGAATACTTCTGTGATAAAGCTGTATGTTACTCTTTTCTGTCACATGATGTGTACTAACAGATTCAACAAAATAGGTGATGATGGTCTTAATGGACTTCAGTACCTGAAATGAGATTCTCTGATACAGCACAACAATAGAAACGACTACATAAAGTTTATAATGTATAACATATGAGTATTTACAGGCTTTTCACTATACTTAGCTTTTGATGAATTTGTCTTACTCAAGCAACACAATCATTTCATTCAAGATCTTTTACCCTGAAGCTCTTTCCAATGAAATATTGCGAGTATTTGAAAAATAAGGCAGTAACTTTCCTATTCAATGAATAAAAGTGATTTCCTTCCTATGTTATATTGTGTTCCACATCTACTTAAGCAGACCATTGACTGATCTCTGTTATTATTACCCTTGATGGAGAGGTGACATCCTGAAGAGCTGAGAGATTGAAATTCTCCCCAAGTTCTCTTCATTTCATGAAAGACTCCCTCTTTCTGGCATGTGGGTGTACCATTGTGTATAGCATTGAAGTCCACCAGTGTACCCTGGGACTGAATCGATCTGAAAATTAATTTTAAGCTAGTATTTTCAGCACACACTGTATATTTCAAAACTTTTTATATTCTGAATTTCAAGTGAAGATAAATGTTACAAAGAAAGATATTTAACAATTTACCATTCAAAAAGTGGTTATGCTACAGATGCATTGTTTACTAATTATTTGCTTTTAAATTGCAGTTATATCATCTGTTAGGTTTTATAAACATCAATTTGCAATTTAATGCATGGTTTAAAAACTGTTTCTATTATCTGAAGAATGAAACTGATCTGTACTGATGCTCGTTTGAACCAGTTACTTAAATTAAGTGTTTAAAATAAATAAACGTTTGAGTGCCAGAAATAATATATGTGCCCAATTTTGACTTTTTAATAATTGGCACTGTTTTCCAAAATAATTACCTAGTTTTATTCTATTCATTTGTTAAGTGTTTTGTTGAAACTATGAATGCTAATAGGGTTTGTGGGTATTGTGTTGAAAGAACTGCTATATTATTGGAGCTAAACTCAAATGTACAGCTGTTACTGAAATATATTTGTTCACATCTATTACAGTTTATCTTCTGTGGCTACTTGAAGCCAATACGCCTAATATTTTCATTAATCATTATTTTTTTTAAAAAAGCTAAATGTACAAAAGAAGTCAAAGGGGATGGAAGATGGTTACAATTCTTTTGAAATTATTCCAAAATAATACTTGCATTTGATAGCTTATCAGGTTGCAAATACTTCACACAAATTGGGTATTATTGTGACTGTTAAGTAGGCAAATCTGGCAGTTAATCTGTACCAACAATATCCCACAAACTGGAATGAGAAGAATGACAAATTAATCCGGTTTGGTGAATTTGAATGAGTGAGAAATAAAGTAGAATCTCTGTGATAATGTGCAGTGTTGGGTATTCACTTCAACATTTGCTTCCCCCCGCAAATTCTATATATGTCACTAGCTCCATCATCCTATCAAAACTCAAGTCAGTGCACTGGAATCCAAAATGATTGATTTCCTGGTAATTAATTACTAATAATAATATCATAATCCTTGCACTTGATATTGTGACTTACTTATCGCTTCATCAACATCTCAAAGTTTTTCACACACTTACTATAAAGTGTAGTGACTATATTTTTGAGCCTTCGATGTTGCTTGCTGCACATGCGCATTGTGCAGGAAGTGACAATTGTGTCAAACTTCCTGCACCAGTCACTGTGTTGGAGCTCTAATGGATCTGACATGTCTTTCTGTGTATACGCACAGTGAATGTGGAAGCACCGATTCTCAGTGGGGATCTCCATCTTATCGGGCAGGACATCAGGAAAATTCCCCAGTCTAATTCTAATTGAGGTTATGGGATTTTTAATATTTACCTAAACAGGAAAATAGTTTCTCATTTGCAGGACAAATCTCTAATAATATGCTCCCTTAATACTGTACTGTATTGTCAGCATAAGTGATTTGCTCAAACCCAAGTGTTGGATTGGCTTGAACCCACTAACTTCTGCCCCAGAGGCAACTGTTCTATCAACTGAGTCAGGCCTTAACAGACTGGAAACTAATTATTTTAAAGGGATTCTGACTTTCATATTGCTTCTTCTTGAAGCTTAAGTTGCCTTCTCTGAGCTTGAGAAATATGGATATGGCAGTGCTTTTAAATGAGGGCTTAAATTACCGCAGTTACTGTTGACAAACCACAGTTCCTACACTCTGCAGAACTTGCCCATGCAGATATTGTGCTCACGGCCTGTGAGTTGAAACCTCACCCATAGCGTAATGGGCCGTGACTGTGGCATGAGGTGCTCACCATGGCTTTGGCTCTAGTCCAGCTTGTTATTTCTTTTCTCCTCCTCTATATCGGCTCACCTCTACGTATCCTGTAGCAGATGGCAGAGCAGTTAAATGATCTGTGAATTCCAGTGCAGGGATGCTAGGACCACTTTTGACTCCTTTTGAAAGGAAGCACACTGCAGAAAAAATTATAAATTGTATCCAGGGTTGGCTGAGTTCAATTACGGAAATGTTGTATCTGGAATTGGTTTGGCGCCAGCATGTGCAAGGGCGTTCTAGCCCTTGTTATTTTCTATTATGCTTTATATCCATTTTTCTTTGTCTGTTATCCCTTCATCCTCAGAGCCTGCCTTTATATTAAAAAAGATCTGGCACTGCGTCAGGATCGGTTTATACACTGATGATGAGGATATTGTTGTGTGACATGGGAGGTACACCATCCCGTGAGCTGGATGAAATTCAAGATGTAAAAATTATAAAATGGTTGGTGGTCACTTTCATTCATTTGTAGATTGTTTGAAAGCTGGGCATTCAGGCATGACATGTTACAGCAAAATATACAGAACTTCAGCAGTGCTATAAATTGGAAGAATTTGATACAAAACACATTGGCTTTTTATTTTAGCATTAAACACCTTGTTGAAATTTGTTTCTCTATTCTATCCCAAAAGTCACTTCTGAATTAGAAGGTTGTGAGCTCAAAGCCCAATATTGGGTCTTGAGAATAATAGTCTAGACTGAGAGTCCAGTGAAATGTCTAATGAGTGCTGAATTATCAGAGGTGCATCCATCAACTTTTGGGATAGAATAGAGAAACAATTTTTAACAAGGTGCTTAATGCTAACCTCAACATAGGAGTCATCAATCCCCTGGCAAAGCAAAAGAAAAAGAATGATAAAATCGCCTCTCAGTTTGTCAGTGCCCCAAATCTAAGTGCTGTAGCATCTGCGTGTATAGGAAATGGACAGAAGCAAAACAACCGCCTTGAACCAATTCCCAATTCCCCTGTTCACAATGTTGGGTTCAACAGCGTTAAGCATCTACCCAGCCAATGCCTCCCAAAGAGACTAAACGATTTCTGAGGTGAGCATCCACCTAAACAGAATTGTTAAGGTGAAACTGATTCAACACTCCACATCGGTTCATTATCTAATGACATGAGCTTGAATTGGACAAGTGTTTTGGATTGACCCGTTCTTTATTCCAGGCTTACATTTCTCTATTTAAAGTGTGTTGGATCTCTGCTTCAGAACTTGAAAGGTATTTAAGCTAATTAAATTTAATACATATACAAGCTACAATAATATTGTTCCTTCACCAGACAGACAACCAAATGAAATGTGGTAGTCTTTGATATGCCAGTGGATCTGATCGATATCCCTAAGATGTGACAATGATTTTTGTTATTGACTTTGTTGTTCAGGCTTAGTCATTTAATGTGTCTTGCCTATTTTAAAGAAAATAATTGCTTTGATTAAGATTACGCTCTAATGGAATGTTTAAATAGTGCTGATTTTCTAGTATTTTAGGATGTCAGTGTGGCTCAGTTGGAATTGTTCCTCCCCCACTTCTGGGTTAGAAGGATGTGAGCTCAAAGCCCAATATTGGGTCTTGAGATTAATAGTCTAGACTGACAGTCCAGTGAAATGTCTAGTGAGAGCTCATCAGAGGTGTGTCTATCGACTTTTGGGATAGAGAAAAGATCTTTTTTGTGCCTATTTTAGAATTCCTTAGAATATTTGTGGAGTCCTGTAGCACAGTGGTTAGAGCACTCGCCTCTCAAGCGAGAGACCTGGGTTTGATTCCCAGCAGGGTGAAATCTTGGGCAAATCTCCTTACTCCACATGCCTAATAATAATCTTTCAAGAAAAAAAAATTGGTCACTTCAATCCATGACTGTTTGTGGGACACAATTGTGCGCAATTGGCTGCCGCGTTTTGCCCACAAATTTACAGTCAATTCACTTTACAGTTTATTCCATGAAGTGCTTTGAGACGTCTAGAAGACGTGAAAAGCGCTATATCAAATGCAAGGATTATTATTATTTATGAAAGCCTGAAAAATCAGGGTCGGTTCGTTGTTGGGATGCGGCTCAATAATAAGGATGAACTTATCAATTTTACAGAGTCCCGTTTCAATGGACTACTGCTACCCTTTAGCCTGTTCCATTATAAATTGAAATAATTGGTGAGGATTTAATTGCAGAGTTTTAATGAACCTTCCATTTACCACTGTTCTGCAATTGGCTTCTTGACTGAAAAAAATTTAAAATTCTTCATGTGGCTTGAGTCTAACAATGGCTAACATATTTATTGGTGGAAAGCAGACAAATAGATTAACTTGAGGCTCAATCAGGGTATCCCTACCTTATTTGCTTACCAAACCAGTTCAGCCCCAGAGAGATTCCGTTTGCCTCTTTTCACTTACTACTCAACTGAATATTGGCAGTTATTGCAAAGCCTGGTCCTTTCTTCACAATGATCCTGTCTTCTCTTTAACCTGGGGTCCGAGCCAATTGTAGTGCTGCTAATGCTGTTCCAACAAAGATCAAGTACAAACCTGATACCTTCCTGATCTGCATGGCTCAACCACTAACTGAGCAATCCATGGATATTTTCTGGTTTTCTTCCCAAGCTTTAATGCAGTCGATTAATTCTGTTCAAAAAAAAAAGTAAATGTTTAAAGTGAAGTAACTCACACTATTTCCATGTCTCAGTTATTAAATTACTACTTGTAATATCTCTCTGCTTATTCTGTATAGTTTCCATTTTCCTCTGACACTTCGCTTACATTAATTATACTAAATTAATTAAAATTAATATCTGACAACTATTTGATGAAAATACATATTTAATTAAAATTGTAATCAACGGGGTATTTTAATATCCCTCTGATCACACTGTAATTCGTTTTTTTTTCCCATTACATATTTGAAAAGGTCTGTTCCTTCACTGTCATATCATTATTTGGTAGTTTCGATTATATGAAACTTTGGAACTGCATTTCAGCTATTGTTACCACTTTAATTCTGATTATCTTTTAAAGCTGTGTGTAAAAGCAAGGAAGATTAGAGTTCAAAGGAATAGGAGCTAAAGGGTATGTGACTATCATTTAATGTTGAAATATTAAACAATTCATGAAAATGTAATGTTTTACGGTTTAGAATTGTGAAAGTGCTAATCTACAGATTAGCTGTAGGAAGTTCAGTAGCTGCTGAATTTTAATATTTTTGGATATTGAGTATCCTGTGAGTAAATATAGGTATCCATATTACAGCTATTAGATGAAGCCTATAAGGGAGGCTAAATGCAACATCACCATACACTTATGTAAGGTTCTGAGGTGAAAGTTCATCCCCTGAGTTTAGTGGCTCCTCTTGACTCGCAAGATCACAAAATTGGTTTGGATGACGAAGGTCCTTTGGCCCATCCAATCTCATCCTTCCATACCATTCCCCCATCAAAGGATCAAGCTGCTTTTTAAATGAGTTAATTATCCTGGCAACCTGTTGATTATACCAATAACAACAAGATTACATTTGTATAGCGCCTTTCACGTTGGGAGAACGTCCCAAGGCGCTCGACAGAGTACAGCATTTCAGACCTGAGCTGGGGTTGGGGGGGTTAAGGGATGGGAGGGGAAGAGGGGTGGCCGATCATGGTCGAAGAGGAGGGTCTTGAGGCGGGACTTAAAGGAGGCTAAGGAGGGGGTGAGGCGGAGTGACTGGGGGATGGAATTCCGGAGGTTGGGGGAAGAGTGGCTGAAGGCTCCCCTGTCAATGGTGGGGCGGGTGGGTCGGGGAACGTGGAGCAAGCCAGAGCCGGCTAAGGGTAAGGAACGGGCAGGTTGGTAGGGGGTTAGGAGGTTGCAGAGCTAGGGTGGGGTGAGGCCATGGAGGGCTTTGTATGTGAGGAGCAGGATCTTGAACTGGATCCTCTGAAGGATAGGGAGCCAATGGAGTCGGGCGAGGGGGGGGGGGGGGGGGGGGAGATGGGGTTATGGAGTTTGGTGCGGGAGAGGACACGGGCGGCAGAGTTCTGGATTATCTGCAGCCTGTGGAGGGAGGAGTTGGGAAGGCCGACAAGTAGGGCGTTTGCACAGTCGAGCCTGGAGGTGATGAAGGCACGAACAAGAGTTTCAACGGCCTGAGGGGTGAGGTAGTGGCGGAGTCGGGTGATGTTATGGAGGTGAGGGAAGGCAGAACGGGTCATGGCTTGAATGTGGGGGAGAAAAGACAGTTAAGGGTCGAACAAGACACCTCGGTTCCTGACTGACTGGTGAGTTGTAGTGTGCGACCATGGAGGGTGATGCTGCCGGAGCCTGAGGTGCAGAGGCACTGGTGTGAGCCAATCAGGAGGGCCTCAGTCTTGTTCACATTCAACTGTAGGAAATTTGCCCTCATCCAGGACTTGATGTCCGACAGACAGTCTGTCTTTGCAGGCCTTTGTGAGTGAAGAGCAGATCTATTTACATCACTTGCATGTGTCTGTTTCCAGCAGGCTATTTGAAGTGTCTGCACCCTGGTGTGGCAGTATATACAATTAATGTAAAAATAAATATTGCAGCCCAGAATGAGGATTTTCTGTTGGATATTCTGTCTGCGGCAGTGTAAATTTTCCTTTGTAGATTGTGCCTCGAAAGCCTGAGCTTAAAATTCATCAGAAGTTCTGCTGAGATTTGGTTTCTCTTCAAACTAATGGGTATCTTTCCATTTCCGACCTCATGCAAGCGACTCCAAAAGGCCTATGAAGTTTGTGTTTTAATGGTCAGTGAGAAGGAAGGTATCGTGTTTAGTGCAAAAAAGCTTTTGTCAGGCTGACACAGCTTTACTGTGTACCAAAACTACTAAAATGAATTTTGAATGATAATTTGATCAGACAGATGTAATTACAGAAGTTTGCATAGAGATAGTTCACGTATTCTGAAAATTTTCAGCAACAGAAAGCTCAGGAATAATTTTGTGAGCAAGGTCAGATGAATGTAGATTTCAGTATTAAACACTGCAGAGTGCCTCTGATGATTCCTTTTCTCCAAAATTTGTTAGATCAGCAAGGTCAAACACAGACCTCAGTTCCAAACACAACTCTGACTTTCTGTATTCACCCAAGGCCCCAAGATAAACCCTAAAGAGCCTATAACATATATTTTTTTATTTTACAATATATGTCCTTTTTTCTTGAACGGATTGAATTTGCCTTGCTATGAAAATATTGTTGTACTCTGTTTGAAAATGTCAAGAGGTGTTATAAAAATGTTGGACTGATTGTCTGTGGATGAGATTTGCATAAGTAGTTTATCTCCATTGACAATAATGTGAGTGTTACTGTGCATGTGGCAACTCTAATTTTGTTGCCCTTTCATGCTTCCATTGTTCTTAATGGCAGAAGCATTCCAGATGCATTATAAAATGGATTGCTGTCTCTTTAAATTCATTAATCTAATGGGATTACACTTCATTTACTGTACCCCAAGTAATATTTAAGTTTCAGAAGAATACTGTACGTAACTAATGTGCATTTGATTCAGAATTATTTATTTCTGAGCAGCTCTCATTTCATGCTTCACCAAGCTGAATGTGATATTAGTGTAAAATTTTAGCGCAAGCTGCTTCATCATCAGTAGATATTCGTCCAATGAAGCATGAAGCTGTAAAACTCTATGTGAAGTGAATGACAACACGACTGCCGTGTAAATTAAGATAAACTCTCATGTCGGGAGGGCGGGGGAAGTGGAGAATAAATACGGGTACAGTGGAGCTATAAAACTTGTGTATTTCATCTGTTATTAGCAAATTTGTGTTGGAGATCAGAGAGGTCAAAATTGTCCTTGGGCCACAAAGACAAATGAGTCCCAATAGAGCTTTGAAAAACTCACAGATATTAATGGAGTGCTATGAAACCTGCCTATAATCATCGAAAGGTTCATCTGAATTTACTCCTTAAAAGGCAAGTGGTCCCTATATTCAGTTATTCATTTACAGTAATAGCATTTGGGACCACCATTGCCTGAAATCCAACTTAATCGCCACTATAAATTGGTTGAGCTGTATCCTGAATCAATATTTGTGCAATTTTGGATCCGTTCAGGGATAAGGTCTTGCATTTGTAAGAACTACCGATCGAGGTCCCAACTAAATTCTTGACTGCTTTGTTTCAATCGCCACTCGCAACTAACCCCTCTTCCCCCACGCCATAAAGATGTTTGGAAATAAATCTTGGGTTGTACCCATTCCCTTTGTGATAAATAATTTTAAAATGGTTAAAACGATAAATGCATTCAATTCATGTACAATTAATGTGGGTATTGTATACTAATAAAATTGTCTAGAAAGGTTTGTATAGTATTCAGATGAGAATCAGACCAGGAAAGCTTTATAAACAGTGAGCTGATTAATAAGATGCATTGTGATTTTTTTATAGTCATGTCATTAGTGTATTAGTTTTGCAACCTTTCTGGGGTACAAAGGGTTCATTACTTTAATAAAACTTAATTACAGATCTGCTCCTGGGATTAGATCCACATGTGATATACATTTTAAGCATTTTCTGGAGATACTCTCCCTGATCAAATACACTTCTCATTTGACAAATATATTTCAAAACCATTACCAGTTTTATATCTGTTAAATTCGTCAAATCACCACGTGATTTATTGTACTTCAGTTTGAGAGCACCATACACCATTTAGAAAATGTATTACAAAAGATTAGAAATGTTAACAATAAGAATTCACTATTACAAAGGTTTATCTATATGTGAGTGTTTTAAGTATAATATCTGTTGTATCTCTCATGGATATAGTTTATTATTGTTTATTATTAATAATAAATTAATCCTTATATTTGATTTAGTACCTTCCCATGTTATCAACTTGTTATTCAAATTGCTTCACGGGATTTAATGTAAAGTGTAGTGACTGTATTTGCATTATCCAATTGAACAGTTAGATGACATCTCAATTTAATTTCTCTTCCAAAGGACGGCACATCTGACAATGGGTTGGGGGTGTCAGCCATGTATAAGGTCAAAATTTTGCTGTGAGATTTTGTCCTGTCCTGCAAAGATCATGGAGAAAATCTTGCTCTAATCCTGAAGGTGCTGACACCAGCTGCTATGTGTTCTATGGAAATATGGTGTCTGTTCTTCCTGGGTGATATTAGCAGCGAGTTTAGGAAACTAAATAACTCTGAGGGGTTCTCAGCTGAATTTGATTTTGACCTCATCTGATGTGCACAAATGTGAACGTTCCAGCAGGATTCACTGGATAGTAATCCAAATGGTAATTGTGTCAGATTTTATTCCCCATCCCAATCCTGAAAATCCTCAAAGCAACTGTAGTGTCCCTACTGCAATCCAATTGAGACTGCCTAATTCAGCATAGACAGATTTTATTTAAATGAAATCCCAGAGGGGAGGATTTACTCGGTGTGTGTGTTTACCACTCCTGAATCCTATAAATTATCTTGCCTATTCTTCCTTGTCCAACTTGCTTTGCCCTAATTCTATCCATAGCAGAGTAAAGGTGAGGCATTTGAAATGCTAAATGTTTTAATGTTCTTATCACAGGTGAAAGAAATTCAGGAAAGACAAACAGGAATATGTTTTAGGGTGCTGTGAGGGAGGGGAAAGGAAGAGAAATGAAGCAAAAATGAAACAGAAAGATTTGTATCTGCACTTGGACTGAGCTCCTGTGTAATATTTGGTGATTTGATTATGGATGTGTTCATGCAATAAACTTGAATAAAATGGTAAAGGAAATAAGGAAATTTGAGAGACCGTGAATCTCTTCGATCCTTTGAGACTTAAGTGGAATATTTTAATCCGACTGATTTATTTTTTGGAAATGTTTTATTCTCGCATATTTATATTCCAATGTCACGTTCAGTATTAGAAATTTACATAAAATTACATTTCCAAAGGTTATTTTGGTAACATTTCTATTTTGCTTTAGCTGCTGTGGGAATTTAACAGTCCGGGTTTTTAATTGCTTTTGCATACACAGAGAGCTTAGTTCTGTTCTCCCCTTTTGCCTTCATAAAAGCAACATCCACTTGCTTTATTTTAAAATTTCTGTTTTAAACAGTGCCGTTTTTGATTTACAATTCTGTTTCTTATGTCCAGGCTTGTTAAAGGGTTGATAGCTCTTAAGAAGTCCTGATTTAAAGCTTATTATTTGTCTCCGATTTTTGGGTTCCATCCTATTGTAGTTTCAATAGAAGAAATATTATTGAATACCAAGTCTTTTTTTCAGTGAGGGTGGTCCAAAAGTATTGTCTAATTAAATTCTGTAGATTAAGTAACACATGCCTGATGTTTTGTTTATCGGACAAATTCTTTTGCGATGTTAATCTTCAGCACATACAAGTGCTGAATCTGATCCCACTTAACCTTATATTAATAGGCTTACAACCATGTAAGCCTGAGCAGACACATTGGCGTTAAGGTTGGCTATCTGGATGGGTGTGTGTGTGAAAAGATGTATACTTTTTTCAAAAAGAGAAAAATCGCACAGTTGAGAGACTTGTGCTCCTAATGTGAATATAATGTGGAACTCATGTTGTATTTGTATTTGTAGAATCTGGTGTGATTTATTTGTTTATGCAATGATTCTTTCAATATTTATATTTGAAGAAGTTTAACTTTGAAATTTCAGATTTTTGCTTTATTTCTGCTTTGCTTTGTTGCTGTTATAAGATGGCATGAGAGTTTTTTTTTACACAGCCTTTGTGCTGATGGTTTCCACACCATCAGTAGTGACTGGTGTTTGAAGATGTGACTCCATATACATAGTGTCTTTCCATTTATTCTCATTTTAGACATAGATTGGGAGAGAGGGAATAGATATGATGTAAACACTTAGCTGCCCTAAGATTTGTATGCGTTATTTCAGTTGTGTCACAGACTCAATCCAGGACACTGAAGCCAATTGTAAGATTTGTGTCGCTAGACTGATTGAGATCAACCAACTTTAGTACAGGACTGAGACCAAACCGTATCCAGCTTATTTACACTAAATGCCACCATGGCCATATAAACAAGTTGGACTCTGGTGCTATTTTTCCATCGGCTTGACACTTCATTTGTTGCCAAATTCCAGGCCATTAACTGTAAGTGTAAGTACATCTTGTACAATCAAAATGCTTGGCTTTTGAGGCTTATGTTTTAATGAAAGCGGAGTGTACATGGAATTGAATTGTTCCTTAAGGAAGTCCATATTTGTTTGCAAACCATGAATGTTATTCCCTCGGAATATACAGGAGTCTGATTTAACACAGAATGAGAGGGACCCTGAGTATCACATATGATTAAAAATAAGAGATAATAATAATAATCCTTGCATTGATATAGCGCCTTATCACGTCTTTGAGATGTCTCAAAGCGCTTCACAGAATATACTGTAAAGTGAATTGACTGTATATTTTGTGGGCGAAACTATGATAATAATCCCTCCAAAACCAATAATAAATTGGTCATTTTCAATCTACGACTGTTTGTGGGACATTGCTGTGCGCAATTGGCTGCCCACAAAGATACAGTCAATTCACTTTACAGTGTGTTCTGTGAAGCGCTTTGGGACGTCCTCCCGACGTGAAAAGCGCTATATCAAATGCAAGGATTATTATTGTTGTTATGATGATGATATTAAAGGCAGATTAACAAATACTTAGCTATGTTGCAGAAGTTTTTATAAAATCCAAAATTTCACTAACTTTACAACAAATTACTGTCATGGGATAGCACCAAAGAAATTATTCAGCAAGATAATGCTGAGATTTTGTTTCTCCAAACCTCCTGACATTGACACTTGATTAAGTCTTTCCTTCATTGTGACATTTAGATGTACTTTTTACGTCAGGTGCTGCAATCAAGATAGCTTGTTTACATTTCATCAAAGTATTTTACCATGAGATATTTGGATTATGCAAGCAATGAATTATAACTTGCCTTTAGGTGGTTCCATTGTCAATCAGATAACAAACCCAGATAGAACACTTAATGTTTGCTGGAGACATAGACGTTAACAAGTGTTGGGATCGCAGCTAATGATGCATTTGCATTATTTAAAGCTTCCGAATTCTCCTGAACTGAATTCACTTAACATCCTGGGTAACTCATTGGGTTTGGACTTTGGTTTGGATGATTCTGGGTTTAAATTTTGGTGGTTCCCCTTAGTCCTTTTAAAATTGAGACATCAGGAGGAGGTGGGAAATAAACTGAGCAGCAGATTGCACCATGGTAAAAGCAGATAGATCTGCTACAATCCAAAGTACTGCTGATATTGAGGTTGACCAGTCAGTTTGACTTGTCATGTTTACTTGTGCCAAATTCATGTGGAGGACAGTGCACCGAGTGATTTTACACCCTTTGAAACACCATTTTTAATGCTCCACACTGCATTAATGTCCAAAATAAAAGTAGCAATATCAACCTCTTCAATTATCACCATTCTTTCTGTCCTGGTCAGAGGAGGGGAGGAGGTGCAGGGGTTTTATATTTTGCTGTGGTTCAACTTTATTTGAATAGTGTTTCCTTTTTTTGTTACAGGCCAAACATTTGGAAAAGAAGGAAGCGGAACTTGAGCGACTTGATGCCTTTTATAAAGAGCAGTTGGCAGTTATTGAAAAAAAGGTCAGAATAAAAATATTAATTTGTGGAGACTGAGGTTCTGTACTCTATGGTTTTAACACCTTTTTTTTTCCTTGTTGGCTATAATTAGTTGTCTCTTAAAGGAAAGCTAGGGCAGATGGTATACAATTGTGAGCATGCCATGTAGTGAGATTAACATTGATTCCTTGTCCAAGCACCATGTAGAATGCTGTAGAACAGGAAATCAATAGGATTCCCTGTAATGCTGTCCTCTTGAGTCGTTTACCCTTCAATAGCATTGTAATAATCTGCTGTGGTCAATTCATGATCCAATGCTGGTGTAGGCAATCTAAGAGAAGAAAACTAGAATCGAATCGAAAACTAGAACTGAAATAAAATTAGTAATACCATTCTGATTGCAAACTTTTTTTCATGTTTCTTTACAGGTAGTCAGTTCCATTATGGGCAAATTTATACCAATTATGCATTTGAAAGTGTTCCATTTTTTTCCTCATTTTCTCTCACTTCATTCGATAGTACATTTCCACGCGATCAGCAGCTCTTCAATGCAGGTATTCTTCCTTCATGAGGCTGGACAGACTTATGTTGAAGCCATTGGAAAAGATGTAGGGAAAATATAGCTCTTTTGGCATAAGCCATTTTGGCAGCTTCGCAACCTCAGAGGGCAGTACAACTAAACTCAATTCCTATTGCCACGAACAATGTGGGAACTTGCACTTTCTAGAAGAAGGCTCAATGTCAACCCGTCAGAAGTAGGGAAACAGGCCTTAACCAATTCCCTGTTAAGATCAGCTAACACTGCACAGTTTGCTTCAGGATGTCACCAGAAAGATGCTTGCATTGTGGGTTAGTAGGAATTATCATTTCATAAATGTCTGCAGACCAACATATTAACAGAGCACAATAGCAAGGAAATATTATAACAGCAAAGAACAATCTTCAATGAGGAGCTCACTCGTTCCCCAAATTCTTTAACATTTTGGGATAAAGGCCACAGTAATCTGTTCCATAGCACATACCGTGTGACCACACTTATGGCATGTCGCAATACCGATCAGTGTTTTTGTGCCTAGCATGAACGTTGTTGCTTTTTTAACTTAAAGAAGCAGCTTTGGTACTTGTTTCAACCCATTAGAGTTCTAGGAATTAATTTGATGAAAATGCCAGTAAAGTTGAAGAAAAATCTATATAAATATTCCTAGTTTGGCATTTTATTGTGCAGGTCTGAAAATTAATGAGAATTTCAAATATCATCTAAAACCTCAGATCTGCCTTAAGGTATTGACTGTTAAAATGGGCTGTTGATTTGCTACTACTGCAGGGGTTATGCTTAATTGCATAGTATTGGGAGAGTAGAATTGTACGCTTTTAACCAAGTAAATTAAACACACCAATGGTGGACCGACTGAACCAATTGCTGCTGCGTGTGTTTGCTTATTGCACTGCGGGTTATTGCCTTGTGTGGGAGTTTTTGGTACTCTGCCTGGATTGAGAGAGAATTCTAATGATGGGAATTACGTTTGGTATAAGGCATTCAGTAATAAATTGGATGCCAACCTTGGTGCATCTAAGTGCAGATCACTGTGAGCGAATAAAGTTTGGAATGAGTTTGTTCTCTGTGGTCTCTCTGTGGGAAACTGACAATTAGTGATGTCCATTAGGGACAATAGCTGAAATTGAGGTTTTATTTGGTATTAGTATCAACCCGGTCGGGCAGCTACTGTGCAAAGTTGCTCATAATTGGGCAGTAAATTGGCACACTCATACTGGGTCTAGGAATTGCTGGAATGGGGGAGGGCATGGTTCAAATACTCTTTTGCTGTTTGATTATATTGCATTTTGAGGGTAGAATCTTGCGTGCTTTTAACCAGTACTATATTTGCTTTGGCAAGCCTTTATGCTGACTGGTTGCAAGAAACAGAAAAATGATCCAGAAAGTTGACCTCTCTCACTCTGAACACAATCCATTTAATAAAATTAAAAAGATCTGATTTACCTGAGAATATGTTTATTTGACAATGAACTGGACAACTTGTTTAAGCAACCCATTAATTGCCCTGTTTTAAGGGGTTAACTGTTCATTATCTCCGGACATGTCCTAACAAGAAGTGAAACATTAGAGATGTACTTAAACTGAGTGTACCTCTGAATGTCCTTAAACATAACATTCCAAGACATTTTGATAGCATCAAAAGCTGTATTAGGATCATTTATTTGAACTTGCATGGGGGTGAGGGATAGGTATTTCTAAAAATATCCTTTCAATTTTCTTCCATGATTTTTTTTATGTGGGAGGCACAGTATAAATATAAATTGTGTTGCTATAAAACTATTTATTGAGGCTTAGTGTCAGGAGCAAACTGAGGATTCAGCGGAAAAAATAGGGGAGAGTTTGAAAGAAATTTCTTCCTTCAAATTTTCGGGTTTGAACTTCCCATTACCACAGGTGGCTATTGAGGCCTGATCAATAGAATCATTAAAAAGAATTGGATAACAACCTGAGCAGTCAAAATATTAGGGATATATGGAGAGAGCTGAGATTGATGGGGGATGGAGCGGGAAAAACTAGATGTAGGGGCACAGACATGATTGGCCTAATGGACTCCTATGCTTAACATTTCTATTTCTAGGGACATGATTACATAAAATGCTTTCCCAGGAATATGCTTTATGGTGCTGCAAAAATATTGTTAATACATTTGAATTCAGGAGATGCGTTTTGCCCACAAATATACAATCAATTCACTTTACAGCATATTCCGTGAAGCGCTTTGAGACATCTAGAAGACGTGAAAAGCGATATATCAAATGCAAGGATTATTATTAGTAGTATTATTATCTTTGTTATAAAAGGAAGAAATGTTGACATTTATTGAGGTTGGGTCTTAAGATTTTGTTCAAAAACAAGCAGCAAGGCAAAGCAGTTTTGAAAAAGAGGACAGGATAAACTGACTGAATATTACGGTTAGTTTATGGTAGTTTATATAAGTATTGTTAGGAAACGAAGAGACCTTGAAAATCCATCAAGATCTGATGATTGTACTGTGCTTAGAAGCTGGTTGAAAATTCTTGGGTTTAATGTGTTTCGCTTTCACTAATTTGCTGCTGAACCTATGTTGAGACCTTGACATTTTGAGCACATAAAACAGGCTTTGCAGTATTAAATTTAATCTTCACCATAATAGCATGAAATTCCCAGAAAGGGGCCCAACAGGTCACTCTTCCATACGGTGCCTTTAAGCTTTTGTGGACGGTTGCGAAATACTTTAATCTTTTACAACAATAATAAAGACCTAAATGTATTTCAAGATTACAATAGAGCTCTCAAACCTCTCCACTTTAAGTGTGAACACAAACTAACTGGCAAAATGGTGGCAAGCTATTATTTTGTAGTTCTTTTCAGCGACAGGAAGGTGTTATTCACCCACCAGTGATTCAGCATCGCAATTTTCTTCTTGGAAATATAATGACACAGTGGTGATCCGATGTTTTGATTCTGTGATGAGGAAATATTTATTTTATATTGTTGAGAATTAATGGATTTTCTTAAAATTCCATTAATTTTGAATTCCTTTCCAGCAGAATTTATTTTACACAATGGAGAATGGACTTGTGAAACAATTTACTAGTTAAGGTTGTTAAAGACCATATAAAATGGATTCAAGAGGCAACTGGGCATAATTCTGGAATCAGAAGGAATTGGAAATGTGCTGCAAAGGTAGGTAGCTGGAAATGAGAACTATCTTAAATTGTTGAGTCAGTTTCTTTCTTTCACCACACCCTGTCCTCTGGAACTCTGGACTGAAACCCCTTTGCCTTACTACTAGTTTTTTTAAAAAAAACTAAGAACCTGCCTCTATTTCTGTTGTACTTTTTCATTTTTAAAAAAAAGTAGCTTTACTCAAAGCAGACTTTCCTCTGGTTAATCTTCTGCTGTACACTAGTACACACTCCCAGGTCTCCAAGCCTTAGTTCTTAGTTTAACCTGTGCTTAGTTCTGATATTTAGGTAGCTTTTTACATTTCCACGCATAAGCAAAACATCATCATGGTGAAGACAGAGGAGGAATTGGGCAGCAGAACTAGTTAAGCCACGGAAGCCTTCAACATAGTCAAGGCTAAAGATGGCATAGCTGCCACGGGCCAACAAGCGTGTAATTGCAACATGAACCTGTAGTTAAATGTGTATCGCTGAGATGTACTCTGAACACAAAGGATATTTGTGAGAGAACACGTTTGTTATATTTTGCTTCAAATTCAAATTGACATTGGTCAGGCCATAACACTGACAATCCTAGTCTCCAAAGAACTTTGTTTTCTACTCGGTTGGAGAAATCTTTTAAATCCCAGCCAGCAATCTAGTGGAGACGTGATGTTTCAAGTCTTGAACTGCTTGCCTTAATATAACAGGAATTGGCATTCTTTTTAGACCTACATGCTGATCGAAAGCCATCAGCATTCTGTGTTGGATAGTCCTGAGTATGGAGTAAGAGTGTTTTTGAAAGTAGAACACTTTGCAGCTGAATAATCATAAGGGGAAGAGTGTTTTGCATTTAAAGCGCTCGTCCTTACATTCCCCTGTTTATTTTGCACCGGCAAACTCACCCAGTTTAAAGTCACACCATAATTCCTACTACAATACAATTTGTAACAGCTTTGGAAAATGCAAGCCCAACTAAATCAGAACGTGGAAGATGAGTTTTTCATTCTGTTACTGAATCGAGAAATTTAATAACTCTTCAGGAAACTCAATTAATGTCATTTCAATTTTGTCCAAAAAGAGGCTAATCCTAATAAGGCATGACAGCGATCATCATATCTGAATTAGATTAAATTGCATTGGAATATGAAAGCCTTACTTTCATGTTTTTTAGCCTAAATTAATAATTATTGTTGATAAAGGCCTGATGCCCTTATTGTTTACTGAAAGTCAAGTGTTAATAATCAAATTTGATTAAAAAAAACTTTCCTCTTCTTGCATATCTGGTTGCTCGTTGCAATAGGTTGCCTGTTTCACCCTATGATCTTTACTCTGTGTCTTGCGTGTTCTGGGAAGTGCTGTTCGCTAGAGCATTAGCAACATGAAGTTTCTTTTGATCTTCCGGATTGGAAGCTTTCAGCAGTAAGGCAGATAAACACTAGGTAATCTTTAGGGGTTGCTTGGGGAGAGGAGGAGGGGGGGGGAACCTACCAAAAGAGACAGAACTCATGTCAAATATTAATTTATTTCTCCTGTGTGAGGTGAAACATTTCACTTTCTTGGAATGTCTAAATTGTCTTTGTATTGGTATATTTTATAGCACTAAAATTCCGGTTTGATGGCATGATTGGGAGCTCTAGGCTTGCATTGTTTGCACGTGTTTCCTTTTGTATCGGAGATGTGATTCATTTTTTAACCTTGATTGGATATCTGAAACTACTAGTTTTATCGCATCCAATCATACCCTAAAGCTAGTTTTCCAAAGGTCATTCTAGTGAAATTGAATTAAAGACATAGAAAAATGCCATTTACTCATCAAATCAATGCTCTGCACAAAGCTGTACGATTGACTCTCATGCAAACTGCCCAATTCATTTAATCTCCGGAGGATACTTTCTCTCTGACCCACAAAAGTCTACTGAGCAATACTGAAGAACAGTATATCTCTCACCTTATAATATGTATACACCTTTGACCGGTTGTCTTCATTGCAATGACATTTCCATGCCAGCAGCTCAGGAGGCACATTTCAAAGATCCAACAAGATCAAGTCAGTCATCATTTTAAGAGACAGTATCAGGTCTCCCAGGATTCAAAGGATCGAAGACGATTGCTAAATACATTCATAAAATGGTCTTTACTTTGCTTCCTGTCTTCAGTGACCTTTGCTTGAGGACAGTTCCACAAGATATCAGTCTATAAGGATGGTGGCTTTATCTACTCAATTAATAAATAAATTGCGGTATAACCATGTGAACTTAGACACAAATACTCAGTTTTTGAAGCAAACATGCTATGAGATATCTCTGGGGTATCTATACTTGTGCACTTGATGTGTAAGAGGATAGGGTCAAGGCTGCTACTTGTTGGTTTGTACAAAACCAAGTATTTCTGTATCTAGTACTTGTCCAGTTATTTCTCGGGTCAGTCCCTTGCAGCTTCTCTGCAGTCCTTTTTACTCAGCAATTTCAGTTTAAAAAAAATCCCATTGTGATTCAAAATTGATTGTGTTACATTCTCCAAAAATGGAGCATTTTGTAACTATTCCCCCAGTGAGCGATAAAGCTGTGAAGAATTGGATGCGTTGAACTGGCTTCTACATTTCTGTATGATTTGACTGGAAAACAAAAAATGTGACCCATGAGTGTAGATCTAATGAAGCTTTTATATTGTCTGTCTTTCAGTGAGGCCATGTTTTTAAGAGATGTGCCTGCTTTACTTGAAGCGTCTGTCACACAAATTAACTTTTGGGAAAATGTGTTGTTGCAATTGTCCTTTGGTTACTACACGGTCTCAAATGGTCATATATTGTTCTCCTAGAATGCATATGGTGAAACCATTTGTAATGTGTTGTGAAAAGAAAAGTAGTACAGGAACTGTTGTATGAACGACAAAATTAAAACAGCCCACAGCTCCCCTGTTTTGAATTGTTTTAACTTCTCGTCTTCTGGTCCTCCCCCACCCGTGTATCTATCTTTTGTGCATTTGTTAATACAACAGATTTGTTTGTTAATGGTCAATGAAGAGTAAATGTAATTAGATTTTTGCTATTTTTGCTGGGAGGAGATACTAAACCCAGTGGTGCCAGGCAACAACATCAACATTCAAGACTAAAATGGCCCGATTGCTCAAAGACCCCTAGGTTAAAAACTAAGTCTCCAAGGGTGGTAGTTCACCTGTAGTACTCACTAATTCTTCTCAACTGAAAAATAAAGAGAAACCCAAAGAGCTTTATAGTTAAAGAATTATTGTAGAATAAGACTCTGCAAAAGCACTTTAGGGAAAGTGGAGGAGCTGGGATATGAAGTGAAGAATTGGATGTTTTATGCCTTTGTCTGCAGAATGCTGTGAAGATAGTTGTCTTGGTTTCTTCCGACTTTTCACGTTTCCGCCTTTTTTCTGAAGACAATGACTATTTTAGTTTCTCCATTCCATCACCCAAATGTCCTTCAACCAGATGCATTGGGTCAATGAATTGAGCTAATGAGTTCCACATCCTAGCAACCCTCTGTGTAAAGACAATCCTTCCAGTCTCTCCTCTGCTTTTGCAAACAATCCTGAGACCGAGTTGCCTGGTCACTGATTCCTCAATTAAAAGAAATTGTTTTTCCTTATTTACCTTACCGTGCTGTTTTAGAATCTTAAATTCCTCTCTCTTCTCCCCTTTCAATCTTCTCTGTTCCAGTTGGAAAAAAGCAATTTAGCCAGATGTATATTGTTTCATACCCTGTATCATCTGGGTGAATTCTTTCCAAGCTTCAGTGAAGAATCCAAACTGACTTGCAAATATATGCAGGGGCAAATAACTAACTATCTTGTGTGGAGTCCTGTAGCTCAGTGGTTAGAGCACTCGCTTTGCAAGTGAGAGACCTGAGTTCAATTCCAGGCAGAGGGCGAAACCTTGGGCAAGTTTCCTTACTCCACACGCCTAATAATAATCCCTCCAAAAACAAAAACAATAATAAATTGGTCATTTTCAATCTACGACTGTTTGTGGGACATTGCTGTGCGCAATTGGCTGCCGCGTTCGCCCACAAATATACAGTCAATTCACTTTACAGTCTATTCTGTGAAGCGCTTTGGGACGTCCTCCCGACGTGAAAAGCGCTATATCAAATGCAAGGATTATTATTATTATTATTATTATCCCTTCAGAACCAGTCACCCACTTTTCAGGCAGTTGTCAGCGAGCTGAATATTCAACAGAAGCATTGGAGCAAACTCCAGAGACACCACAGTCAACATTCAGGCGGATTAAAATTCTCTAAAAGTTCCATTTTGACAGCCATCGAACGTGATGCAAACGTTTAACTTCCAGCTCAAGAGGTTATGAAATATAGAAAATCAAATCAAATTAATTGAGCAGTCTGCCCTTTTTGTTAATAGGGGCAAATTTCCTGTGTTTGAGTGGGAGAAGGTTAAAGAGAGTGATTTTAAGAAGGTCTTCTGAGTTAAAAATGTTGCAAGAAGCCTGAAGTTTGACAGTAGCCAGTTTCTTGCTTAGTTTAAATGAAAAAGTAGTACAATTCAAAACTTTGTAGTTTTGGTTTTGCTACATATTGCACAAACGGACAATTTTCAAAAAAATCTGAAATGTGTCTGCGTCCAGTAATAATAATAATACTTGTATTTAATAAAGCGCCTTCTCACATTGTTGAGACATTGCAAAGTGCTTCAAGATTTTACTGTGGATTGGTGGGAAAACACAGCAACCAATTTGCACACAGCAGTGTTCCACAAACAGATGTGAAGTGAATGAACAATCTTATTTACAGGCGCTCTGGGACGGTACTTCGCGTGAAGGGCCTATATAAATGCAAGTTGTTATTATTTGGGGAACTGTTGGCCAGGACACCAAGAGAAACTCCCTTCTCTTTTTGAGAAGTGCCTTGGAATCATTAACATCCACTTGAACAAGCAGTCAAGGTCTTGGTTTAACTTCTCATCCAGAGGATGTCACCCCCAATAATGCTGCACATAATGCTGTGGAGTTCTGTAGCTCAATGGTTAGAGCACTCGCCTCACAAGCGAGAGACCTGGGTTCGATTCCTGGCAGGGCGAAGCCTTGGGCAAGTTTCCTTACTCCACACACCTGATAATAATCCCTCAAGAATAAAAAACAGTAATAATTTGGTCACTTCAATCCATGACTGTTTGTGGGACACTGCTGTGCGCAATTGGCTGCCGCGTTTCGCCCTCAAAAAGGCAGTCAATTCACTTTACAGTATATTCTCTGAAGTTCTTTGAGACGTCTAGAAGACGTGAAAAGCGCTATAATCAAATTCAAGGATTATTATTATTATTATCCCCAGCACTATTTGCCTAGACAGTTCAATGTCCCGACATGGGCTTGAACTCACAATCTTCTGACTCGGAGGTGATAATATTGTCAACTGAGCCAGGCTGATACCTGACGCATACTTCCTATATACATATGCAGTACCTTGTACCAGGAGTTTCTCACGTCAGTTTTACCCTTGATACCCAGTGGAATCAATGTTTGAAGGCAATGTATCAAATCCAAGTACTTATCAGCATAAATTGCTTAACTTTATCCTTAAAGTGTACAGTGTCATTGTGTGGCAGTTGTCTGTCTTCAACTTGTAACAGTTGAGTTGACATGCATATTAACCACTCCAGATTAATTCAATGTTATCTGTTGGCCGTCAACTCGTGAGTTACTTGCATTTGTCAAGCATTCTATCATTTTCCTAAGCAAAACAGAATCTAAATACCTGATAGATGTCATTGGTTCTGTTTGGAAGTCGGATTCATTATTCTGTTGTACTGTACATGGCCAGTGCTGATATGTAACTGTCAGCAATGTAGTATTAAAAGTAGATTGGTTAACATTGTCATCTGACCTTCAACAAAGTTCCTTGATGAACAATTCCCACTTACTCGGTTAATAATTAGAACTGTGACGCAAGTTTGAAGAGTGACATAGCTATCAAAGATTGACGTTTTTGTTGTAGCTTATTTACATAGGCTTATGTTTTTCTCTTGGATTCCCCTTTGCATTTCTCAAGAGGCTGTTCTGGATCAAACCCATCTTATCAGTTGATTGCAGTTTGACTTAGCAGCCAATTATACAGTATTATATTTTGCCTTCCCTCCTTCTGTGAGGAAATATACCCTCCCACTTTAGTAATATGCCCACTGAGATTGGGAGCTCCCGGTGTGAGCCCTTACATTGCCATTTCATGGTGTAACACATCGATATACTGCTAGCCACTAGGCAATACTTGATCATGTACCTTGCTCCATCACTCCATTTAATTTGTAGATTATGTCAGAACCCAAAAGCAATAAAGAAAAAGCTGTAGAGATATTTCTCCATCCCCACATCTCCCCAGCAGATAAAAATCCTCTTTGCCTGTCCTCAGCAACATAGAAATCATTGTTTCCCATGGAGTATATATTGCAGCCTGCACCTATCCCTGTATCCTCCAATGCTGTACCCAACCATTTCTCTTTTGAATTGCTAGGCAAGTTGAGTTGTTTCAGATGGTAAGTTTACTGCCCTGTTTTCACCTTAATATGAATGTGACCGTTCAAATTTAACATGATGAAGGGGGAATATTCAAAGTAAGAGGAGGTAGAAAAGGAAATAAAATTGAGAAAAAGAAGAAAAAGTGGCAGATGGAATACAGGGAAGAGGGAAAACAATAGAAAAATCAGACAATGTGTTGAAATTGAAGTTTTCAAACCCCCCTGAAAGCATTGAGAATGAAAGGATGAATCCTCATCCATTTTTTACCAAGGCATTTGATCATGTAGAGCACAATTCTACAATATTTTCTCCAGGCTATTATATCATTACTTTTTTTTAAGATTTCAATCATGCCAAATAAAAACTTTCATATAGCTGTTAAATGAAATAGCACACATCACAAAATACATATTCCAGATACTGTATACTTTATTGATGTATTGATGTATTGCTTTGAGCCATTCAAATATCCGGCCTTCTAGAAGCAATGGTATATCCATTTCAGATATTTCCCGTTCATGAAGCCCTTCATGGGAATTTTTATCTGTGAAATGTCTTGTGGGCTCATTTGCAACAAAAACAACAGCAAATTACATTTGTGTAGTGCCTGTCACGTCGGGAGGAAATCCCAAGGTGCTGGACCGAGCTGTGTTTATGGGTAGCCTCATACATGACTTCTAACCTTCAATATACACAGTCACTACACTTCACAATAAATCCTGTGAAATGCTTTGAGTTGTCAATATGATGTGAAACACACTTTTTAAGTGCACAGAAACACCGCCCAGCGTGAAGGGCGCTATATAAATGTAAGTTGTTGTTTTGAATGCAAGAATTATTATTATCGGCTAATTCAGAACAGAATTTGAACCTGAAACCTACTGCAATTAAGTAATTAAGGGAGATTTTGGTCTGTCTTTGGCTCTGAAAGACTTCAGCTGAGCTCCTTCTCCCAGACTCTTTCTTCTTTCCTCCCCCCCTCCTCTCTCCTCCTGTGCAATTGCCATGTCAGCAACGGCATTGTTTTTAGAGTCCATTCAAAGTGTGTTTCTTTAATTGAAAATGTTCCTTCCAGTGGTGGACCTATTAAATTCAGTGCATTACATGGAACACTTGCATTATACATGAGCGAGAACTAAAATATTCTGGTCATTACAATATCTAAAACCATAATTAACAGCGATAGACACGAGAGGTGTTTACATTGATCGTGTGTGTGCAATTCGTGTTTTTTTGTAAAAAAATCTGGTGATTAAAATTTCACGGACTGATCAGGTTTGCTGTAATGAGATTTAGCATAATTTGCATTGTAAGGCTGGCCTTCCTGTGTCCTCTCTTTTGTACTTGTCCTTTCTTTAATGAATTAATAATGAGAACTAAATTGACGCCTACAATGTAGGACTGTCTCTCTCTTTCCCCTACCCCCCCCCAATCATCTCAAACTGTGTACAGTGAAAGCTGCATAGGTTGTAAAATGATACTTAGAAGGTTGCATGACAAAGCTGTTCAGTTGCAAGGGAATAGGCATAAATGATGTGGAGCTCTACTCATTGCAGGAAGAGAGGTGACATACAACTGAATGCAGCATTAAATAGACCAGTTCCCATGTGTTCTCTGACACAGACTGAAATTTACACTGGTTGTATACCTATTTCCTTGCAAATGTTAAATGTACATTCTCGTATATTGTGTCGTCTTATCTGAAAGCAAAATGGTCCTTTTTTTGTAAGCTGACAGTTACTTTTTCTAAACTCCTGTATGTATCAAAATCTAACTTCTGATTTTAATTTCACTGTAACATTACTATTTTCATGCTGTGGTTAAGCAGTTTTTTATAATCTAGTTTTCTATCCTTGATCAGTTTCACAAGAAAATCTCAGCCAACAAAATCATCCAAGCAATGATTTTAGGTGGAGTCGTTTATTCTGTGTTGAACGATTTCTGAAAAGTAGTTTTGTGAAATGCATATTATTTGTTTTTGCTAAATATACAGAAGCAATCAAAAACTCTTGCCCGATATGACAGATTCTATTTTGGATACTCTTTATTGAGTTGATCGGGGTTGCATGTTGTGTTTTATTAAGATAAATGATATCCTTGCTGGGGAAAAATAGTGATCCAACTCACTGAACCATCCAAAACATGTGAACAATGTTTGTAGCATATTTTCAGTTTACTGGGATTAAGCAGAGGCCAGAGCTGTAGATTGTTCCACAGAATAAACAGCTACAGTGGATGCCGGGTATTTGAAATTCATCAGCTGTTCCTTTTTTCTATCTCTTCCGTGCTCTCACTCTGTTCTTACTGTCCACCCAGCGCTCTTGTTTTTGGCAACCATATTTGTAGCAGGCAAGTAGCTGCAATTTCTATTTGAGTGCAAATAAGTTTAACCTGTCTGTGCTTCGATTCCTACATTGTGTGCAATAGTCCTGGTGCTGACAGCAACCTGCCTTGCTCAAAACTCATCTAAACCCAATCTGTTACGCAATGAGCACCAGTTTCTCTGAAAATGTTTCCAAAGCTGAAATACCTCTTAGTCAGGACTATTTTGGATATGCAGAAGTCTATTGTACTGTAATCCTGTGTGGCAATATAGTGCCTTATGATGTATTGTGAGGAGGGGTGCCTGTAGGGAGGAACAGATTAGCCACCTCCCCATGCATTTCTTTACAAACTGTATTTTCCATTAATTTTTTATATTACATTTATATAAATCTTATATGGCATAATCGTCTGAGTTCTGGTGGAATGGCACACACTGAGCCACCATGCAAACCCTTAAATACACACAATAAACCAAATATAAAATGTGCAAAGTCTGGGACTAATCCTGCAATTGCATCTGGCTGCTTGCAAAGTATGGTGGCGGGCAGCTCAACAGTCTTAAAATTGGACTTTCCAGAGCTGTTGAGAGATTTGTGCAGGTCTAAGATTTAGGAATTAAATGTAGTCAGCCTGAACTATTTTGCAGTCGAATGGCAATGTAATAAGTAAATCAGTTTTTTTTTCCAGCGCCTGGTGAAGCTGTTTCATCGAGATTGTCGTTTACCTTGTCCTTTTTTTTGGAGAGAGAAAGCTGTGAAAGCTTCTGATCTGCTTGCATTGCAGAACATCTGAATAGTAAGTCTCATCTTGTGAGTTCACTGCATAGCAACCAGGAAAACACAACCAGTTAATGCTCTGAAACATTGCAGCATTTTAACCAGACAATGTAAATATGATTGCTTTTTAGATTGTTTGCAAGACCTACAGATCTTAAAGTCTCCAATTAAAATTGATAATCCTGAAATAACTTGAATTAATGGTTTGTGGAGGAAGAAATCCAGTTTAAAGTTCTCCATCGTATGTTTTAGAAAAGCAGTTAACTTGAAATGATAGGTAAATGACAGTGACATGCTTAAGGTGTAACTGGGTGGATCTGACTGACTGAAAAGTTGATTTAAGATCAAAAAAGGAATGGGAAGGAAATGATTATAGAACAGAACATTTACTAAAGAGATTGTAGTTAAGAGAAAATGTTTACTCACAAGGTTTGTCTCCATGGCTTGACTGCTATTTGGGTGTGGTGCACATTCAAATTTCCTCTTTCATTCTAACAATGGTTATTTTGTCCGAACAGCCAACACTGCTGCATACATGGATTTGCCTTAGACACAGCAGACGTCTGCTTATAATTTTGCCTATCCTGCTGCAAAGCCATTTACACTTCTAAGCTACAATAGACATGGTCTGGTAACTTCTGGCTGTTTGTAATGCGTGAGGCTTGATAGCGAGAATCAAAATAAAAACGGAAGTCGCTGGGAAAACTCAACAGGTCAGGCAGCATCTATGGAGAGAAAAAAGTGAGGTAACGTTTCAGGTCAGAACTGGGGGATGTTGGAAGGGAGCAGTTTATAAGGACGGACTGAGAAGGAGACAGGGAAAGAAAGACAAAGGCTTTGCCTTTTGCTTAGTGAGACTTAAAAATCTAGCTCTGCCATATCCAAATGGGCAACCCGAGCAGGGATTGTTTGATAGACATCAGGAGTGAGAACACTGACTAATTTTTCCCTTCCTATCCCTGAGAAATGGGTGCTTAGGCCTCTTGTAAGACCTCTATTGCCATCCTGGCTGAACCGACCCTCTCAATATAGATGTTCAGTCTGTATGGAAAATATAGGTACACATTTTTTGTGTGATTATTAAATGAGTAAGTTTTTTTTCCCTCATTTTTCACAAAAGCAAATCTCAATCAAATTTAGATTGTGAAATGTAGGAATTATTTATAAAATCTTCCACAGATTTGGAGTAAAACGTGGTATTGAATAATCTTTTTTTTAATAAGTGTTGGAATAATCAAGCTGCTTATTTTAAAACGGATATATTATTCTTTCCCAGCATCAGTCAATACCATATCAGTGTGTGCAGCTATTGTCGCCTTACCATGCTCATTTTCGAACAATTCAGCACTCAAAATAAACACAGGTCAATGTGGCACTTCTGGTTATTGAGTTCCTATTTTTCTGTCTTTTGTGCTGAGTTAGATAGTGATTTTTTTTTTTGATTTTAACAAAACATTGTCTGCTGGCAGTCCGCTTGCACTTTTCATATGACAAGCCTGCTCCTCAGTGCTCCCATGTCTGAATGAACTAAGCCACTTGTAACCAATCTGGCCATTTTTTTATTAACTAATCGCTCATTTACAATGTTTGAACTTAGGCAAGGCATCAGTGATATGGTAGCCTGTAAAAGTTTTCCTCCACACGCCTCTGTTTACCTAGCACTAAGTCAAAACCCAGTTAGTCATTTGGTGGATAGCTTGGCGGGGGTAATAATCCCTTCAAAAATAAATACAATAATTATTTGGTCACTTAATGTACAACTGTTTTTGAGACACTGTTGTGCGATATTGGCTGCTGCGTTTCTCCCACAAAAATATACAGTCAATTCACTTTACAATATATTCTGTGAAGTGCCTTGAGATGTCTCAACGGCAAGATAAAGCACTGTCAAATGCAAGGATTATTATTAAATTATATAAAAATGGTGTGAATTGTCAAAACAATGTTTTAAAAATAGGCAGCAAGATTAATTGGAATAAAATAATTGAGGCCTGAAATTGTCGAAAGAGTTGACACTCAGAGCTTTGTTTTGAAGTTATCTCAAAGTTGTGCCACATATGCAATGCAAGATGGAGAGTATTTACAGTACAATGAAGTGAGACCATCCTGTACAATTGACGCTGATCTGGAGAACTATCTGCATAAATGCTACAACTCATTTATGTGGAAGTTGCTAAATTGATCCACAAAGGACTGTTTACTATTGAGCAGCTACATCTCTGTTGTACAGCTGAGTCTATAGTGAGGCGCATACAAAGGCCCATTCAGAAACAGTTTCAGATGAGTTAACATATGATGAAAATTATTTTACATTCTAAATTCTCAGTATTTTATTACAGTTGGTAAATGCTGTTTTTTTTGTGATTTTTGATCCCCACCCCTTCTATTGAGATTTAATTTGGGAAAGATTAACAGCAATATTTTGGATTACACAGCAGTTCTTGCAATATTGGTTAATGTACGTTTACAGGATGAGACTTGTCCCCACTTGTTGGAGAATTGTGTGCTTATCATTTCCTCCTGGGAAATCGAAGACTTATTTTAAGCTCTCTGTGTCAGCGGCAAGCTCAGTCAGGTACAACCATGTTTTGATACAGCACAAACTTCCTTTACTTGGTCCCAGCAATGTTTCTTCAATCCCGGGCTCAGATAAACATGAGTTATCAAGTCCTCATCACTTACGGACGAAACTGTGGTTATCAAACAGATCTGTTGTTATTAAGTACACCTAGGTTTAATTTCCGGCAAGGCAAGATGTTCGGCAAATTTCCTTATTTCACACACCTTTTTATCTAGCAGTAAGTAGGAACCCGATTGTTAGTCGATTGGCAGATCGCTTTTCCGGGGGTAATAGCCCTTTCAAAAATAAATAAATAATAAATTGGTCACTCAATCCACGATTGTGTGCAATTGACTGCTGATTTCGCACACAAAATATACAGTCAATTCACTACAGTATATTCTGTGAAGCAGTTTGAGACATCTCGAAGACATGATCAGGCTATATCAAATGCAAGGATTATTAATATTATAAATGTAGATGGGCATTTATAATAAAATAATAATAATAATCCTTGCATTTGATATAGCGCTTTTCACGTCAGGAGGACGTCCCAAAGCGCTTCACAGAACACACTGTAAAGTGAATTGACTGTATATTTGTGGGCGAACGCGGCAGCCAATTGCGCACAGCAATGTCCCACAAACAGTCATATATTGAAAATGACCAATTTATTATTGTTTTTGGTTTGGGAGGGATTATTATTAGGCTCTGTGTGGAGTAAGGAAACTTGCCCAAGGTTTCGCCCTCTGCCTGGAATTGAACTCAGGTCTCTCACTTGCAAAGCGAGTGCTCTAACCACTGAGCTACAGGACTCCACATGGCCTTATGGCCTCAGAATGGCAATCACTTACAAGCCAGTATTTTAGCTGAGTCCCTATCATACCTTAAACTAAGTGTGAACCTCACCTGTTATGATCCCACAAAGTGTTGCTGGATCAATCGAAGGACTTGGAGAGACAGACAGGGGACACAAATTCTTCCCATTCGGCTTCTGTTACCTCTGCAAGCTAAGCCTTAATGTGTAAGGTGGTCGTAGTTGGACAAGAAATGGGAAGCTTGCCAGACAGTGCTCTGCAAGCTGTGGTGTTTTAGCTAGTTAAGAGCGTGGATTCCATTCCAATCATATAGAAATTATCATTGCGTAGGTGGCAATTATCTTATTATCTTATCTAGTTTGGATGGTGATATCAGACACCTGGCTGACCCACCCCCAAAAAAATACAGAACAATGAGTTTGTACTGCTTCAAAAGTTGGCAAATATTTTTTTAAATAAAAAAGGCATTAGACATCATGATGCAGAGATTCCCAATTACGTTCAGACAATCTGGAATTTTAATTGAGTCGTCTGAAATCATGACATTAATGTCAGTTTGTTTTACTAAATATGCGGGTAGCTAATTGGAAGCCTTTGTGAACTTTTTTTAAATTGTAAAATCTAGCATACAAAATCTGCCACGTAATTATTTTATTGTTTTTTGAAGCAGATTATCTGTGTTTTATGTCCATTTTGAAAATTTACTGAGAAAATGATTTAAAAATACTAATTTTATGGGAATTTATTCTGCTGTAAGATGCACATTTAAACCAGTTACAGGATATGAGGGAGGGATTGTGTTCCGGGGGAGGAGAGGGTGGGGTGTGGGGGGGAGTTGGGTCATTGTGAGGTGATTTATTTCTGAGTTGAAATCTAGCTTAGACTGATGAGAGGACAAAATGTTTTTTCTGCTGATTGAAAGAGCAACAAAACCACAAGACAAATGTTGCCTAAACTATTAACACATTTTTAAAAAAAATTCAAAATGCATATCAGCAAGGTATAATACTAGGGAAACATTGCCAGCTCGAAGGGTTGAATGGCCTGCTGCTGGGCTGTAATTTCTATGGTTTCAGCAGCTTCAGACCACTTTCACAGCACAAAACTGCTCACAATTACCACAAAATACACAGGCAATTTATCCACTTTACAATATATTCTGTGAAGCGCTTTGAGACGTCTCAATGATGTGATTATTCACTATATCAAATGCAAAGATTATTAATATGCTGACTATCTCACTGAGATTTTATTAAAAAAATAGAAATGTTTCACTGATGCAGTAAGTATCTTCCAATTCGGGTTAAAGTACCTTTGTTTCAGCAGTGAAGAACTAGCTTTATCTTTATTTGACTGATATTTACTTGTGAAGACTCAAAGCTGATACTCAGTGCAATGTATGAAAATACTCTGCTTCCGTCCCTCCCCAGTTCTGACATCTCTCACCTTGAACACATTCCTTTCCCCCCACTCCATTAAAAAGGATATATAATCATTCTTGATACTGTATACTGTATTCTGCCCTTTCAGTTTAGATGTACAATACAGTCTCAAGGTTTTTCTCTATTCAGCTGAATGACAAGTCTGTCCACAACCATGTATTGAGGTTGTCGGGCCACCTCACTTTGATAGCATGTCTGTCTCAGAGTAATGCAGTGAAGTGCTGACATTTTCTGAGGATTTGTAGCTGGATGACATTTTTAAGAGATTTTATTAAAAGATGTTGACGCCCCCCACCTTGACAATACTCTTTTAAAAAAATATAATCCATACAATTCCAATCAAAAAAAATTTCAGTACTTAGTGGTAGTGAGCACATTATTGATTTAAGACTGACTGACGTTCTTGCAAATCCTGTTTACAATGAAGGCTGTGTTGGCATAATCTCTGATACGTTTGATACCAAGTCTTTGACTTACTTGACGATTCTTTAGCAATGCAGACCTGGTTTCAGCACTTAGCCTTCTGGATCTGCTATATGTTTGTTGGAACAGGCAAGAACACGTGTCACACTGTGTGCTAAACCTTTGCTTCCCTCCTGTTTTCTCCTCTCTCCTGAAGGCTAGCTCATGCAAGCCAGCTGCCCTGCAGTATTTATCCAAAAGGCATTCTTAATGTGAACTTTGCCAATGTACGTTTCCAAGTTCCTTGGCCATAGGAGGACATTGAGGCCGATGATCGTGTCCACTAGGTGCAATTCCAACAGCTTTGTTGGATTGCGTTCAGTAGCAAGAACCTTGGTTGATTTTTTTTTCTCTCTAGCCATCCCAGCACAATGAGGCTAATTATAATACCCTTCTTGCTGCTTCAGTATCAGAAAACTCGGCAAAAGGGGGACTAAAACTGAATGCAAACCCGCAAAACTCTATTTGCAATATATTGTATGAAGCTTTGTCTTGAAGACTTGATAAGGTGCTATATCAATTTCAAGGATTATTATTAGGTGTTTTGTTAAGTGAAAATTACAATTTGCTTTAAGCAGCATTTAAGTTGTAATATTGCTAATAATATAACTTAAATACTTACTTCCCAGAGTCGTTCATTTTTGTAGCTAATAGATGCAGATTAATTTGTGTGCAAAGGCAATTATCACCATATATTTATCACCAGTAATAAATTCAGTGTTCAAAGAACATTTCAACTACTTTGAACTTTAATGAATGGATTAGATGAAACACATATAAAGCAGCATCAGTCTTTCTCTCAAAGTGTGGATCTCAAGATATTGTTGCATACCACTAATCGTCCTTGGAAAGGAGTCAAAATTGGTATGAGTAGTACAATAGATTATTGATCGAGAATTGACTGATTTGTTGCTGCCTGACTGACTTGTTGTGTTATGGTTCTGTGGCTGGCAACCAACCAGGAACCTCAAACAAGTCTCAGTTGTTCATGTGTGAGCCGAGGCAATAATCATCGGCTGATCTACAATTTTCTAAACATAATTTTTTGGGGATGATGGAATAAATTTTGGTGTTACTGTCTTGGTGTCACTGTCATTTGTTTCCAAACCGTAACATTCTAGCGTACCTTCATACTCAGGAAAACAATGATCAGCTTTATCATTCTGCTACTGTGTGAAATCAGGCTGTAAATTGCATAATTTTAATTAAAAATTGAAAACTAGTAGCAGATGAACAATGCAATTTGGACAGGATTAGAGCTGCAGTTTTCTAGATTTTCGCATCTTTGTTAAATCTTTTATTCATTCCAAGTATTGTAAGGATAAGATGTGCCTCTTGTTTTTAGCCAAGACCCAAGACCCTTTTCAATTGCAGTATTTTTAAATAGTCACGGTGGAGTCCTGTAGCTCAGTGGTTAGAGCACTCGCTTTGCAAGTGAGAGACCTGAGTTCAATTCCTGAGTTCAATTCCAGGCAGAGGGCACAACCTTGGGCAAGTTTCCTTACTCACACAGAGCCTAATAATAATCCCTCCAAAAACAATAATAAATTGGTCATTTTCAATCTACGACTGTTTGTGGGACATTGCTGTGCGCAATTGGCTGCCGCATTCGCCCACAAATATACAGTCAATTTGTTTACAGTGTGTTCTGTGAAGCGCTTTGGGACGTCCTCCCGACGTGAAAAGCGCTATATCAAATGCAAGGATTATTATTATTAAACTCGAAGATGGAATCTTTGTTTATCTCATCAAAAATCATTTCCGACAATGCAGTGACCACCCCTCCATTGCACTGTGATACAGTACAGTACTTAAAATACAAATTTAAGCAATTTCCATTGGAAGTAATTTAAACTAATTATTTCCAACTAATACTGTACTTGCAGAAATGTATTTGTGAATTGCAATTTCTATCAGAAAATATGGATATGGTGCATTTGAGAAAATGAGCCTTAAAAGAGAAGCTCTTTGAATTGTTAATTGCATTAAACTTACAGATATCCTCTTGGTTTGACAACTGTAGATTTTGCAGAATTTCTATTAAACCTATCTAGAAGAAAAGAGACATGCCTGGTTGGCAGACTTTAAAGTTTTCCCAATTGATGAGAAGGTTTATTTGAAACCAAGGCACTTTTTCTCCCCAACTGAATCACTGCACTCAACATGTTGACAGCTTCGTATCTTTAAACGTGTCCGAGTTGTCACTAAAATTAATGTATAGTGGGGATTAATGAATGTTGTAAGGATTGCAGGAGATTTGTGCCAATGATACATTTGACAGCAAGGAAACCAACATGCCAGCCAGCAGCTTGCAGGATTAACCTAAGCAGTCGACCCAATGCTTTTCAGCACCCGGCACAAGTAATTATGAACAGTTGATATCAGTGCACCACAGTAGCACTCAATCACAGCTACTTAAAAAAAATCCTGAAAAACACGAATGTAGCAAATCGGTTGTTCCATAGACACAGAACTCTGATACGTTATTTCATGTCATAAACATAAATATATATTTTTTGCAAAGATTGCATTATCTTGCTTCATAATTAATTCTCACCCATCCCTGATGCAGTATTTAATATTTGATTACTTAGTGAAACTAAACAACTTGTATAACTAAATGGTAAAACTAAAAACTATACCAACTCATTCACGTGAGATTTTTTTTAAAAAAACAACTGGTTATAGATTTTATTGTGCCATTTCCTTCCAGACCAGGAAGAGGCAACTGATCCCAAACATTGATGCCACCCAGATTTTAAGCAAATGTTATTTTAGTTGTTTTAATCTTTCAAAGTGGGTGATATGCATTTCAAAACGGCATCGGTTATTTATCCTGCAAAAAGAAACCCATTTAACCTCCACCCAACTCAGCCACTCCACCATTCACCTATTGCTTCTCTTTGGAAAATAAATTAATTCTGTAATCGAGTGCGTTTTAATAAATCCTTTGATCTACCTGTCTGCATAGTGAATTATTTACCCTGTTTTATTTGAAGTATAAATATTTACCAACAATTTTAGTTCAAGAACTTACTAACAAGGAAAAGAAGAAAATGACTTAATATCTCCCATTCACACATCATTTGAAGTCTGGGTGTCAGTCCGTCTCATTTCTGTCTTTCAGTCAGAAGGTTGTGAATGCAAACCCCTGCACCAGAATTTGAGCTCATGATCTAGTTTAGCTGACACTCGAGTGCAGTACTGAGGTTTGGAACATTGCATTGCTGGAAGTGCTGTTATTTCAGTTGACTTGCGCGCTGGCAGCATTAGCCTCCACGGCTGCACACTCAACCTCACTAAGCCAGTCAGGAACCTGGGTGTCTTGTTTGACCCTGAACTGTCCTTTCTCCCCCGACATCTGCGCCATGACCGGCACTGCCAACCACAACCTTTGCAACATTGCCAGACTCCGCCACTGCCTCACCCCTCAGGCTACCGAAACCCTCACCCATGCATTCGTCACATCTCGATTACAGAAACTCCCTCCTCATCAGCCTTCCCAACTGTTCCCTTCACAAGCTGCAGATCATCCAAAACTCTGCAGCTCGTGTACTCTCGTGCATCAGGTCCGTGACCCCATCACTCCCACCTTCGCCCGACTCCACTGGCTCCCCATTCCCCAGAGGATTGAGTTCAAGATCCCCCATCCTCACTTTCAAGGCCTTGCCCCCTCCCCATTCCCCAGAGGATTGAGTTCAAGATCCCCCATCCTCACTTTCATGGCCTTGCCCCCTCCTACCTCTAAGACCTCTATCTCCCTACCAAGCTGCTCGCTCCCTCTGTTCAGTGGGCTCCAGTCTGCTCTATGTCTCCCGCCCTACCATCGGTGGCCGGGCTTTCAGCCTCTCTGCCCCCACACTCTGGAACTCAATCTCACGGTCCCTTCACCTCGCTTCCTCCCTTGCCTCCTTCAAAGCCAGTCTCAAGATCCTTCTCTTCGATTGTGCCTTTGATCTCCCTCCCACCTCTCTGCCTTCCCTCACCCCTACTCCACCCCTCCCCAATGCTTGGGCCCTGACACCTGACTGTTCAGCGTTTCGGGATGTCCTCCCGACGTGAAAGGTGCTCTATGAATATCATTTTATTATTGTTGTTGATGGAGATTAATTGAGGTCTTACTTACCTGTTCAAATGGACAGTAAAGACTCCAGATCTTTAAGTTTGGGAGTTCTCTTGGTGTTCCAGCCAATGTTCCTCCCTTATGCAATTTAACCAAAACAAACTATTATTCTGATTTCTATTTGTTGGATATTATTGGTGCACATTATCTGCCATGTAAGAGCCATGACACTTAAATAATGAATTGGGATCTATCTCATGATGATCACTAGAAAAGCTAATCTATTCACTATATTTCCCATTAGTAAGACACTGGGAAGAAATTGCTTTTTTTTCCAATGTGTGAAGCACCTTGAGACCATTTTGTCTAATATTATATTCTTAATTCATATTAATAGGTTAAAATGTTATCACTTACATTAATTTGCTAGGAAGGGACCTCAGTTTGTTCCTATCTTAATTCCCTGCAGGGGGAATTCGCTTGACTTTGCCACCCCACTTGTCTTCTGAATTGGAAACTTGCCATGTGGGGAACTTTATCTATAAATGCAAAGCCGCACCCTGACATTCCCTATTGCAAACATAAATAACTATTCTCTTCTGCCCCACAACCCCTAGCAGTTAATAACACATTTCTCACACAAAGAAAAGTCCAGGTGTCTGACTGCTTACTCTGCAATCTCCATTGAAATAGCACCTTGAGTTTTCTTCGGAAGAAATTGACTTGGAACAATAATAAAAACGAAAATGTCCATGCTGCCAGTGAATTGAAAACTGCACTGCAACTTTAGGCACATCTGTGTTTGTTGAAAAGTAATTTTCAGGTTTTGTTGAGCTTCAAACATCTGTTTCAAATTGTCAGGTACTTAAAATTCTTCTTGTTTCTGTTTGGAAAATTGAAACACTTAAATGTGAAATTCATAGTGTGTTTTTTTAATTGTATAAATAAGTCTTCAGCTGAAAAGAGGCGTCTCAGAGGGAAACTTTAGAGGCAATGTAAGATGTTCAAGGGGTAGAGTAAGTAAACCTAGAACAGTGCTTCAAATCCGCCAATGATTTGTACAGAAAAAGAGGGTGCAGCTTCTGGACTGATACACAGTAAGATTGACAGCTGAACCAAGTTGCCGGAAAGGGTGTTTGAGGCCTGGGTGTTGTATTATTTTTAGAAACTGCCTGCTGCTTTCCTCATTTGAACCTCTTTCGTGAACTTCTTACTGCTGTCTCATTCACTTTTGTTTTCTCTACACCCCCTATTAGCAGTGTGGCAGCTTGGCTCAATGGTAATGTTCTCGTCTGAGTCAGAAGGTTGTAGGTTGCAATCCTTTATTGGAACTTGAACTCACATGGTCTGAGCACGTGGGAGATGCCATCTTGCGCCGAATGACACGTTGGAGACCTGGTCTAAGTTGACACTCCGGTGCAATGCTGCAGCTGTGCGACAATGTCAAGTGGACGTTAATGATCCAATGGCACGATTCGAAAAGCGAAGGGAGTTTCTCCTGGTATCCTCCAAATAAAATTGGTCATATCTTGACATTGCTGTGCATAATTGGGCTGCCGCATTCACCTACAAATCAAGGTACTCCATTTTCACAGTGAAGTCCTTTGAAGCGCTTTGAGACATTCTTCCGACGTGATAAGGCAGACAACAATAATGCACAGATTATTCTTCCACGTTGTCAGAGTTTAAATCTCTCTGTTGAGGTAATTTCTAAATGGTTTTCAGTGATGAGTCAGTCAGACCAATAGCACTGCCACTTTACATATGAATGGATGCAATGTTTCTTAATAAATTTGAGCTTCCTAAAATAGTACTTTTTGCGAGAGGTTAATATTTTGTTCACCAGGTATTTTGTCAAGCCACTGCCCACAAAAATACATAGTCAATCCACTTTACAGTATATTCCGTGATGCGCTTTGAGATGCCTCAACAACGTGATCAGGCTCTATATCAAATGTAAGGATTATTATTATCATTTTATTATTAACAGTAATCACAACACGTTAGTGGTCTCTTGGCTGTATGCTATTGGCCTTTTATCAGCCTGTCCTCCCCATTCTAATGTAGCAGCTTTTCTTCACGCTTTCAGTTCTAATGAAAGACCATTGAGAAATCTTTTTCTTCAATATGCTGTGAATTACCAAAGTCAGGAATGCAGCAAAAAAAATTCAGTGTATTCTAATTCAAATTCCTTTTGTGCCTAAAATGGTGTTTCTTTTGTGACTAAATTCTCCCCGCCCCCCCAAAAAAAAAATCAAATTTTAAAAATGGCGGAAAAATACGGTGTTGAAAACCATCCGTTACAGTAAATTGAATGTTTCACCTGTCTACCTCACTTTTGTACAATTCCGCATCAGTGGTTAGACTGTGCAATTTGTGTTGAATTACCTTTATATCTCATTGCCTTCTTCAAATGTCATTTAAATTTATGGTATTAGAAATGTTAATTGCTCACGGCAGGGAAAGGAAGAATATCGGGTTGTTGTCCTCCAGCACTGCAGTAAAATCCCACAGCTGTGGTGCTTCAATGGGAGAGCTTATTGTAACCGTAGCCACACATACCAATTCACTTGAAACTTGAACTGTTGTTTATAAAATGATACAGGGCAATCGTGAGTCCACTAGTAAGGCTGATGCTGCAGCTGGACTTAAACAGATCAGGTGCTGCTTTTAGTGAGTGCCACAAATAAGTGGAAAGGAAAAATATATGGTAAAGAAATATTTAAATAACCACCCAGATTATCAGTATGCTATCTGCTTTATTGACTCCAGTTTTCAACCATAAAAATGTACAGAAGACCATTTGGCCAATCATGTCTGTACTGGCTCTTTGAAAGAGCAATACATTCCGATCCAATTTATCGCCTTTTCCTCGTACACCTGCAAATTAGTATTTTTTTAGTTATCTATCTTGTTCTTTCTTGAAAGCAAATATTGACCCTGCCTCAACCACCACTCTGTACTGCACGCAAATTCCGCATCCTCTACCACTGATGGCTCCTTTTAATCCCCCAACTGGGGGTACAGTGCAACATGCACTCGGCTCCTTCAAACAAACAAAAAAACCTCTGTTCAGTTTACAAGAACTCATTACATTGGCTATAGTAGTGCTAAAATTAAGTTGTAGTACTTTTCTCCATAGCAATTCGCCCTTATTCTCTCTAGGGATTCCCCTTGTGTGAAAAAAAATGAAAATAGCCTGTGAAGAACTATGCAATTTGTAAGATTTGTGATACCTCACAAGTTTTGACACCTATTCTTAATTTACTTGTAAAAAATAGATTCAATTAACGGAAGATTGGAACTCATTTCTTACATTCTTACTGGCTCCTCCGGGCTACATTGAGCACTGGGAAAGTCCAGAAATTCGGAAATACGCTTTATGTCCGATCTGATTTGCATTTGCAAGTCCAGGGTCATTCTGAAAGATGGAACAATCTGTTCTGTGTAAAGTTGTGAAAGCTGCAGCTTTTTATGTGGTGTTTATTCTCTTGCGAGTGAAGCAACATCATTTCCAAAAGCAGTGCAAAGTGGAGGAGGAAGTGAGTTTTATATTTTGTATCTCTGCTCATCAACCTGGGCCCAGTCTGCTTTTTCAAAATAGAATATTTTAAAACTTCTGCAACTACGATAGGGGTTAGTTGCACATTTTTATTAATATTAAAGAGCCGTTCGCGTGCAAGATTCTTCAAAATAATTTTTAAATGCCTCTTGAAAGTTCTCTGGACAGGCCAAGTGCTCTTCAGGAAATATTTGGAGTTTGAGCTCAACTGCATTTATAAGTCAGGGCGTCCAAATTGATTGCGACTGAAACTATCTCCATGAAGTGCCCTTGGCAGCACAGCTCTGGGGTGGAAGGGACTTCTGAATAATAATGCTCTTCCCCCAATTAAACGACATTAAGATTGACATTTTGAATACAATCTGCTTAAAGAAAGAATATATTAATATTGAGAATGGAGAGTTCATCCTCCCCTTTGCATTTTTGCGTAAAAGTGCTGTCGAAAGTTTTTTGAACAAGGAAGGGAACACTAGATGGAGCACTTCACTGAAATGAATGAGGTGAAAGAGAGGGGTGGGGGAGAGGAGAGCAGAACAGCCACCATCTCCAGTTCAGATTGTGTCTCCTGGTGCCCAATTATAGAGTGAGATTGATTAGGGGTGTGGGGAAGTGGGAGCCCTGGTTCCTTCCAGCTGGAGGAGATACATGATAGCAAGCAGCTTGTAAATGGAAGAAGAAATAAAATGAATAAATTTGAAAGGAAACCGGTAACATGACAGCAAGGGGTAACCTTTAGCAAGGGCTAAATACAGATTTATATTCATGTTTTGGATGTAGCTGAATTTAAAAAAGTACCTTTTGAGACTGCTGTATAAATACTGTATTTGTAAACCTCAAGTCACATGTCTCTATAGCTATAGCTCCCTCGTTGACTCGATTGGTAAACTTATTGCTTTGAATTAGACAGAGCCTTGATTCCGAGTCTAAGTGTCACATACATTAACCACTTGGGCAAGGTACAAGAGGGAAATTGGTGGAGCTGTATGACAGCACACAATAGCATAATTCAAAAAAAGGTATAAAATATAATTCAAACTCCTTTGGGTTGCACCGTAAATGCATTTTACTTAAATGCAGGTATCTGCGTATTACATTTTATTGTACATTTAGAAAGCTATGAACAGAGGATTAAAATTAATAACGACACTTTTTCCTGTTTTTAAATGTTTAATATTGAATTATAGCTTTTATGATTGGAGATACTGTAGCACATTTCCCCCTTGCCTCTCTCCTCACCCCCCTCCCCCCCCCACCCCCCAATGGTGTACAGTACAGTATTATTCTCTGAGTAAACTACTTGAACTTTGAGTTTAATTTTGAATTTTCCTAATCAATCACGAGGGTAAATTTAGTCACAGCAATGCCTGTTGCTAGGTTACTGCAATAACATGCAAATATGATAGCAAAAAAAGAGATTCCAATGGGAGACTGCTCTTTTTGTTTGATCTAGATGTCAATACAGACTTGTGTGGGTGCCAAGATATGTGAATCCTCCATGTTCTGGGCAGCACCACTTTAGAACTGATACTATTGTGCATGTTCATGAGTCTTGAGTGCTTGCTTTATGTCCCCTGTAATTACTGTCATGTAGTCCAGTTATGTATCTCCGTCTATTCCGATCTTGACTTTCCATGCTGGCAGGATCGCATTCATCACGTGCCAACTCACTGGCGATGCCTGGCCATATTATCTTATATCTGCCCGTCCTATCCTTAGTAAACCTGAGAAATGATGGTGTACTGTGAATAGCAAGCAGATGTTAATCGATCAGCTTACCAAAGAGTGTCCACTACCATTAACCCTTCCTCACAAAAAGAAAGCAGTTATGCTCATGTGTAGAGAAATAATAATATTGCTTATCAAATACAGTCACTACACTTCACAATAATATGTTGGTTTATAATGTTTAAATAATTCAAAAGTGGTATAAAATAATTCAATCTCCTCTTGTACCGAATACAACAAAGGCACTTCATCTCCCATAGCTAGTAATTCATGAGCCTCCTATCCCTCCTCATCCAGCTGTTGTGCATTTGCTACAAAACTTTCTGCATCAATGGTGAGGCAAAAGTGGAGGTGTTGACACTTGAGTATCAGACCTTAATTAAAAATATCTCTTCTTTTAGTCCTGTCATGCAATCACAGCCACATATCATAATGTTGCACATTTCACAAAACAATATCACCAACCCTAACCCTCTAACTTTGGGAGGACATCCTGGAAACTCAAGGGTTTGCACCCGAGCTGGGGGTTGGAATCAAGAGGGGTGGAGGGCAAGGGGATGGGGTGGATGATGACCAATGGCATGGTCAAAGAAGAAGGTCTTGACACTTAGTGGAGGCCTTAGTGGAGGTAAGGGAGGGGGTGAGGCGAAGAGACGCTGGGATGGAGTTCCAGAGGATGGGGCATAAAGGCTGAAGGCTTGACCTCCAATGGTGGGCAGGGTAGTGGATAAGGAATAGGGTTTTGACCGCCGAGTGGAGGGAGCGCAGTTCGCAGAGGTAGGGATGGGCAAGACTGGAGGGCTTTAAAAATGAGTGCGAGGATCTTCAATTCGATCCTCTGGGGGATGGGGAGCGAGTGGAGCCAGGCGAGGATGGGAGTGATAAACTCATTGAGCTTGGTGCAGGAGTGAGACCCCCCTGATTGGCTCCCATCAGCGCTTCCACACCTCATCCATAGATGCATACTCCACCTTACTAAGCCACTCCGGAACCTTGGCATCTTATTTGACCCTTAACTATCCTCTTCCTTGCTTGCTTCATGTCCCTTGCCTCGCCTGCTCCACCATTGGCAGGCGGGCCTTCTGCCACTCTGCCCCCACTCTCTGGAACTCCATCCCTCCTCCTCCCCCCTCCCTTGCCTCCTTCAAGACCCATCTCAAGACCCTCCTCTTCAACCGTGCTGCCTTCCTCCTCTCCCCAATCCCGACCCCCAACTCGGGTCCGAAACACTTGACTGTCCAGCGCCTTGATAATTCCTCCCGACATGAAAGTGCTATACAAATGTAATTTTGTTATTGTTGAGAGGACCTCCCAGGGAAGGAGGGAACAATGAAGGTGGAGCTGAAAGGAGAGGCAGTGGAGGAGAATAGAGTGGTCAACAGTGTCCAAGGTGGCAGAAAGATCGAGAAGAATGTGGAGACAGAGAGCGCCCTAATCTTAGATATGCAGAATGTAATTTCGGACTTTGACTAAGGCAGTCTCTGTACTGTGAGCGCACTGTGGAAATGTGGATAGCATTTTAACCTTATGTCAGCTTGGTTCAGTTGGTTGAAAGCTTGGCTCTGGTCTGGATCAAATGTTCTGTCTTCAGGAAGACATTAACGATCCCATGATATTTGAAGAAGAAACTGCTGGTTGCGTAAGTTTGCATTTCATGCTGCAATAGCACAGTACAGTTGACCACAGTGTCCTGGGCTAGGTAGATATAAATTCTAGATTTTGATCTTCATTCGTATGCAGTAACCATTGCTGCAATAAATGTGTGAACATTATGCGAGGACAGGATCAGGTTTGGTTGATCCACTCAATGCAGAACCTACAGTCTAAACTCACACATGAAGAATGGCCACTTGAGCAAAGCAGTAGAGGACAACCATACCGTTAATGGTGAATCTCACTTCAAGATAGTAGGAGCTGTCAGATCTGATCTAAGATCATGTTGAGGTAAATTGGATCTCATTGAGGAGCTTTCGCAGGGGAGAAATTTTAATTCTAAAGTTCATTGTACAGTAATTTGCATTACATAGAGCTTAATATGAGCCTTTATTGGCAAAACATCTCAAAGGGCATCACAGAATTTACTGTAAAGTATAGTGACTGTGTATTTGTCGGTGAATGTAGGATTCCTTTGTACTCTAATTATGCACCCAGCACAGCAATGATAGTGTAACTGTGACTACATTTTTCATTACTCATGATCATAGTTGCCTATATATCTCCTCGCCCCTTTTGCCCCAGACTCCAAACATTGCCACCTTTAAATTAAAGCACAAATTGCTTTTTCAACAGTAATTAAAACCGTCACAGAGCGGCTTCACAGTGTATTACCTGCTTGACAATTTCCAGAGTGTATTACCTACTTGACAATTTACCTTGACATCTATCTACGTTTGATGATAATTTGAATCAAGCTTCCACAATCTTGTATTTACAAGCAGTAATCTATTTCCAGAAGTTTCAAAAGATAACTTAAATAATGCTGCTTGGACCACATTTTTTTAAGTATACACAAGCTTATAAAACTCTAGAGGCTTCTTCCTTGGGTGATGAAGTGCTTACCCTAGTTTAGAAGATGGGCACTTTATCATTGGTAGACAAAAGCTGCTAAAAAGCTTGAGAGCTCTATGCTATTCACTAAGGATCACATTATGATTTATTGATGGTGGGATAATCATTAAAAAAATGTGATTGATAATCACAGAATTTCAAAACACCAACAATTTTGTTTTTGTCTGCAGAGGGAATGCCTTTGTCCAAGTACAGAGACTTTTTAGTGAACACTGTAAATTCCTCTCTGGTACAGTACGGAGAACATTGTAATTAAGACTAGACAAATGGATGTTCTCAAGTATTCTTCTGAAAAATGTATTTAAAAAACAATTCCATGTCTAGATTTTTCACTTATTGAATCTATTTGTGATGGCTTTCTGAACAAGGTCACTAATTTTGGTAGCAAACATTATGATTGTATCAACTGAGCCTTGGTCCCTGCCCCTCCTTCCCATTCCCCTAACTAATCCCTTTCAGTTCTCCACCGAAACTAATGACAGAGTAAAGGAAGAGGGGGGGGGGGGAGTTCCTGGCTATCAAAACTAACCTTGAAAGTGCAACAATGGTGGCCTTAATCCATATGTCACATTACTGTGTGTGTTACAAGGTATATTGCAAGCATTTGTAGGGATTTATCCACAGGTTTCTAGATGTATTTTGTTTACTATCTTTTTACAAAAACACGACTTGACGGATATTAGAATTAATATGAATCTCCCCGAATTAGAGGTTTTGCTCTTGATCATTATCCAGTAACACCCGGGCCTGTATTATATGTGCGGATGGATAAGGACAAAATTAAGTGTGCTTGTAATGTTCCTTTACTGTTGAATAACTACCGATAGGCATGGATGAAGAAAACCTAGTTTGAGGTGAGATTCCAGGCAGGGCGAAACCTTGGGCAGGTTTCCTTACTCCACACACCTAATAAGAATCCCTCCAAAACAAAACAATAATAAATTGGTCATTTTCAATCCACGACTGTTTGTGGGACACTGCTGTGCGCAATTGGCTGCCACGTTTCGCCTACAAATATACGGTCAATTCACTTTACAGTCTATTCTGTGAAGCGCTTTGACTCGTCTAGAAGACGTGAAAAGTGCTATATCAAATTCAAGGATTATTATTATTATTATTTTGGAGGACTGCTGGTACGCACACAAACAAATCTGTGTCATTGACTCCAGCAGTGAGGAAAGAAAGCTCGGGTGGGTAGATAAGGAAGATGAGAAAAACGTTTAGCATCTGATCCTACTATAAACATAAGTATAACAAGTATCTTAACAGTCTTTGCCTCCTAAGACATAGGGTTTCATCATTTTACAGCTGCAGGACCACCTGAAAAATTTGGTGATCGTAATGGAAGATAGGAAGTTCAACAACTAAACTCTTGAATAAAAGAACCTAGGAAATAGAAAAAAGAGACAACCGTCATATTGTGTATTGTAAAAGATGGCCTGCCATATGTCCAAGGCTGTAATACAATCTGAGTTTGGATGACATCTGACCCCCTTGAGCTTGCTGCTTCCATATTACATACTCCAAACCATCTGTTATTTATTACAGAGAATTTTGTGATTGTGCAATTGATTTTCTCTTTTGCTACCTGAGTTAAAACTCCCTTCTGTCCACACTGTTTAGGAAAACCTCTTGTTTGATCATTTTTCGAAAGCATCTATACTTTGCTTTTTGTGTAACATATAAGGGACGCTGTTCTCTCATCCATACTTTCATCATATCCAGGTTGGACTACGCTAATACCCTGCTTGCTAAAGGCCCTAACTCTTCTCTACATGGGAAGCAATCAGAATTCATCAGCCATGTCCTCTCCCACACCAAGCTCCGCGAGCCAATCATCCTCATCCTTGCTCGGCTCCATTGGCTCCCCATCCTCCAACAGATTAAATTCAAGACCCTCATTCTCACTTTAAAATTCTTCCATGGTTGCGCCCCCACTCTCTGTACTCCTTCAGTCCTACCACCCGGCTTTTCCTTCAGTGAACCTCAGCCTGCTTCATTTTCCCCATCCTATCTGCCCTACCATTGGGGGCCGGGATTTTAGCCATTCAGCTCCCGCACTCCATCTCAGAGATCCTCTGAATCGCTCCCATCTTCAACTCATTCAAAATCCATCTCAAGACATACGTAGCTCTTTGACCCTGCTTTCATTCATTTCTCTACTCCTCTTCTTCAGCTCCCAGCCCCAGTTCGGTGCCCAGCCAGCAAAGTTAAGTGCTTTGAGACATCATCCCTATGTGGAAGGCACAAAATAAATATTCATTGTTTTGCTTTGTATAAAACCAAGGTATTTTGTGATGTCATCTGCATGTGACTACGGTGTGATCACTTTGTCGCGACTTAATTGATAGTCAGATTACTTTAAGAGCAACTGTAGCACCATTCACTAAAATGTATAGTAAAGAGAAAAAATATTTTCTTACTTTCTGGTATCATGGTTTCGGTACAATTCATGACTCCTCTCATTGCCAATTGCTTCCAAACTCTGCCAAAATGTGTGTACGATCTTATTACAGTGACACAATAGCCAATAACCCATTATATTTGATGCTTTGTGTTCACTTGGATGCTTTTAACAAGCAGTAGCAATAGATCATAATGTGGTTTCAGTTGAAACTGTCAACAGTGGGCTCAAATATTCCTCAGGGCAGTCACATCATATACTTTTGACTGTATTAGGAACCTTCTGTGGTCACAAATTCTAAAAATCAAGCCAAGTTGGCCTTTCAGCTCTAAAAACTGGGTTTCAATGCGTCCCAAATGGATTGGATGGCAGTCTCAATCCGGTTCCCCGCACATAGTTATCCTATTTCAAGTGTAAAATTGTCAATCTCATTGAAGAGGCACAAGACAAATGAGGTGGAAAATATCATACTGATATGGAATGTTCTAACTTTGGGGTGTGGTTGAGGAGCATTGCACTGCTTTTAGTCATGTTATACCTGACCTAGAACAACAACAACAACAAGATTCCATTTATAGAGCGCCTTTCACGTCGGGAGGACGTCCCAAGGCGCTGTACAGTTGGGTCAGGAGCCGAGCAGGGGGGAAATGGTCAGGGTGAGGGGAGGGAGGGAGCGAGGAGGGGGGAAATGGTCAGGGTGAGGGGAAGGAAGGAACTCAATGCTAGCACGAGGTTCCCAAAATAAGATATGTTTCATTTCCAAGTATTAACAATGATCACTTTTGGAGGAATCTACGAAAATACACAATTTAAAAGCTGATCAAATATACTTTCCCTTAATGCACTTGACCTCCTTTCTTGAATAAAAGGTTAAAAAAGTGCCTCCTGTAGCTAGATTGCGAATTCTGTTATCAATTTGATAAACTGATTATAGTGTAAAATAATATTGTTCTCCTATCATGTCTGTGATCTTTTTGATTTAATTTATGCCCTGGGCAACTTCAACATGTTAATGCTTTCATAGCTGATGTCTTGAGAGTAAAATATCAGTGAAATATTGAGTAGCATTGCATTCCTGAATGAAGCTGGATACAGCGCTTGCGCTGAATGAAACAAATACAATAACTGGTGCATTCATTTTCTTGCAGAAAGCAGATCACTTCAAGCTTACCTCAGCGCAATTCAATGAGGCGGCAATGAAAGCCCATATAACGTAAGTACCCACAAATGAGATTATTTATTTGTAGTTTTGCAGCTTGTAAATTAAGTGCTGGATTGTAACAAGAGAATTCTGGATTTACATTTCCTGCCTTTAGTGAACATAGTCCACAAGGATAGGATAGTTCAGGCCACGATCTTCAACAACACAATTGTTTGGAGGGAAAGCATGGTTTGCATTGAGGTACTCGGTTAAGGAGTCTGAATCTCTTCCTGCATGAGGCAGGAGTGTTTGAGTTCTCATCTGCAGCTGAAGTGCTCAAACACTTCAAAGCTAAGGGTCACCTTCAGCAGATAGATGTTAGTGTGATAGCATATTGCTGTGTCAAAGCACAACATCGCAAACGTTTTCTAACTATTAATTTGCTTTAAAATGAAAGGTGATGAGGACGGTTTGACATCAAATTCAGATGTGTGTATTCAGTAAAACTGGGAGGGTTTGTGTATATTCAGTAAAACTTCCCGTGTGTTTTTATAAGTATAATTCTTAAACTTAAGCCTCAAACAGAAACGTTTTGAGATATTTTACGTGAAAGGAGCTTTTAATGTTATTGCATTTAATATTGTGCCTTATTTAAAAATGAATCAAAGTACTTCGCGTGAGTTACTTTAACATTAATATTTAGTGACTTGCACAACAAATGCTACTGCAATGTTACAAAACAGTCAGATGAATGACCAATTACAACTGAAGATCTCAGTTATAAGGCAACCTCCTCCCTCCTAATTTTCCTAAGCATTTTCCTTCTTAATATAATATAAGATTCAAAACTCATGCAATCCCATTAAGCCAATGATAGTTCACAGAGTTAGTAAAAATAGCCAATCAGTTGGTGCATAGAATGCATTTACTCACATACACAATATATATTGATATAGATTGGTAGATCGCTTTGCGGGGGTAATAATCCCTTTTTAAAAAAAATAACAATAATTTGGTCACTCAATCCACGACTGTCTGTGGGACACTGCTGAGGATAAAAGAGAAACCAATGGAAAAGAAAATTCTCAACGTTACCATTTATAAGTTTATTGATTATTGCAATCCTCCTTTTGTGGTAGGTGGGGGTGGGTGGGAGGAGAGTGGAACACTCAGTTCTAATGACGCACAACTAGCATTATATAATAATGATAATCCTTGCATTTGATATAGTGCATTATCATGTCTTAGAGACGTCTGAAAGCACTTCACAGATTATACTGTAAAGTAAATTGACTGTATATTGTTCCAGCATTTAGTATAAAAAAAAGCAAAATCGTATTAAAATTATATTATCCAATAGTATTATTGTTGAGACTTAGTATTAGCTTGCATTCTTGTTTTGATGACTAGGATTTGTGCAATGGAGATAATGCTTTGTACAAATTGGTATGTCTGAGCAACTATACACACAATCACAATAGACATTTGCAGGTACAGTATTATGTATAACTTTTGTTTATGGTGTGGACGACCAAGTGAACAGTGTTAACTTGCGGCCAGATGAGTTTGACACCCCATTGGTTAAGAGTATTCTCCAGTATTACTGTCAATAATAATCCTTGTATCTTGTAAAGCTCCTTTCACATCAGGAAGATGTCCCAAAGCACTTCACAGAATGCTCCACCTCCTCGGTCTTCTCCTCCCTCCTCTCCTCGCTCAACCTCTCCCTCCACATCAACTCCGCCACTCACATTCACGGCCACCCACTCGATTTGACGATCACCCGGAGCCTCAGTGTCTCGGATGTCACCATTACCGATAAAGCCGTCTCCAATCACCATTTCATCTCCTTCACCACCTCCACTCCCCACCTCCACCAGACCACCACCATCTTCTACGTCCCCTGGAAGAAGTTACCCCCACAATCCCTAACCGCTGCCTTGGAGTCCTCTGAACTCCTCTCCCTCTGGCCTTCATCCCTCACTGACCCCTCTTCTGCTCTCACCCTCCTCCACAACATCCTCTCCTCCACACTTGACACTCTTGCCCCCATCACCTCCCGTACTGTCTCTTACTCTCGCTCTTCCACCTGGTTCACCACCCATCTCCGCTCACTGAAGTGCCAGGTGCGGACCGCTGGACGCACCTGCCTCAAATCTGGCCTAACGGTCCACCGACAAATCTGGCTGGACCTCCTCAAAATCTACCGCTCCACTCTAGCCTCTTCCTTCTACTCCAGGATAATCCTGGAGGCGAAGAACAACCCCAGGCTTCTGTTCTCCACCACATCCCGACTCCTCCGCCCCCCCGTCACCCCGCGCAGGTCATCTCCTCCAACCTTCACTGCGAGGAGATGCTGGATTTCCTTGAATCCAAAATCAAGGGAATCCGCTCCGCGGTCACTGCCCCTCCAACTTCCACCCACCCCCCACTCCCTCCCTCCCACACTCCGACTCCTACCCATCCTCCCCTACACACCTTCGAACCCGTTTCCCCACCCTGTCACCAACGTCATCCTGTCCTTGAAACCCACCACCTGCTCCCTGGACCCCATCCCCACTCCTTATCTCCCATCTCCACCTCCTTGCCCCACTTCTCACAGACACCATTAACCTGTCCCTCTCCTCTGGCTCTGTTCCCATTGCCCTCAAAAGTGCCACCATCACTCCCATACTGAAAAAACCCTCCCTTGATGCGTCACAGCTATCAAGCTACCGGCCCATCTCCAACCTCCCCTTCGTGTCCAATGTTCTCGAAAGAGTTGTCGCCTCCCAGCTGCGCTCATTCCTCTCCACCCATTCACTATTTGAACCCCTCCAGTTGAGTTTCCGTGCTGCTCATAGCACGGAAACCGCCCCGGTCAAGGTCACGAATGACATCTTGACCATCTGCGACCAGGGCTCCCTTTGCCTCCTCGTCCTCCTCGACCTATCGGCCGCATTCGATACGGTCGACCACTCTATCCTCCTCCACCGCTTGTCCTCCCACCTCAACCTTCAAGGCCCTGTCCTTGAGTGGTTTAGGTCGTACCTCTCCCACCGTCTTCATTTTGTTTCCACAAACGGCTTTTCCTCCAGCGCCCGCACTGTCTCATGTGGTGTCCCTCAGGGCTCTGTCCTCGGTCCCCTCCTCTTCACCCTCTATATGCTCCCCCTCGGTGACATCATCCGCAGACATGGGGTTAACTTCCACCCAACTCTACCTTTCCTCTTCTACCCTCAACTCCACGACCACCGATGTCCTGACAGCTGCCTGTCCGACATCGAGTCCTGGACGAGAGACAACTTTCTTCAGCTCAACGTGCGCAAAACTGAGGCCCTCCTGATTGGCTCACGTCAGCGCCTCCGCACCTCAGGCGCTGACAGCATCAGCATCCAAGGCTGCACTCTCCACCTCTCAAAGCCATCAGGAACCTCAGGGTTCTGTTCGACCCTGAGCTGTCCTTTCTTCCCCACATCTGCGCCACAACTGGCACCGCCTTCCACCACCTCCGGAACATCTCCAGACTATGGCACTACCTCACCCCTCACGCTGCTGAAACTCTGGTCCACACCTTTATCAACACAAGGCTGGACTATGGGAATTCTCTCCTCGTCGGCCTTCCCGGCACCTCCCTCCACACTGCAGGTCATTCAGAACTCTGCAACTCGTGTACTGTCCCGCACCAGGCTTCGAGACCACATCACTCCCACCCTCGCTCGCCTCCACTGGCTCCCCATCCCCCAGAGGATCGAATTCAAGATCCTCATCCTCACCTACAAGGCCATTCACGGCCTCGCTCCCTCCTACCTCTCCGAATTACTATCCCCCTACTTACCTGTCCATACCCTCCGTTCCTCTGGCTCCGATCTGCTCCACATCCCCCGCCCTAACCGCCCTACCATCGGTGGTCGGGCCTTCAGCCTCTCAGCCCTGAGGCTCTGGAACTCTATCCCCCAGTGCCTTCGCCGCTTCCTCCCTTTCCTCCTTCAAGGCCGGTCTCAAGACCTTTCTCTTCAACCGTGCCTTCAGCTCCCCTCTCGACTCTCTACCCGCTCCTCGCTCCCTCCTTTCCCTCTCCTCACCCCACCGTGACCATTTCCCCCCTGCTTGGGTCCTGACCCAACTGTCCAGCGCCTTGGGACGTCCTCCCGATGTGAAAGGTGTTCTATAAATGCAATCTTGTTGCTGTTGTACGGTAGAGTGACTGTTTTACGGGTGAACATGGCAGTCAATTTGAGTACAGCACTATCCCACAAATAGCTATGGAGTGAATGACTAATTTTATTTGGGGGATTGTTGTCTGAAAGAAACTCGCTTCATATCATCGCAGCGAGCCAGCACTTCTCCCTCTGAATGGTTAGGTGTACATCACGGGGCAGCACCAGAGCTCATCAAGAGAAAAGGTAGCTATTTGTGCAATTCTGACTAGGTTGTGAACTCTGAAGATTATATGAGAAATTTATTTCAGGGCAGGTGTACATTCAGTGAAAAGAGAAGCCGTGAACATCGAGAACCTCCATTGCAACAGGAGCCCACAGCCTTTTTCACAGATACAGAATGGGAGCAGTCAATAATTCTACAACATTGCAAGCTCCTGTTATAGGTCACCAGAATGTATCCATTTTACGTTAAATGGCTTTAAAAAGAAAATAAAAAGACAGAGAACAACAATAATACCATAAGGATTCTATTTAGTCGCAGTGATACAGTTCAGGGCATTATCGTTGTTCATTTGCTGAAAGAAGGCTCCTTGAGGACACAGTTCTCTCTTGGGCTGCACCATGGAGTGGAGGATTGAGGTCTTCTTCCTCCCTCTGCCAAGTTCCTGGACATGGCTGTGCTTTTACGGGTAGTGACTGAACTTGAGGTGAGGTTTGTCTCCAGATGGAGAAGTGAGGAATTGTAGAAGAGAAAATGCGCTTGGTTGCTCCTGTACCCAGCAGCTTGAGAGCAGCCCTCCCTGATATCTTAAAAATAGGACATCATATAAATTCTGTAAGGGGAAAGTAATGGGGCAAATAGATGTGTACAAATCATAGCAGGGGAGCTATATTCTAAATAAAATGTACATTTAATTCAGGATATGTTTTCCAACTGTCTCCTCTTTCTAAACTATATAAAATTTATGACCCACAAAAAAATCCTGTGTGCATCTTTCGTTCCTTTGCCAATATTGTTTTTCTAGGGAATGAACTAATAGAGGGGAGAGGGGGGAGAATGCTTGTCTGGAACAACTGCTACAGTGATTGCTCTCACAAAACATTCTTTCTTTCACCAGTACGCAGGACAAGCTACTTGTAAATGTGAGCGGAAAACATCCTTGTCCTTTTGCTGGTTCAGTTCGTCCTCCCGAGGCACACATTTGAGTTCCCAATCTCTTGATGCTCGAATTTTGCCAGTTACTCCTTCTTCCCTTCCCCCTCTCCCGTCATTGTGTCCATGATTTATGACAACTGACTTTATAATTTGTATAATTAGCAGCAAGGCATTTCCACTCACAGCTGGTACCTGAATGCAGACCACAACGTGACAACCTGCAGATTCCGAGGGAAGGTTAATCAATTCCTGGAAGAATTCTCTATATCTTTTTACACATAAAAAAGGCTGAAACATCAACTCTCCTTTTTCCCTCCCTCTTTTGTGGGTCTGATCATTTGTCCTTTGTCCCATTGCCCCACATTCATCAGAAAAGAAGCCCAGAGTTACACCTTAGAAATTGCTCCTCACATGCATATTCGTATAAGCTCAGTTGTACCCATGTTGCTGTTGCTGACAAGAATTCCACTCCATAAAGTAAATGAGACTTAATTCCAGGCATCAGCCGCTTTAGGCTTGAAATTGTCTATCAGCTAAATGTGGCATCAAAAAGCTAATGCGTACGAAAAAACAAAACGATTCCAGTCTGCCTGATTCAAATGAGATTAACCTCGTAATAATTGTCTTAATTGGTCTCTAAGTCAAATGGTGCTATTCAATTAACGTTGTGTTAAAGAAGCGGGTGGAGTGGTAATTACCTTAAGTGTTGCTTTTCACCAAAAGCAGTGCAGCACAATCAGCCTCAAATGTGCCATAATGTACGCCAATCCCGCAGTAGATGTTGAGGTCCTCTGCGCATTGCAACAAAGTTACTGTGAGCTTCTTTTTTATTACAATGAAGTAGCAGAACAATAAAGAACAGCAAACATTCAAATGAAAAAAGCACAATTTTAGTTTACACAGACTGGTCAGATGGTCAGATAGGCTTGACATTGGCAGGATAAAGCAAAGACAACAAGAAATCCTTTGCTGTCAAGTGAAATGCCATTTAATTTAGAGTTCCAATAATGCTCTTGCTTAAGGGATAAAAAAATTCCCACAAGGCTTTTGCTCAGATGTTGGCTAGTTTCTGAATATTGTTGAATGGTTATGTTTAGAGTAGGCATTCAGAAGATCAGGTGGTTCTGTGTTCTTGAATTTTATAAATGAGTTTATAAGTTCGTATCACAATATGGAAATTCATCATAAAAAAAATTGCTAGCAAAAACAGAAGTCGCTGGGAACGCTCAGCAGGTCAGGCAGCATCTATGGGGAAAGGAAAGGAAACGTTTCGGGTCCACAACCCTTCGCCAGAACTGGGGCATGTTGGGTATGTTTTTATTTAACCATCCTTTCAGTTGGTTGCCTTTGATCCCATTAATAATAACATCTCTATTCCCCTGCTTTGTTGCAATCCTCCCCATTGTCTTTCATCATTAACACCTCTTTAACGCATCATCCTCTGTCCTCACACCCTCTCTGTTAGTCCTTAAAAGCCTCTCCCTCCCAACATGTCCCAGTTCTGACGAAGGGTCATGGACCAGAAACATTGACTCACTTTCCTTACTCCATAGATGCTGCCCTACCTGCTGAGTAGTCCCAGCGATTTGTGTTTTGGTTTCAGATTTCCAGCATCTGCATTTTGTTTATAAAAAAAATTGCTAGCTGTATTAAACCTTATGACAGAATGAACTAAACAGAACTGGGTTGAGTTGTTCTGAGTCATCATCTTTTTTGATGCTCTTTTAAAGCAGTGTTGCTGATGCATCTCCTCCCTCCTCCCTCCCCTGGCAGGAATCTTGCAAAAAGTCCTTGCTCAAATGCTGCTCTCAGAAATGTCACAATACACTACACCTCAATAAAATGCAACGTGGATCTGTGGTCACTGTTTGTCTCCTATTGATCTGATATCAATCATTCTGCCATTGGCTGTTGCCAAGTTCCTGCCAGACACTTCTTTGGATGAGGCAAGGGGAATACAAGACCCATAGATCTATAGAAGTTCTAGGTATCATCATTTTGTTGGAGCACTTCCATTAAAGTGCTATGTTAAATTGAGTTTGATGAATACTGAGATAAGCATCCTTCCAAGTAGCATTTCATTGTTTTATTTCACTGGACAGCAGAAAAGGAGAGGGAACAGCGCAGAAACCTAGCTCTGGCACTATTCCTCAACAAGCAAACTCGGAACGTATAGAACAGCAGATTTACCAAGGGCTGCAGGTGAAGGGGAGTTGGGAGATCTAATGCCTCAGGCAGTATTATGAGTCTCAGCTTTAAAGACGTTGAGTTCTTGTAAATAATCAAAGCAATAACTGATAATTATTATGTTTTGGAGAATCTTAAGAAACATCTTTCTTCTGAAGGAATTCGGATAGACTTAGATTTCCATTCTTGTATGTAAGGTGCTACCATCATCTCACTGACTTATTTATCCATCCTTTCAGTTGGTTGCCTTTGATATAATATGCTAGTTTGGCCGGCAGTCAGCCCTCGTGGGTTTGTGAGATCACTGCTAACGTCACTTCTTGTGCATTGCACACATTTGTACTTTTATAGCCTTGTCGAAGTGCCTCATAATTTACAAGTTATTATTGTTGTTAAGTGTAGTGACTGTTTTTAATAAACCAATGCAGTAAAAGATGCCTGTAAGGTTCCACAGACAGCATTGAAGTAAATACCTAATTAGTTGTGTTTTTTATCTTGATTCCTCTTTCTTGGAATCTAAATTCATTCAGCATTTTGTTTTTAATTGTTTGGAAACCAGTAACCACTGAGTGCAGATGAATAGGAATGACAGGTAACCAGAAATGAATAATTCAATCTAAGCAATGGAACAATTACTTTAGTCTCTACTGTCAATCTCATTTTAATGTTGATCTCACAATTTGATGTTTCCGTTTGCTGCTGGTGTCCTATCTCCCTGATAGTCAGTCAGATTGTGGAACGTTGACTGTTTTATGTCATGTTACTCTCTATCCGGCTGACCCTGAGGGAAACAAAAAAAGTGAATCAAATGGGTGGAGAACGGTCATTTGTAATTCCTAAATTACTGTTAAGTGTACTGACCATTTTTTGAAAACCAATGCATTATGATATTCCAGTAAGGTCCCACAAACAGCCTTGAAGTAAATACTTCATTAGTTTTGTTTCGGTATCTTGTTCCCAATTTCTTGGTCATCAGCACCAAAGAAGAAGAATGGGTGCCTCGTTCTAAACTTGAGATAGTAAATCCAACAGACCAGGCTTTCTGAAAATCAAAATCATAAAACCTGTAGAGATTGATGTTTTAATAAAACTGCAGAACATTTGAGCTTGAGTTTTTGGATAATAGATCCTCCAGTAGAATAAATCGTGCGCGAATAAAAAAAAGGATCAAATGGAAAGTACACATTCAAACCCATAACTTGTTTATACTTGTTTATGCATTATTTGCTTCATCATTTTCGATTTACATAGAGCAGCTTCTGTTGATCAGTGTTTCAGTGTTCCAATAAATGCCTCCATTCCATGCTTGGATGGCTTGTGTCTGTTGTTGAATACGAATCAGCCAAATTCCATCCATTTGTCTTCTCGTGTCACTTCTCAGGGTGAGCAGGTCGGGCAACTTGACTTACAGGAGCCATTCTTCCCAAAACTTAAATGACTTAAATTTGACTTGAAACTAAAATGACAAAGTACGACTGGACATTGGCTAATTTAGACTTTTTCTGGTTCATTGGATCAGTCTCTCCTCTTTAAGGACTTTTAAAGTGGTCAAGGAGAAGTGGTGGCTTCAGAAATTATAGTTAACTTAGAAATTCCATACAATTATGCAATAATATTTTAACTCCAGGCTCAACAACAACAAAATTACATTTATAGAGCGCCTTTCATGTCGGGAAGGATGACTGAAGGCGCTGGGCAATCCGGGGTCAGGACCAGATTATGGGGGAGGGGTGGGGTAGGGATGAGGGAAGGCAGAGAGGTGGGAGAGCGACTGAAGGCACGATCGAAGAGGAGGGTCTTGAGACCGGCCTTGAAGGAGGCGAGGGAGGAAGCAGAGGGACAGTGGAATGGAGTTCCAGAGTGTGGGAGCAGAGAGGCTGAAAATAATATAAAAGTGGGGAGAGTAGAATGAGTAATGACACTACTTCAGTTTTAACCAGCTCATTAAACAATGACAATGAATATGTTCAGAACTTTGTTTCTAGTTTGACAAACTTTGTTCAATGATTTCCTCTCCTCCTTTTGAGTTCCATTTAAAAATTAACATGTTTTCACAAAGATGATGACGAGTGAATCCAACACAACCACCTGATCAATGTGGATTTAGATAATGGCTGAGTCTAAGAGGATTGCGAATTTACGAAAGGCTTAAGTAATCAGGAGAAACTCTCCAAGACCTAGTCCCAATTGTTGGTCTTTTGCCAATACCAGTAGCAAGCTGTTTAAAACCTGAGCACAGTTACAGATTTTTCTGAGTCTTGCTCAGTTAATCCCTATTCAATGGCTAATAGTGTCCTTTTAGTCACTGTGTATCAGGCTGTACCATCTGACCACCTATTCCTCTTTGTAATTTTTATCTTTCAATTTGCAGTTCCTACTTGCCGAGGTGTACAATTACTATATTCTGTGATCAAATACATTTATGAATGTATGAATTCCTGAATATTACTGAACTCTCTTGCCAGTTTAATGTACACAGGCTAGAATTTTGAAGACCTTAAATACCTGGAAAATGGAGAACAAGAGTCGCGAGGCAATTAAGAATCCGAAATAATTGACACATCTGGGAACATGGACATTCATGTGACCTTTCTTTGTTCAGTCCAGTTGAATGGAGCTTTCTTTGGGTCAAATCCATAAGACTTTCATTTGTAATTCTCACAGCAAGCGAAGGTCAGTTTGCTTTCAAAAAGAAATCTAACAATACTGTGTAGCACAATGTGCCCAGGAGACTGTACCATTTTGTTTTATGTGCATTTTTTAAGTATTAAAACTAAAAGCCCAGCAGTTGTTAGTAGTTTGTTGCTGAGGCAATCAAGAAGTCAGAACACAGTTTTCTCTTGTGAGTTCTTTACCTGCCACTGCAGAAATGTGACAACCAAGCAGAGATGAGAATAAATGGAATTGTACAGGGAAAAGCTCCAGGTAGCAAAGGTCTATATTATTAATTAATTGTAAGATTTTTTGTATGTGTGAAAATTGAGATATTTCATTGACTGGGTCGTTCAGCTTGTTAGGGTCTCATGTTCTGCCCCAATCGCATATCACAAGCAGTCTTGATCCCACAATACTCCACACAGCAAATTTATTTAAGAGGGGGGGAACGTGCAAGTGAAAGAAAGTGAGGCAGCACTCATGCATAGAACTGTAGAAATTTGCGGCACTTGAGAACTCATTCTGCCCTTGTGCTCACTGGTTCTATCAGTTCCATTCTTTTTCTTCACCCTTACCATTTTTTCTTTATTCTTTAAATATTTATACCATTCCCTCCAGCTATTAAATGATGCATTTGATTTAGCTTCAAGAGCCACTCACATGCAGGTACAAGCTTGGCAACCTAATAACTTGTAAAGTATATCTTCTAACCTCCCCCTTTAGATGGGTAATATTCTTGAGCACACTAGTTGCCGATTCACCAAGCAGTGCAAATATTTAATTGTTTACTCTGTAGTGTTTAGCCATTGTCCAGTGAATCCACCCTCACCTCTGTTCATGCAGGGGGAAGGGATGAGAAAGAGAGGACCTCGTATTAAATAGCTTCTCAGTCCAACCTTCAAACTAGACGCCATCCTTACAGACTGTCTCTGGAGTGAGCGACCTGTCACTCAGGACAGAGAGCAGAACCTCAGAGAATATTACACTATGCATACACGTCAGCCTGTATGTGGATAGTGCAACAGGTTAGGCGATGGGAATTGGAGCCGTTTCAAGCAGTAGCGGCCAGGTAAGCTCAGCTGCAGTGCAGCTCCTGCTTCAACTTGGACATGCTGACTTGACATGAATCTGCCTCTCCTCCCTTTTCCTCCTGTTTCCAGGTTCCAGGACTAAAGCTATTGTGAAGTTTCCTGACAAATTCCGGATACAGTATGTCCCCTTAGCTTCTAAACTTTTTATCATAAACATTTGGTTGAAGGCAAAAGGTCATTTGACCCTATTCTGGAGCACTGCAATGTAATGGGGAAGGGGGAGAAAGAGACCTAAGTGGTCTCTTCTTTCTTCAGAAAGAAGTCTGACTATTCATATCCACGAAAAACACATCAAGTGCTAACCTCTTACATCAGTCTAGGACACATACAGTCTAATGGATTAGATTGGTAGAGTATCATCCCTCATCTGACTTCTAATGCTCATTTAACCAACTTCATTTTGCTCTTTTACCTATTCTGTTTCTGGTCCCTTCAGGACCTCAGCCAACATCTGACAGTCACCTGAGTTAAATCCACATCTAATCATTAATCAGCCAAATTGTCTTAGAAGCGACACCGCTAACCTTGCATCTGAAAGTGAACGAGCAGGTGTTAAAACTGCAGTCTAAAGATATTTGTTGAATTGAAGAACAAAAGCTTCAGATTGAAGATGAGTTGGGAACTAATTGCTGTATTCATCTGCCTTGGAACTGAAGAATGCTTCAGTTTCCAAACTACATCAAGGCCCATACATCCAACAATGGCAGAGAATAGCAACTGAATGGAGAATTAGATACTTAAGACTTTAAAACAGGCGGTAGTAAGAATTGCTTTTGAAGTACAGCTTCATAGCTTACAGGGGTAGTCTTAATATTAGATATAATGGTAGCCATGCAATTCATCAGCACAAAGATTGGTAGGTTTAACGTAATTTATTATGTATGGGTTGTGTCTACCACAATCTATATCAACCAGTTTCCTCATTAGACAGATAAATGATCTATGGATCCTTGGATTACTGCAGATTTTGCCTTGCTTTGCCAAGTGTGTTTCCTTGGATTTCAATCGAAAGCTGGATGGATCTACTGGAGTTCAAACCCAGAGCTTTCTGTCTTCAAAGTTAGTGACCTAATTCCCCACGTCTCTTGGTGTTAAAGACAGCAGAAGTTTCAATTTTAAAGTTTTTATTTGCCTTCTGAGTAAAACCTCCAATTAAATACATTTCTCAGAATGTCTGAATTAGTCCAGTCTAATATTCTGTTCAGAGAGTGTAAGTCTCTTTAAGTTCAATAGACTGTGTGAAGCCCCAGAGGTATGAATATATCTCTCAGTGTTTGTTGTCGTATTGCATTAATTTGAAGTTTAAAAATAGGACTCCTTCTCAGAACAAGATTTGAATTCTATCTGTCTTAGTAGCAGAGCACAACTAGATTCGCTGACTAAGAGGGTAATGGCAGATAGTGAAAGTACTGATATGAATTAAGTTCAGTGTTTAGATAAAAAGAAAAATAGAAAATGCTGGAAATCCACAACAGCCTCTGAAGGGGTAAGATCTGATTTTGAGTATGATCCTGTATGTGTGTGTGTATGTCTGTATGCTTTTTTTTGGTATGTTTAATTTTTTTAAAATGCTGCCTTGGAAAAGGCACTGGATTCTTCAGCAAATAGGCAAGCACGTAAGTGCGCATGTGCAGTGAAAAGCCATATTCCTTTTCTGTTTAAATTCAGCCCGTGCAACCTTCTAGAAGGAAGTTTCTGTCTCTTTACCCAGTGAACCATCTCCTGTGGAGCACTGCAGTGCCGTGTTGAGCAGTGTGTTCAGGGCTGCCAGCTATGAACTGTTCTGGCAGTAGAAAAGAAACATTCATCAAAAGCAGTAAATGAAGAGGACAGAGGCATCCCGTTCACATCATGTAAAATAAACATACCCAATACCTGCCAGAAGTGCAAGGTCACCTTGTACTGTTGCTGCACACATCAGGTTCTGAGAGGCATGTAACTGATATAAACCCACGCTGAAATTAGTTAATAAACTTAGCCCTAATATTTTTATTAAAGTCTTCGACTTCAATTTTCCTCAAACGCAGAACAGCCATGGAATGTAATTTTCTGCTTGTGCTTCTGTTATTAAGCTCCTGCTATCTACCCTCTCTCTGATGAATGGAGAGTTTATTTTAAATTAAAACAGAGTTTCTTATCTGTGGAGAAAGAAAATTTGGCTACTGCATTCATTTTTCAGAATAATTAGATTTCGGAGCTTTTTGGAGGGTTGTAAAAATTAAAATCTGATATCGAAGCACGGTGTTAACAGGAATAAACATCTTTGTGAATAACAGAGACTACCCCAGGAAATGAGCTATAAGTAAATAGTATCTTTATAAATGGTGTCTTTTGTCCGTCAGTAAAATATTTTTTTGAAAAATGATCATTTGATGTTCTGTCTGTAAATGGTTTGTAGAATTGAAGCACTGAGGTTAAAATGAACACTGCACTGTACCACCACATTTGAAACCATGTTATTGCTTTCAGAGAACTGCAGTTCCTTGGGGGATTACATTTTTATTTTGTGTCGCTCAGTGAAAGCTTTGTTGTTTGTTGTCCATTCAGTGTTTGGTTAAACCAGTGTCCATTTTTAAAAGTGATTTGAGTGCAGTGGCTGAAAACCCAGTGGGTTAAGGCAGTGCAGCACTAAGCCATGCAGACTGGATGGGGGTTGAATCTTCAACTGCATTGCATTGACTGATCTCAACCAGGTTTGGTGTTGGGGACTACAGTTATTCTTCGTGCTCCTGGGACAAGGAGGGGAAACATATCAGAATGGGTTCCTGCTACAAATCACTGTCCATTGCCCCCCCCCCCCCCCCCCATAAGTACTCGTGTTTAAACATTGGTTGAGAGTGCATTGGACGTCCTCTCGATGTGAAAGGCGCTATGCAAGTATAATTTGGTGTTCTACACAACCATTCCATCCCCCCCCATCCCCAATGGTTGGACAAGTTACCTTCAGGGAAGAGTCAAAAGATTAATTTCTTCATCCAGCAGGGAAAAAAATTGTAGAAATTGTACAAATCAAAAACCTTTCAAGAACTTTGAATAAAAATGATGTTCTTTAGTTTTGTCTGTTTCATTTGATTTTCATAATCTTGTTCATATCGTAGGTATTGATTGCCTCATGGAGAGTGGTCCTTCATTAGAGACCATATTGAACATGACAATGTGAGACTGCTTTAACTGATGGACTTTTCCACAGAGAAGTTTGTTGCATGGATATAAGAATTGAACTAGCCTCTTTGTGCAGATGTCTTTGTAGATTTTTTCAATATAAAATATCAGCGTTTGTATTGCTTTATTAATGGAATCATCATGCTGTACACCCACAGTGTATTATGCTGCATCAGCTTTGCATGTAGGTTTTAATGCAATGCCAACATTTTGTTGTCGCATTAGGCATTATGAATTTGCAAGGTGCTTAATTTAAGCTTTCAACTCCTCCAAATAAGTGAAGTGATAGGTTGTGCAGAATCCCAAATATGTTGCGTCTCTGAATGCATTTATTGTTTCGACTAAGATTAAAGTGTAAATGCCATTCATGTGGTGATTCAAGGACATTTTAAGATAATAACACTTGTATGTTGAAATGATATAAAGATTTGCTTTGAAATATTATGAATGTTATGCAGCCAAAGATATGTCACCTCTGAAAACATCCACCAGATCCATTAATTAAAAACAAGAAAGTGAATGACCACGCGCACTTCTCAGAGGGGCCTCTGATATACCTATCCATGATTTATAGAGTAACAACAGTCTGAGCACAGAAGGAGGCCATTCGGACTGGACTGTATGCCATGCTAGCTCCCTGCTAAATCGATCTACTCTAAATCTTTCTGAAGTTATTTTTGTGCATTTGTAATTGTTCATTTTTGTAATATGTCACTTGTTATACAGGGCAGCGATTAGTCAGTTGAGGGGAAATAAGAAAATATTTTGGTAACACAATTTAATCTCCAGATGAATTTGTTTCTTACTGTAAGTACGGTTCTCCCAGCTTGGTAATGAATAAAATATTGTTTTGATTTTTTTTTAAAGTTGCGACTAAATCATCCTCGCACATGGTACACAAATAGAATACACAACAGGGAGCTTTGGGCTCCCCGACCTGAGAATGAAAGGTCATGGCTTTGTCAGTCAAGAATTCTCCATTCCTGCTAAACAAAGCTTTCTCTGAAGAAGGTGTATGATATGTCCCTGTAGAATTGGCTCTGTTGTGAGCCTAATTATAACCAAGGCTTCTTTAAAAAAAATAATAAACAAGAGCCCACCCGATGTTCTATTTGAAGTTGCAGGACTAAACTGCACAGATCGAATCCTGGTTAGAGTTGAATTATGCTGAAGGGATTAGTGTTGCTACGGTTGAGTCTGGGTTAGATAACAATTTCTGTTCTTGATTGTGAGCCAAGGGCTCCTGTTGAAGACTGCTGTGAGGAGACAAAGGTAGAGGGCAAGATTGGGCTCGGTGGCTGGCACATGAACAATAGGTGCTTTGGTGAGGACCAAAACCCAGTCAGCACCTTCAGCAAAAGAGGGAAAAATCGAAGGAGAAAATCAGGAAGAAAAAAATCCCACCAAGTTCATATGAGTTTTAGTTCATTGAGGTTCTTGTGTAACAACATACACACAATGGCAATAATGTCTCATTTGATGTCAGAAGTGATAATGTCAAAGAGTTTTTATAGGATTCACAATGTTAAACAAGAGGACCATTTGCCATAATAAAATTTGGTTTTGAATGGAGTAGGGTGAACTTTGCACTCCAAAAAGGTTGTTGGCATTAGAATTGATTTTTCATCTGGCCCCATACTTATTATAATAATAATCTTTACATTTTGATATAGTACCAGGTTCTTTAGTTGATACTTATTTTCTTGAACAAATGTGGTGAATATAATTCTTATGTTCTGGTTGACCCAAAATAAGATCATCAAAAATGAGTCATCTTATTTATTTGACTGGGAAGTGGGTCTCTGTTTCCTTGCCAGGACCGATCAGGGCTGTGAAATAATGAACAACTCTTGAATTGACATCCAGAATCTAAAAGCTTTTTGTCAGTGAAGATGTTCGCTGATTGAGGTGATAGCTGATGCCAGCTGAATTCATCTACCAAGCTTAATACCCTTCAGGTCTCCTTGGGTTGCAACACCACAGAATAATTTTCAGATATAAAAAGTGGGAAATGTTTTACAGTTAGAATTCCATCATAGAACTAGCAAATTAGTCAAAATTCCAGTAAAGATACAAACCGAACGCATGAAATAACACCTTAAGTCAAAATCACATGTCGCACGTCAAAAGTCGCTGTGCTTTCCATAGTGAGTTACTATGAAGTGTAATGACAATTATGTAGAGCCTTGGTTTAAGGTCTCATTGGTCTGGCAGGACAGGGCTCCCTCAGAATGGTACTCAATTGACTGTGTTACAAAGATTTGCAATTTGGCTCATTTTAGGCATGCAGTATTTTCTGAAAATGTTGACGGAAAAATAATATTTCTCTGCAAGTAATGCCTTTATTAAGATTCAACTGTTAGCTTTCCATTAAATGGATTTTATTTCATGAGCCCGGGTTTATCCCCTATGGTGGTGTTGCTATTTGTGGTACAACATGGACCGTTAAAGCATCTCAATTGCTGCACCAACAGATTAGCTACTTTCAGACAAACAAGAGATCAAACCAAACACATTTGGTTATGCATTGGCTGGTGTTTTCACTCACAAGACTGTCAGTGGAAATGAGAGATTTTAAAGTGGTGTGTGTAATTATATACTCCTCATATAATAGATGGCAGATCCAGAGGTCTTGTGTTTTTTAATGTTGTTTTACAAATGTTCCTTTTTTTAAAAAAAATCTCCCACTCCACACTGTAACACCAGAGGCAAAGAGGAGAGTGAATTACTGTGTATCTGCTTGTGCTTTAACAAGCTGCTTGGAGTTGAGGGAGGCAAGGGGCATCCTCTGATTCTTTCCCCTCCTCTCTCCGCGGGGGAAGCGCCTAATCCGGTTGGATTCTGAGCTTGTTATGCATTGAATCATATATGCGGGCCTGTGACTTATCATTCTGTGGCACAGCATGTCAGAGCTCCTTTGTGATCCGCCCTGTACTGCCTGTGGATTCAATATCATTATGAATCAGAACAAATCTTTTCAGTGAAGACTTTCTTAATGCATGTCGGAAATATGTTCAATTTTGTTTTAAAACTACACATAAACAAATGTATTTCTTTATTCTTCCAGGAAGAGAAACTGTGAACCCATCTGCAGAAATCTTCAGTCCCAGATTCTTCGGTGTTATCAACAAAATCCACAGCTGACTTTAAACTGCTCTTTCTTAGCCAAAGAGTATCGTCAGTGCATCAACACGGCACAAAAGGTAAAACATTAATAAAATACGAAATGCTCCTTGAATTTGTTGTCGCGCCTTTCACGCCGGGAGGATGTCTCAAAGCGCTTCACCGAATTTACTGTAATGTGCTCAGTGACACGTGCATGACAAGCAATACTATTCTACAGCAAATATCAATGAGATCAAATGCAAGTACTATTTGAAAAAGGTATGGATTGAAGAAAGCCTCATTAACATTGCACTTAAGTTGCAAAGGTTCTCTTTTCCTGGGTAAGTCAATAATTTGTCAATGCCTCCAAACAATAACCTACATTTATTTAGCACTCTTCACCGGGATAGCATTTTGGAGCGCTTAACAGAGACAGAGCTTGACGTTGAGCCGGAGGGACCTAAGCATGGTTGAAGATCAAGGTCTTCAAATGTGATCTGGAAAAAGGGAAGGAGGGGCAAGGCGGCGGGAGAGAGTTCGAAAGTTTTGGGGGGTAGTGGCTGAAACAGCCATCAATGATGGAGCTGAGGGGATGAGGGACAAGGAGGAATCCCGAGCCAGCGGAGAGGAGGCGGTAGGTGATGTTGTGGGGAGTAAGCAGGTTGGAATGATCGGGAAGTGCCAGGGCGTGAAGGGATTTGTAGACCGGTGTGAGGAACTTGAAGTCAATCTGTTCTGCGATAGGGAGCCAGTGGAGCCTGGCGAGGACTAATGTGATGGTCGTACGGAGATTAGAGCGGGTGAGTATACAGACAGCAGTGTTTTGAATTTGTTCGAGTTTGTGGATAGTGGAGTTGGGGAGACCAGCAAGGAGGGCATTGGAATGTGGAATACTCGAATGATCAGTGACCAGGAACCTAGTGTGTCTTTGTGTTACGGTGTACATGCCCAGTGTTTTTTTTTAAATTATGGGCTATATCTGACATTTGAATGTGAGCTTTGAGCACCCTATTTATTGCTGGGTGTTACTGACATTTTTTCATGAGGGTTCTATGGGGGGGGCAACAATGAACCATAAATGGTGTTTTGTATTATCGGTTTAGCACCAGCCAAGCTAGAACGCTAAAGCGGGAACTGTGCTGAAAGCTTGTTAAATAGAAGCCTCTTGAATTCAACATTGCCACATTAGATTATAGTTTATAGATAGTTTTAATTAAGGTATGTGAATTCGTTCTCAGTAGGCGCTTGATTCTTTTTACTCGACATCAGCAGCTCTGAAGTTGAACAATGAGGGATTGCAAGAATGAATAAAACTAGATTTATTTTTAAAGCCTTTTGAAGGAGGTTTGCATTTTTTTGGTTTTCCATTTATTCCACTGTATTTTTTGAATTGCTCAGCAGCTTTAGTAAATTACACTAAAAGTATTTAATTTCTTTTATGATTGTTCATAGCTGCATTTTGTTCACTCTTTGGTGATGCTTACAGGGCAATCGTGTTACAACAACTCCCATCCCCCACCCCCCAGTTGAGTGTAGATTTGCTTACATAGCATGGGTCCACTGTGGGTGTCCAGTGTACATACACCCAACTTCTGGCACTGACAAGCCGGCTTCCCATGCTAACAATAGCTGATTTCTAGGTTGTCAGGTCACCAGTGATGCCCTTTGGGCTTTGCACCAATGTGTCACCGATGTCACTTCTTACATCGTTGTATGCAGGAATTGTTGCTGGTGTCACTTTGTGAAGGAAGTGACGTTACAACAACAACATGATTACATTTGTATGGTGCCTTTCACGTCGGGAGGATGTCCTTTACGTTACTACGTAGGAAGTGAAGTTCATAGCCATTTTCTTGCATTTGGTTATAATTTGGGTTCTAAAATATTGGACACGTTATAACAGGGTTCCTGTCTCATTCTTGCAATATATACGGCTAAATATTGCTGTTATTTTCCCATTTCGCTCTCAAGATTTAGACTTTATTGTTGCTACATTCCTCTTCCACCCACCTGCCATCTCTCAGCCTTCTCCCCTAGGCAGGAAATCATCATTCACCTTTTCACCTTCCACAAGGTGACCAAAAAGTTGTGAAGCTACCTTATTAGCTAAAAAAATCAGCATTTCTTTAAGACTTATTAGACATTGGAATGGTATCATGACTTTTTTGTTACACTGTAAATGGCTTAACCTGCAAATTAGATCTGAGACTATGGCCATCTCTCAATGGGTTACAATAATAAATAATCCTTGCATTTGATATAGCGCCTTATCATGTCTTATCACGTCTCGAAGCATTTCACAGAACATACTGTTAAGTGAATTGACTGTGTATTTTGTGGGTTTCCATCTCCCAATTATTCCTAAAAATGTATGTGCTGTACTGTTTGGGAATGGTGGGTTTGTCTTATTGACTGTTGAGTTCCTGTGCGGATAGTAAAGCAGCATCGGCTGTGATGAGCCAAATAAATATTTAGGAAAGGTTTTTAATAAAGCTGGTAATTACATGGTTGCATTGTGTATGTAGAACATCATATACCCATGAGTATATTACTTAGAAAATAAATAATACTTTAAAACGCATTACACATTCTGGGGGTTAACAAGACATGAGTCTATGAGAGCCGAGCTTGAACGATTAACCCAACCCCCAGGAGTATCTTCGAGCCTTGAACGTATTCACAAACATTTATTGTTACAGAATAAATTCCTGAGACTTTCTGTTGGAATTTTACTAACAGTGTATTGCTTCTATTTGCACCATTATGATTTTCCTGAAAAGGTACAAGAAACTATTTTACTGGCATGTGTATCATTGCTTTCATACATTACTGGCACGGGTGGCATAGCAGGTTAGAATACTTTACTTTTACTCCTGGGACATAGCTTTGATTTCAACCTGGGCTGACGGATCACTGTCTCCTCACTCTGGCCATAAGCGTCCCATGAGAAAGCAGCTTGGAGCAGTATCAACATTGTTTCCTGATAAATGTAAACTAACAGAACAAGATTGCTTGTAATTTGGCGCTAAATTGAGTTTGAGGTAGCCTGAGGCTGCTGCTACGAGTATCCTGTCTTATTTACATTGTGGGCGGAATCCAAAGCAGTGGCAGCAATCTAAAAACTGGATGTGGGAATTTGAGGCATGGAGTTTCCAAATCATGAGTGGTGGTTTCTTGTTCTGGTTGCCGGCTTCTGTAATCACTGGGAAAGCTCCTTGCAGGTCAGGAATGAAAGGGAAACACATACTGCCTAATACGAATGGCTGTCAACTGACTCACGCCCTGATCCACCTGGCAGCTTCCGTGCCTGCTGTGCCCACTGAATAAAGATACTCACTGGTGCTATTAACTGATGTAGATTGAGGTACTTTCAGTTTAGAATGGGTTTCATATCTTTAGGAGAGGCCACTTATTAGACACAGAATTCGTCTAGTTTAACTGCTGTACAGATCCTGTACTTCATTGCATAACAGGGTACAAGAACAGTTTGTTTATTATTTTGATAAGTCCCAAGATGACACTTGAAACACATTCCATGGGTTCTTTGCTCAAAACAGTAACCAATTTAGTGCTTAGATAAGTTGTTTCAACTCCAAGTTAATCAAACTGCATCAGCTGATCTATTAAAAGAAAAGGAAAAGCTGAGATATCTCAATGCAAAGAACTCCCTCTATTGTGCAATTATATAAAAAAGGGCCACTTAATAGGAAAGACCTTCAATATAGTAATTACCCTCCCCTCCTGTGGAGACTCTCCAATTGATTCTTCAGTTGCATCCAAAGACCCCTCTGCTGACTTACATGACCAGTGGTGCATGTGTTTCATTTTGCAGCATTCTACCACAGTTACAACAATGTTGGAGGAATAGGTTCCATGCAAAAAGAGTAGAGGGAGAAAGTTGAGGCGGTTGGAGGAGGCCTCTGTTCTTACAGACCTCTGTTCTGAAAACCTGGGTAGTCAGACTCTGACAGCGATCAACCAAATGGTTAAACGGAGCTTTGTTTCCTTGACATCTTAAAATGCCTGTGCAGTAAAAAAAATATAACATATATTAAAGATCATCATGATATTTTGATGCAACATTGCAGAGAGACATTGAAAATGTCCAGGTTTATCAGCACTGTATCTGAGTTTTCCGTTTTGCACTATCTTCTGTGTATGCCAGAGGCCATTGGAAAACTACTTACCAACATATTTGGGAACTTAGGAAAATGAAAACAGGGCATTCAGTCCATCAAGCCTGTTCCACCAGTTTATTCGATCTTGGGATTTTTAAAAATACCAATGCTCTATTCTTTTGCGATACTTCTTAATATCTGTACTTCCTAGGTATCTCTCTATCTTCAAAAACATCTCCATTTAATCCGCCTCTGCAGATTTCCGGTACTGAGCATTCGGTATCTTCACAGCCCTTTGTGTGAAGAAATGCTTCCTGATTTCAGTTCTAATCTCTTAGACACCCTTCCAAGGCTAATGTATCATTCCTAAGAGTGGGTGCCAGAACTGAACCTGTACTCAAAACTAGGTCTGATACGCACTCTTATATAACTGCTGACCTGCACTTTTTTGGGGGGAATTGAGTAAATGGATTGCGTCCCTCTTGAGATGGAGAGAGTCTGTACCCCATTCCAGAGACATTACAATTTCCATCATAGGTGACATGCATGTGTGGAACTTTGTCTGGTTTGTATTCTCATAAACATAGCTACGGGTTTCTGCGTGTATCAGACATGCAGCTGACCCAAAACATCTGGAGCAGCATCTCTTTACTTTGAATTCTGGACCCCTTGTCATAAAGGCCAGCATCTTATTTGTCTTACTAACTGCTTTCTGTGAATCAGCAAATCTCTCAACATTGTACAAATCCAAGATGTGAGATTTTTTTCTCAGTTCTGAGTTCACCACATACTCAAGGCATCAGCTTGAGTAGGAAACAACAACATATTTACATACATTTCACGTCGGGAGGACGTCCCAAGTCCAAGTCTGGATAGTCCAAGGTTTGTACCTGAACTAGGGATGGGAGAGGAGGGGGGAAAGTTGCGGTCAAAGAGGAAAATCTTGAGGAGGACCTTGGGGCAAGGGAAGGGTTGAAATGTCGGGACACAGGCAGGGATGGAAACAGAAACATAGTTAAACGCAGAACACCATGCCTTATCAGGCTGGAGATGTGAAATCTTGCTTTCCTTTTGCCACATTTGTTTTACTGTTCCGACTGGTACAGTCGCCTCTGAATCACTTTATCAGATATTGTCAGCTATTTATCAGTTATTTCTCTTTCCAACCGTGGAGCAGTATGTTCAGCCAATCACCAGAGGTAATCTTGCTCTCAATTGCCTTATTTTTATTTTAGTAGCTGGTGCAAAGTCCTTCCAAAAGCAGTAAGCTTTTAGTGTTGAAAATGTACTCTCGTGGCTTTTCAATACAACCATTCATGTTTGAATTCCTCTGAGCACTTAAAAAATACCTCTGATGGTGATCAGGTGAAGAGCAGCTCTCTGTGTTTGAGTGCACTTGCCTGTGTTTGTGAACCGCCATCTGTGGATGCTGGTTTTGTAACATGAGAAAGATAACAGCAAGCGACGAAACTATGGTTCCCGTTTGAATAACTGTGAAAATACCTAATTTATCAGTTCAGTGTAAAAGTGGCAAAAATAGAGTTTTCTCTTTTATTTCCTATTCCTCCCTTTGTCTTCCTCCTTTGTTTTTGCTCCCTACATTTGTATTTCTTTCTTTCTCCGCTTTGTTTAGGTTTCCTCGTGTTTGTAGGGATATTTCTCTCTTTATCTGCCTGTCTGGGATTTTCACATGCCAGAATCATATTTTTTTCTCTCTGTATTAGATCTGCAGGCCCCTCAGTTTAATAGAGCCACTTTAGTTCAGTGCATAAGGGATTGCTCCACCACCATATTGTTATTGTCCAGTGAGAGAAGTGGAAATGCACTGGATTGCGAAACTGAGACTGCCTGGTTTAGTACACAGCATGACAATTCTGAGTGCAAGCAGAGCAATAAATAGATGTACAGTGCCACATATTATCAGTAAGGTGTTTTCAGTACTACTCGACACGCTTGGGAAAAAAGCAGGCCCTCCGCATTCTTAAGATTGCACAGCAGAGGTGAAAGATTTAAATCTCAACCTGGCACTTCCACCGAATGTATTGTGTTGGAAGGCAGAACTCCTAAATGAATTGAATGTTATTTATGCAGACCATGCACATTTAAGTGTACCCAACGGTACAACCCTTATTGATTTCCAACTGCTGTAGAAAATGTGAATAGGAAATCAAGATTTGTGGATGACTTGCCATTCTCCTATAGGGAAGGCAGTAATGTTAGATAAGAAAGATCCAGTCATTCATGCAGCAAACTAGAATGTCCTTCAAGCCTTTTTGACTACCCTCTGTCCGATACTTTTGTCATGTCCAATTATATCTATCCATCTGCTGTGTAATTTTTGTCTCTGTGTTATTACACTGTGCCACTGCCCATAAGTGAACTGCTTGTCAATTGACTCCACCGTCTTGCTTTCAAGTTGGCTCAATGGCTGCACAATAAAATCTCTTCAGAGTCTGTTAACTACCAGTATGCTTCACTTACCAAAAGAGAACTGAAGATTCAAATGATATTAGAATATTAGAAAGGACGTATGTCCTATCGAACTGACTGGTTTGTCTTTTCCTGTCTGTATAAGCACTATATATTTTTTACATCAGTGGTTCAGAAATGCTGCATGCAAATTTGCCGTGTTATAGACTACATTAAAGCACTTGGGATGAGTGTTTGGGTACATTGTAAGTTCACGTTTGAGTCTCTGAAATTGATGGTCTGAATTGGAACGCCTTTTAAAATGTGCCAGTGCATGGGCGGGATGGAACCTGTATTTGGTATAGCCTCTCATCACATCAGACATCTCAAAGCACTTCACACATTGCTTGACACAGTGTTTCATGAAATGAATTATGTTTAGTGACTGTTATGTAGGCAAAAATAGTGGCTCATCTGTTCCAGCAATGCTTCACAAATAGCAATGAGATGACTTATCACATAATCAGTTTTTTTTAAAAGAACATTTCAGATAGAGCAAGAACATTGATGAGAACACCACAAGAACTCCCTACTGTTTGACATAGTACCCTGTGATCTTTAACAGATAGCATGAAAGACTAAGGCATTTCAATATGATAAAATGCCATACCTTTGAATGCAATGTTTGAGTTTTTTATGTATGTGTGTGAGACAGTGTGTGGACTTGTGAAAAGGGAAATGTTAAAGTGCAATCACGAAAAAAAGAAATTATCAATTTTATCGAACAACTATAAGTAGATTTCAGTGGTTCTTTTTCTTGTAATCTGACCATTCAAAGGTCTTATAATTTTAAAAATTGTCAATGATTGTTTGCTTTGGCATTTTTTCCTAAACCTAGCGTAATCTTCCTAATGATTTACACTAGCAAGAACTTGCACAAATTTCATTTCTGTTGAAACCAAAAACATCCCAAGGTTTCATGGGGAGATGACTAACAGAATTAAATCTGCTTATTGCTGTTGATTAAGGTCTTAATCCTCCACATAGGAGATCTTTCTATGTTGTCTTGTCAGTCGCCCGCACACAATATTAAATTGAGCCTTTCTAAGTGGACGCTATATTCTGCTAATATCAAGATAAACATTATCATTATGGGATTCACAGGGTCAGAGGGTTAGAGGAGATTGTTTCTTGTCAGTTAATTGTATAAAACAACATTGTGCTTCAGCTTTTAGAGGAGAGAATTTAAATTGCACTCAAGCACAAAGGGCTCCAGTTTATCTTACGGTCAGATAGCAGCTTTTAAAATAACATTTTAATGGAATATCTGTTTTGAAAACCCATTACTAATCTTCAATAAATGTCGGCATCTCTCCGAGCCAATCTCTCATCCTTTTTTGAGTTGAAAAATCTTTTGAAGCTGTGCAAATCTATCAGAAACAATCTACACAAATTAAGTATTAAAATGTCAAGGTTTTGTGTGGGTGATGTGGTGTTAATGAGGAGACCTAAGGGCACTTTTGGACAGTTTGAAAAGTATACTTTGATCTGGCTACAATATAGTTTTTGGGTGTTATGATTTTACAGTATGCTTTCGGGGTTAACTCTCCATATTATGACTAAAGGGGGGAGATGATCGACCCATGAAACCCTGGTTGACCAAGAAAGAGCTAGGCCAGGGTGACTGCATTATTATAAGGATACAGAAAATCTAGTCCAGGGTAGGATTTATTCTGATCTTCAAGTAGATCACCACAGAAAGCTTTCTGTCAATCCTGCACTAAACTGCCTGCTCACTGGACTTCCCAACTCTTCCCTCCACAAGCTGCAGATTATTCAACTCTGCAACTCGTGTCCTCTCCTGCACCAGGCTCCGGGAACCTATCACCCTGTTCTTGCCTGGCTTCACTGGCTCCCCATTCCTCAGAGAATCAAGTACAAAAACCTTCTTCCTACCTTCAAGGCCTTCCATGGTCTTGCTCGCCCCTATCACTCTGACCTCATAATCCCATATCCGCCTGTCTGCTCCCTCTGCTTCAGGTCTCTCAGACTTCCCGCCCCACCATTGGCAATCGGGTATTCAGCACTCTGGAACCCTATCCCGCAATTCCTTTGCCTCACCAACTCTTGCCTCCTTCAAGTCCCGTCTGAAGACCTTCCTCTTCAATCGTGCCTTTGGCCATCCTCCCACCCCCACCACCCCTACCCTCCTCTTCTGACCCCAACTCCCAGCTCGAGTCCCAAATCCCTGATTGTGCAGTGCCCTGGGGTGCGTTTCCAATGTGAAGGGCGCTATACAAGTGCAATTTATTGTTGTAAATCATGCTGCATTTACTGGCTTCAAATAGGGAACATGACAGAACCAATGCTTAAATACAAATGCTTGAATTGGATGTGAGAGTTTTAAAAGTTGCTTGAGCTGTTACGCCCAACATTTTAATAATATTTTTAAATTTCTTGTCTGAAAATTCTTGGGCTGCTTGAGAGCTTTTTTTGGTCAGTCAGATGTCTGACATGTGCAAAAACCATCACCATATTTAAAAGTATCCAAACGAAACTGAGTTCCATGCATCCAACAACAACAACTTGGATTTATATAGCGCCCTCCACGCCGGACGGCGTCTCAGAGCGCTTCACAGTAACGGATCCCAGGGCCGAGCCAGGGGGAGGGGGAGGAAGGTGACCAAAGGCGCGGTCGAAAAGAAAGGTCTTCAGCAGAAACCTGAAAATAGGAAGAGAGGGAGCGAGGCGAAGGGAGTGAGGAAGGGAGTTCCAGAGCCTCGGGGCATAGTGGCTGAAGGCACGGCCGCCGAGGGTGGAGCGGAGGACTCGGGGGACAAGGAGGAAGCCAGATCCGGAGGAACGAAGGCAACGGAGACTGTTTTGAGGAGAGAGGAGGTCAGAGAGGTCAGGGGTGCAGAGGAGTGGAAAGATTTGAAGACAGGGGTGAGGATCTTGAAGTTGATCCTCTCTGGGACAGGCAGCCAGTGCAGTGTGGGAAGGACTGGGATAATCGGGGAGTGGAGTTTGGAGCAAATTTCCCACTTACGCTTGGAAATTCCCGAGATATTTATTGGAATGGAATGTTTATGTACTCTCTCCCTGGAAGGATGCATCCTGCTTACCTCATTCTGGAGAGTATAAGGCAGGTTAGCAGGTGCCAAGGCAGCAAATTGCACATTATGACAGTATTTGAGGAATGACTACAGTTCCTATTCATTGTGTCAAGTTGGTGGCACTGCTGAGACCGAGCATTTTTGAGTTAGCTCCACTTCTCTAGGAACGCATACATTACTTAAGGAGTAGGCTAGATGGGCGTGTTACAACAATTTCTGCTCAATTTGACAATGTACGTGTTCAGTGAACATGAACATGATTAGTGTAGGATACAATCCAGAACACATTCCAGCAACAGAGTAAACATTGGATTTGCTAATTCTGCCACCTGTTTGTCATACCAAAGTTGGTCATCATTTTCAAATAGGGAAAATTCTATACCCGGTAAATAGATGTCTACTCTCATTTGTGTCAATGTAGGTGAATGTGTTTAATACCAATGAATGATGTGGTGGAGATAGTTAAACAACATGTGCCATAATTACCATGGGTGTAACTTTTTAGTTCAACTTATGCCCAAATAAACTTTGACTCTGTTACCAGGAGCTGAAAGTTTCCAACCAAGGTTCTGAAAACGCAGAGCACTTCTGTTAATGCATTCTTCTAAATATAGACTATTATGTGCTTGCAGGCACGTCTTACCAAGTGAACTTCTGTGACTGAAAGATGCACTGTACTGAACACGGATGTTTCATAGCAAAACTCTACCGTATGATCTATTCCTCATTGTTGTCTTGTACATACCTGAGGCATGAATGGAGTACAGCGATGAGGAAAAAAAAGTTTTAAATTGTTTTCTGTCTGCTATTAGACATTTTCTCTGTGCCTTGGCAGTGACTATAAGATTTAAATGACGTTGTATACAGAATATTTACCCGTCTGATGCATTATAAGACTCAGAAATGCTTGTGCAAAAAAGGAGTGTATTTCTATGCGAGTTGAAACTGCTTGCTATTTATGGTAGCTGCTAATGCTACTGTATTTATGCTGCTGAGAGGAAAGGAATTTTTTGCTTCATGTTCTACATCACTTAGAATTAGATACCCCAACGTCTGATTTTGGTATTCTATGCATTACACGAAAATCTACTTTCTGCTGTAATATTCTTAAAGATTTAGTCGCATGATTAGCTGTTTAATAACATTACAAAACAATCTGTGAAAGTTCTCAATGGAAAGCTTTCAACAAACTGGATGGCACTGAGCCCAGTGTAATTTACACTTGCTGCATTTATACACCTGGATATGAAATTCCCTGGTCCTGACCTACAGCAAACTCCTGATAACTTGCCCCTGGCTTAACCTGTCAGTGCCACTTGAGTCAGGCTGTCCAACATTTGGGCTGCTGCAGGCTAGAATCCCTAGTTGAGATATATCCTCGGGCCATATAAGCAATATTTTTCCCTTCCAGAAACATGACAACATTCACACAGTGCCTTTTTCATGTTGAAAGGCTACCTCAAAGCGCTCGACACTGCGAGCTGGGCACCTGAGCTGGGGGTGGGAGCGGAGGGAGGTGGGATGGGGAAAAGATGACCGAAAACGTGGTCAAAGAGCTTTGAAAGAGGGGAGGGAGCGTGTGGGAGAGACTCTAGGAATGGACCTCCAGAGAGGGAGGCAAAATGGGGCAGACAGGGTGGGGGGACATGAAGAAACCCGGTGTTTGCTAGGCAAAGGGAAAGGCCGGGTCGGGACGTCTCAGAGGTGAGAAGTGGAGGGGGAGAGGGTTGAACCAAGGAGTTTCTCACTGGGGGAAGAGGGAACTTGCTGTGAGGAAACTGCATGGCACTTGGGGTCGCTCCTCAGTTCCCCCCGCGGCAGCTGAGGGAGGCTCCGATTGTCTGTCCTGACAGTGCTCCACGAAGGAGCACCATTGAGAATCTTGCTGTTTTAGCTCATGTCAGCAGAGGGGAAGTCAACATGAAAAACATCTTGAATTGGCTTCATCCTTCTTTTCCTGCCCTTGATGATGACCTCTGTTAATCCTAAAGTACATGGAGTATAACTCCATTGAAAGAATGAAATAAATTCTGAAAAGGTAGGTCATCTATCTTAATAAAGCAACAGCTTGCAACAGAAATTTACTGTGAAATATTGAAAGTGCTTGAAACAGGAACTTAAAGTCAAGAAGGCCAAGAGAAAAACAGTTGATGCTTACTGCGGCTCGTATTCCGAGACACGATAGTTAATTGACAATGACCTTTGAGCTCAAAGGAACGTCACAATTCATTTAACATCGAGAACTGGAGTCAAAAGCATTGAGAAATCAATTTAAAAAAAAAGTTGAAAACTGTTAGAAGATCTAAAAAGTACCTTGGGGAAAAATCCTGGCAGAATTGTTCAGTCTGTTTATTTTAGCCTTCCAAGTATTAATTTGACGCGCAGAAATCAATGAGGTGCTTAATTTATACACCAGAGAAATGTTAGTGCATTGGTTGTCGCAGTAATAAAGTGAACCCCATTGGATCGAACACAGCTCCCTGCTATTTGATTAGCCATTATTTTTGACCATTTTTCTTCCTTTCCTCCCAGAATATAATCTTTGACAAATCTATGATTATTGATGATGGATTCCATACTACTATTCCATTGGAGTCCTGTAGCTCAGTGATTAGAACACTCGCTTTGCAAGTGAGACGCCTGGGTTCAATTCCAGGCAGGGCGAAACCAAGTTTCCTTACTCCGCACGCCTAATGATAATCCCTCCAAAACAAAACAATAATAAATTGGTCATTTTCAATCCACGACTATTTGTGGGGCACTGCTTTGCGCAATTGGCTGCTGCGTTTCGCCCACAAATATAAGGTCAATTCACTTTACAGTCTACTCTGCGAAGCGCTTTGAGACGCTGAAAGATGTGAAAAGCCCGATATCAAATGCAACGATTATTATTATTATTACTAATAAACTATTTTAACATAGGTAGAGAATTTATTTCTTGGTGGTCATCTGCCAGAATAAAAACTCCCACAAGATTATCACATCTGTCAAACAAATTAATCTTATCTCTGGGCCTATACAGTATTTACTTTCATTTAATTGTGCTACATAGGAAGGAGAAAATAATTTGAGCAATAGCTTTTGTTTAGTATAGTCTGTTGAAAGCTGGTGAACTTTCTATGAGTGAGTAACTAACCAAGAATGAAAGGAGAAAGGCAATTGTATTTTAAGATGGGGTTAGGGACACATGTAAAAGTGGGAGCAGGAAAAAGTCTGTGGGATGTTATTATTAGATATCAGTTGATTGATATTGTGGGCTGTGACACTGCCGATCCTGTGGTGACATCTCACCGTCCTTTGTGATGAATTACAGCAAAGGAATGCAGCATTACATTTTATGATCTTCTGTTGGGGGAAAGAAAACTAAATTCGGCATTCGCTAAAGGTGGCTTTCTCTACCTCTCTCCCCCCCCACCCACAAACACGCAATCCTCTTAACCTTCCAGGGCTGTAGAGCATTATAGTGCTACCTCAAAACACAACATAAGAATTAAGCCAATTTTATCACGTGTTAGTGGGCTTTACTAAAAGGTGGGGAGAGTATTGTTTCAACATGACAGTTGATTGCTTTTCATTTTGATCATTCAGTCTCATGAAATCAGTACAGGCTGATCAATGTTTAAAATGGAAATACTATCCCAGTTAGAAGTCCCATTATCCCTCTGGTTAGGGAGGTTTAAAGCTAAAGAAGACTCCTTTCAGGAAAAAATGTTTGGCAAGCAGCTATTTGTAATGCTTCTTTGTCATTCTTTATTTTTTGAGAGGATTGAGTGAAAGATTGTTCCTACAAAGATTGACAGCTTTTCTGGTAAAGTGGCATCTTCTTAGGATTGTCACTGGAACAGTTGAGGGTGAGGTAAGACAGTAATTCAGGTATTCATACAGAGAAACATGCAATGCTTTGCTACAAGTGGCTAATTAGGCTGAGATCATAATGTTTAAAAGGAAAGTGAACAAACATTTGAGGGACAATTCAATGGTATATATTCTCAAAATGTGGCTAATACAAAGAGTTAGAGGGTGAACTGGTATTAAATTGGTTAACTCCAGTGGAAGAACTGGTTTGGGCTTGATGAGTTGAATATTCTTTTCCTGCGTTGTGATTCTATCAGCAAAACAAAAAGCAAATTGTGAAATTTCGCAATGTTTGTGTGCTTGTGTTAAGTTTTGGATACAGGAAGTCAGAGAGTGAGTTTCTGTTTTCAGATATGCTACACCAGGACAAGAGATCATATGTTCAAGAGTTACAAATGACGACAGCAACAAAAAAATTACATTTATATAGCGCCTTTCACATTGGAAGGACGTCCCAAGGTACTGGACAATCAGTGTTTCTGAAGGTTAGGATGGACAGCACATGACAAACCATCTCAACACAGGCTAATTAGCTGGGGGCAACAAAAACAGAAGTTGCTGGGAACACTCAACAGGTCAGGCAGCATCTATGAAGAAAGTAAAGTGAGTCAACGTTTCGGGTCCACGACCCTTCATCATAACAGACAAACAATCAGTTCTAATGAAGGGTCATGGACCCGAAACGTTGACTCACTTATCATGATTTCCATACATGCTGCCTGACCTGCTGAGTGTTCCCAGCAACTTCTAGTTCTGTTTTCAGATTTCCAGCATCTGCAGTGTTTTTTATTTAATTAACTGGTGGAATGGATAACCAGGAAGGGTGTTTCAGACCAGGACACTAAACTCATTTTTAAAAAAACATTTAATAGAGTTTCTATCCTCACCTTTATTTCCTCATTAATGTGCATTGCACAGTTTACTTCACCTTATTATTCTTATGCGAAGCAGAGGATTTATTCACTTAGCGAAGTTGTGTCAAGTGTGTGACATTTTGGGAATGAAATTCCTTTTTGAAGTGATTTTGCCAGTGCTATGCTCATATATCATTGGAGAAGTTGAACATCATCAAAGTTATTATGCTGGAAGCAATATGAATTTTGCTCGCCTTTATTTTCAGTGATTACAGGATTGAACGACTGACAGTAAAAGAAAGCTCTGTGAGACTGCATAACCTGTTGTATAAGAATTGCAAGAACTATTGATTCTTACATTTCACTTAAAACTGGATGAAAGGCATCATTCGAGATAATGAATTTCTCATCTCGTCTGAGCTGAAGGTGGAATTCAGTTTGCCACTTTCTTAAAGATTTATTGCTTTGACTTGAATACTTAATCTGTAGTTCCTGCCTATGAAAGCAAGTCTACAAAGAATCCTCTTAGTACAGCAGTGCACATTTGAAATCTTTCTCCTTGGTTTTCATGAGCTGGGTTGAACTCCACAGGATCTGTACCTCAGTATCTCAGTAGCTACCAATAACTGTCATTTAAAATGGGAAATGCTTTCATTCAAGAAACAGTCTTTTGTTGCACGCCAGACTGGCAGACTGGTAGCACAGTAGTAGTAGCATCAGTATTCCAATACAACCCATTGTACCTTGGCAGCACCACAATGGCGTCATGTCCAATCTTTTCATAATTTAGAATGAAATGTATGTAAAATAAAAAATAAGTGACAGTGATATACAAATACAAAGTGAATCTCAAGATAATGTTGACAGCATACACCGGTTGAATCCTCCCAACTTTTCCTTGTCTGCCAGCAGTGGAAACATTTTGAATGGGGAGTTTTCTTGTCATTTCAATATTATGTATTAATTTACAGAGAATAATTCCACATGGAACACAAATAAATGACAAATTTACCCCTCAAATTCACTCAAAAGTCTGACTTGAAATTTCCTATAAAAAGGACAAAAGTATATCCCCATTTGATAATCTGTTGCCTCTTATATTACTGCCAAACTTGCTTTGTGACATTAGGCAGACTGTATTGAATTCTAACTTCCTGTGTAATTCACTGGAGTCAGGACCAGTTGATTGTGGTCCAAATTCCTTGTGTGTTCATTTAACCTTTCGTCCCACTGATAAAGTGAGGCTCATACGTGAAAAAAATGAGCTCAATAGGAGATAATAATAATAATAATAATCCTTGCATTTGATATAGCGCTTTTCATGTCTTCTAGACATCTCAAAGCGCTTCACAGAATAGACTGTAAAGTGAATTGACCTTATATTTGTGGGTGAAACGCAGCAGCCAATTGCGCACAGCAGTGTCCCACAGACAGTTAGGGATTGAAAATGACCAATTTATTATTGTTTTGTTTTGGAGGGATTATTAGGCTCTGTGTGGAGTAAGGAAACTTGCCCAAGGTTTCGCTCTGCCTGGAATTGAACCCAGATGTCTCGCTTGCAAGGCGAGTGCTCTAACCACTGAGCTACAGGACTCCAAATGGAGATATACATTTGCCCTTTTTATAGGAAATTGCAAGTTAGACTTTTGAGTGGAGGTAAGTGAACGTCTCTTGAGGAGATGTACCTAGCAAAGTCTGGCATGTTTGCAACCATCCAAGGTAATGACCAGTCTGGGAGGTTTTAGCTGGATATCTACAGTGAAGCATAGTGGTATTTTATAATGTACAGGTAAACTTTGCAAACGCCAGTGAAACGTTAAATATCAGTCGCAGTAGGACAGCAAGATTATCAAGTATTTCTATTATAATAGAAAAAGACAATGTTTTCGTTTAGCTAATGAAATGTTTAATATGCACTTGAATCTTATTTCCCAGTTAGCTCAAATTCCCCTTGATGTATTTAGCAGAATTGATAGTGTCTAGGATTGAATTCATGGTTCAGTCCAGTGTTTGAGTTACAAGTTGTTCATTAAAGAAAATGAATCCAGTTGCTGTACGTGAGGGTAACGCTACAAATACCAATCTGCTACATTTTTATAGTATTTTGCCTATTTTGAAACTGCTCGTTAATAGGCTTTCAGCTATCTTCTGAAACTATCCAAAAGCAAGTATAAAATCTGTCAAGAGCCATTTCTGTTAATGTCTGATCTCCAACTCACTGGAATTTTTTTCAAAAAAACTACCTGTTGGAGAATTTCTGGTTTTAATCGGGTTTTAATCATGGAATTGGTTAGTTCTCAAGCTTCTAGCCTTGACTTAGATGCTGTTGAATGTCTACTGGAACCTGGTCAGTTATCAGGGGAGCAGTTACATACAAGAGAGGATATGTCTGAGAAATGAGATTATAAGAATGAAGGTTTGATACCTGGTGATATTTTCTTCAAAACAAGAAGATAGGAAGGAGTACTTATATTCTAACATCTGCTTTGATACCTCGCATTGGAGAGAGGTAAAAATCATTCCGTATTTTCAGGGTCACCAAGACAAAGGGGCAGAGCTATCGCCAACTCTGCCACCTCGATTGAAATGAGCAGAATAGATTTGCACCCAAATTTTATTCAAGTTTTCTTACCCATCTGTGCATTCATCCAGAAAGGATGCAGTCTTTTTTGATGCAAATGTGCAAACTAATCACTGCAAAGCTCTGTGGGAACTGAGTACAGGAAAAAGTATAGCGTGGTTCAAAGACTGAGCTTGTGGTTTCTCAGCATTAATCGGTATATATAGACTGGCCCGTTTGCATCTTATTCCACTGAAAAGCAAATTCAGCAATGCATGCATTGAGTGTACATTAACCCGGTTATAAATGCCAGCACAGCACTAACTGAATTTACAGTTTAATATAAGTACAAGCAAGATGTTTTGAATTATTGAAAAAGTAAAATATTCTTTCAATATTTCATTAAATTGTGCATTTCTTAATTTCCCTTAAATTGTTTAATTCTGTTGATCTACAGTATTTTAAAGATGTGATGCAGTATATCGTATTGCTTGCAGCCCAGGTAACCAGTTAAGATTATGTGTGCCCAGCAGTAAATAGGGATTAAGTTGGACTCTGAAGTCAAATGTTCCAAATGTTTGTTTTGTTTCTGTTGTAGAAAGCTTAGGTATTCATTTCTGCTGTTACTGATCGTATTATAGGATTTCAGCATAACTTTACTGACCAGTGGAACCAACCCTGTGTTTAGTTGAACCCTTCAACATTTTAATTGACATCAGCCTCAGACCATATTGCCTCATTTTTCTATTTAGGAGCAATTGGGAGGAACCAAATGGGAAAGTATTCTATGTTGACTAATTGATACCTGGCAAATGTACCTATTAAAACATAGAGCTTAAGTACCTGTTGAGATCAACATGTAATTAAAAAGCCACTAGATGAGAGTTGGACAGTCTTAGTACTGGAGATGCTGGGCTGTCCAGGGCACTAATAATAAAGGAGTACTTTATTAAACCACAGGGCTGGAATTGTTGTAGAACGCTGGAAAACCAATCAATGCTATAATGCATTGCTAGTTACAATTGCAATGATTTTGTCCTTCTGGACTCTTCTGTCGGCTTAAGGATAAAGGCGTCACTGAGCCATTGACATTAAAGATTGTTATTTCAAATTTTGGTCTGTGCTGAGCTAGCTAATCCCAGCCGAGGCAGTAACAGCTGTGCTAAAATTGGCTTCAGCACCCGGGCCATATAGTTGGGGGAATTCAGGCAGGGGACCCATTGCTATCCAATGAGCGAGTGTGGACATTGTGTGAGAACAGGATAGAGCACAGCTGTGATGATTGAGTAACCTGACGCTTGCTGTCGAAAAATGTCTCCTTGCCTAATTAACCAATCGGCATACTTGACATGAATCACCAATGGAGTTCTGAAAACTTCATGGCTCATATCAGCAAAAACTTAAAAGATGATCATAATAAAATATTTAGGCAGTCATATTTAAAAATGTTTGTAATGCAGTATGGAGGAGCTAAACATCTTTTACCTTGTGTCTAAATTAAAGTTTCAATATCATCTAGACGTAGATGTAAGCATTAACATCTCCTCTTGAGTTGCTACTTTCTGACTATCGTCCCGATCCCCAAATAGTGGATTGAGCCGATTGATTGATGGCTGATCTCTGGTTTCATGTGCTTGAGCGAACGGTTGGTGGTGGGAGGAGGGCGGAGGAGACTGCAGACAAGAATGAGAAGTGTGTTTTTTTGCCAGCTAAAAGGTGAATCTTAAAGTGCAATTTTGCAGGTGGTAGTACATCCTACTCATTTACTGGGAGTCTTGAAACAGTTAGCAAGTGACATGTTTTATTTTCTGACGATTATCCATACAGACTTGCCAGTGGGAAGAGGTGATAAAGGAAGCCTTTTATCTTCCTGTGGTGGGTAGGTTTTACAGTTAATTGGAACTAAGCCCGGAAGCAGGGGCGCCAAGAGTCCTAGGGGTGCTGGCCTTTCCATCACACGCTGCTTGCCTTGCTAAACTTGTTCAGATTTTACAAGCAAGGCTGACAGTGGCTCGCTAGAACCAACATGTGCAGTGACATATATGACAAATGATTTTTAGCAGTGATGTGGCGCATGCCAGGTCAAGTGGAGAAAGCGACTCCAAACACAGCTCAGTGATTAGTCTGAAATGTACAGAGACATAAATGCTAGAAATGCTCAAAATCTTTAAGGGTTACAACAATTACTTCATGGGTGAACTGTGCTATATTACGTCTGCATAAAATGTGTTTAGAAAAGCAGCATGTTGCTGCAGTACCCAGTGAATCGATACTTGAACTGGCTGAAACAGAGGTAGTATTGATAATGTGAAGGTTAGCTGAAAATTGCAGTATAAATCAGGTTTGAGGTGCACCAAAATTGATTCCGACCCTAGAATGGAATCAGTGCTCTCGGCTCCAGTATAAATCCGGGTGCACTTCAGCTGATTCTAACAGAGCTTTAAACTTTTTTTAACCAAATAAATTGTTAAAAGTTCTTGGACTATTCCTAAGCTTTTTAGTGATGTTCGAGTCTTGTCACACTTCCAGCTCTTTAATAGCATTGTAATTCATTAACCAGAGGTAGATCCTGCATAGTGGAGTCCTGCCCAAGCACAGAGCTCTTCTCAGTTGCCAGCAGGTTAATTTGGAGGAGCCGAGTATAAATCATCCTTTTTGCTCCAAATCGCTGCACTGCGGGAAGCAATGTCAAATCATTGCAACAGTGTAAAAGGGCATCATGTCCAGTGAAACATGTTCAAGGAATGCTCCAGGAAGGGCAAACAAAATCATATTATTGAGTCTCCCCAGATGTTGTTCAAGTTGAAATCAAATTGAAAACTTTCCTGCCATTAATTTACAGTCACCAGCTACTGTCTTGCCACAGGAATCGCTGCAAAGGTCAGTGTCACAAAGATGTGATTTGTAATTGTGTTAACCAGGACAGTCACTGTCTTGTACATAACTCCTGATCTAGCACCACACTCACTCGAACACTCCTTTTATGATTCTTAGACCAATACCCAGCATGTCATCCGATTGCCAAAAATAGCTTCATATTCCAGTAAAAAGATAAATTGAATTGATCTGTATTTTTGGGGAGAGACTTGAGAACATTCACATTATTTGGAGGATTTTTGACCAGGATGCCAGGAGAGTCTCCCTTTTTTCAAATAGTACCATGAGATCTTTAAAGTCCACCTGAACAGGCAGACGGGACATTGGTCTAATAACTCATCCGATGGACCTCACCTCTGACAATACAAGCCCCCCCCCCCCCACCCAGTACTGCATTGGAATTTTCCTTGTGCATATAGCTCGATAAAAAAATGACAATATTAATGCCCGTATATTGTTTTAACCTTGAAATTCTTTTGGCTAAATCCCATTCTGGAAACACTGATAGATTTTCAAGTGCTCTTGTATATAATTGGTAATGCAAGTTCTGTTGAAGTTCATAGGTCTGTGGACTAGTAAAAAAAGCACATTTTAGATTCTCATTTCTAGTTGATACTTTTTGGTAAATGTTCAATTTGCTGATAGGCTTTGCCCTTCTTCTTAAACAGACCAAGAGCTTATCAAATGGACTCTACTTGGCTCTGTGTGCTTGTTTGAATAGTTGCTCAGTGCTATGACTTCTAATTAATGTCATTTTAAATTAAAAAAATCTGATTATATTAGACAGAAAAAAATGCTGCCCCCACAATCGACACTAGCTTGAGCAGTTGCCAGGTAATTGCCTTGTAGTCCAGCCTAGCATTTCATTTTCCTCAAATGAATAACATTTGCAGGAAATAATAACAGAAGATTAAATAAATTTAAAGAGGATTTGGTCTCCTGCATGGATTCAGCTACATTTTATTTATCTTTCATTCGAATGCTAGTATTAGACAAGTATCAAAATGAATAACACATTCCCAAAGTACTGATTCAAATAAGCTTTCATCATTATGAATAGGACTTTTTATTTAGTAACTTTCCTTTCCCCTGTTTTAAGCTTCAAACAATAATGTTCATCCTTCCACCAAAACAATTTGGACTTCTCACCAACATTTAGATACTGTCATTGTGAAAACAAAGCTATTTTCAAAGTTTGGTGATAGTAAGGAATATCAGGCAATTCGCTGCTTTTCTTGTCATTCAAGGTCCTATTTTAGCTCTTTTGTGTTCCTGTATTTTCAAATACACCATTAATATCCTCTTGGAGCTGAATTGTCAAGTGTCCTCATTAGGATTGACGGATTCTTATTTCTGGTCTGTAACCTGTAGTGTAACCTGTTTTGATGTGTGTCACTCTTAAAAAGAAATGTGACTCCATATGTTTAAATGGGTTTGCAATCTGTATTGCACCTGTGATCATAAATATCACTTACTCTGTCAGTTCAACATGTGGCAAATTCTTTTTTATATAACAAATTATCGTTTTTTTTGCACGTGCAGTCGTAGCTGTTTCAAACTTGACTTTTCACAGAGAGGGTATGATCAGAAGCCATCAGGTAATTTCCAACAGCACCCTCTTAAAGGAGTATATTATTCCTACTTATGAGAACTCTACAATGAAAGTAGATTATATCAGAATGGAGTTCTTGCAAGTCAGTGTGAGTAACTTTGGGTTTTCTTATTAAAGATTCCAGTCAGAAATAATAACAATAAAAGTAATAATATTTAATATAGAGCCTTAACACGTGATTTGATTTGATTTGAAATGTCACAAAGTACTTCACAGGAATTTTCTGCAGCAACATTTGTAAGTGAATTGTGAATATTAGGTCCCCACTAGATTGATACTGTGTCTTTGAGGCAATCACTGTCACTTCCAAAACAAGTTAATTTTACTTGGAATCCCTCCTGTATAAATTCTTTTGATTTCTCCATTTTAAATGTATCTTTGCCTCTCTGAACAGCTCTGGATATCCTCCTGGGGCATCAAATACCATTGTCTCTTCTTTGCTAAGCTAGCAGGAGGCACACCCATTCTGGGACAGATAGGATATCCTGTGATAGACACACTCCGACATATTATCTGTCCACCTGGCTGACAGCTGACAAATCTCATCACATGTGTTTGTCAGAAGAATGGAGTATCAGCCCCCGCAGGAATTCAGTTCCATGACCGGGCACTTACCTTCCAAGCTGAAAGGCTGACCGTGAGTCCATGAGGCGGAAAGTGTTTAAAGAGACAGATTTCAAGTTGCAGTTCAAAATACTGAAAAAATGTACTTCATAAAGTGCAATAGAATCGCTCCCCAACTTCTCCATATCACTGGGACAAATAGTAGAAAGATGAGACCTTGATGCGTACCTTGCAGTTTAAATTCAAAAGTTCCTTGAGTATCAAATACAAATTATCTGGATTCTTGCTTGATAGGATTCCGAATGCTGTAGTCTGTGAAGCTGGATAAGGAATTTATCGTCCGGCTCACAGACTATGGCGTTCGACTGGCAGTTTGTGAGTTATTAGTTTTTCCCTAAAGAAAAGCTAAACCATAAGTTCGCAAAATAGATTTTTCTTCTATCGTGGCTGGATATCGAAAGGTAAAGCAGAAATTAAAGGTAACTTTGAGGTTTCTTCAAATCAAACAAATTGGAATTAATGTTAACGACCCTTCAGCTTTTTCTGATTATTTGTTGTATTAATTTGGGAGGGGTTTTGCCAAAAATATTTAAAAGTCGCATAAAATTGACCAAACAGAGATTGTTGAATGTTAACAATGATTGACTTTTTAAAGAGGTTATGGTCTAGACTTCGAGCTTTATTCATCTGAAATGAGGTTGAAAAGATAGGATTTTTGTGCCTAGAATTTCAAAGTTGAGACTTTTGCTTCTTTTGCTTCTGTTTGCTTCTTTGCCAAAAAGCTAATGCTAAGGCCTGCTATAAGTGTCAGTAAGCATTAGATGTAATGTTCCATGGTAACATTTGCTGTTGCTGCTGATGATAGCTAATGTTGGCTCATGATATCAACTATCTGGAAAATCACATTTCTTTTACAAATGTAGTTTGAAAGCTGTGATTACATTTGTGCGGCCCATTAATGGAGACTAACTGGAAGAGGAATCTCCTCACTATTGCCAAGCTGCAGGCAGAATGACAGTGGCAGAGCTATGTACATTCTACTCAACTTAATTCTAATGTCCCTTTTAAGAATTTTTGCAAAACCCTGAAATGATGGCTGTTGGTTATTAATGGTAGTGAATTTCATTCTGTGCTGGTCAAGGTAATTTTATACTTATAATGTCTAAAGTATTATATCTGTAATCTCCTGTCTCATTATCACAAATTGTAATTTGCTTGTTAGAGTCCAACTGCTGTAAACATTAAACTTTTGAAAGCAGGACCTAAATCAATTTTTTTATTTTAAATCAATATCTTGGCATCTGGCCATGTTATATCTGATTTGAGTTTTCAGTTTTCAGATAAAAACACATTTTAGTTTTCAGATGAATTGTTTTTCATATTGCAAATGTTGTGAGCCTGCATCTATCTACGTATATTCCCTGGATAGCTGAGTAGGTTATATGTATCTGATTATTGACCTAACAGAAATGTACATCACAAATTATGTTTAAGATGGCAGGATTCAGTCTATGTTACCAGGTGTTCACATAAAAAAATGCCATTTTGTCCAAGGAATCGTAGGATACAATTTCCTGTGGCATCGAATGATGTGATGTGGGAGTGTATGTATCTGTGATTGCTTGCATTATGATTTCCAGATCCTGGGTGTGTGACAAGCTTCTACTGATAAAAACAGGGGAGATCTCAATGAGAATCAAGCTCTGAGTTGGGGTGTAGACCATCATTGGCAATATGATCAATTGCCTGCCCTTAGGCAAATGAGAGTGGGAAGCATCCGTAAAATAGGAACAAGAGAAATTGTTTGCCGTTTTTGTTGTGAGGGAAGACATGAATTAGAGAACCCATTTTCTGTTCAATGTGATTTCTGTTTTCATCCACGTTGCTATATGTACAAGTCATTTTGAGGACAGAGAAGAAGCCTGTAGTTTGGTTAATTAACATTTGGATAATTGGCTTTCCACTGCAGAAGCGTATTTGGATTTAATATTAAGAATTAAATGCTATAATTTTGAGTTTAATATACACCGAAACCCAATTAAAGCTGATCATGTAAACACGACGAGCAATTATAGTGGTGCCTGCATAAACGCATAGCTGATCTGAGCATTAATCCTGAGTCGTGCATATACTTCTTAACAAATTAGTTCATCAGTATTCTGATGTACTATATGGTGTCATCTTGTCTGCTGGAATTCCAATGTAATCTTCAAAGTTTGCTGGCGATTTGGTCCTCCAAAAAAAGCGTCCACAGACACACCAGCAGGGGATGGCACAGCGTGGCGGTTGTGTTGAAACAAGCTCCTGAACGCGCACATGAATAAATAAGGCCATTTTGATCCAGAGACAGATGTGAAACCGTAGCCTGCTATCATTATCTTCTGGTACGTTTAATAGCCTGTGGACAAGAGAATGGAAAACTGTAGGAGGTCTTCAGAATGCCTGCTAATTACTTACAGGTCTAGCCACTATTGAGAAATAATTAGCAATACGAGGGAGGCCATAATATAGAAAATTGTATAAAAAACAGAGAATTTAATTCTGTAAAGCAAAGGGCAGATTTATTTTTCTCCATGGTCATGTGGCTAGCTTCTAGTTGAATAATAGTAGCCCAGTTGGAGAGTCAGTTCATTGCATTTCATGGATTACAAAGAAAAAAAACTTGTAGCCTCCCGGCACACACACCACCAGTGGTGTGGGGTTCAACCTTAATTAACTGGGATGGGAATAGTGAATGAAGCAGTTTTGAGGAGAAGTTACAAAATTAAGAATATTGTAAGAACTGTCTGGTGCAGCATATTAGTATATTTTCCTTTCACCTCAAAGACGCAGGTTTTAATCCAGTACCGATTGAAAGGATGACATTCTCCCTCTCTCTGCTAGCTAGAAGGGTCCTTGTATAAATGAATACGGATAGTCTCATACTGTTTCCAAATAGGTATACACCTAAAGCATAAAACATCCTGCAGTTAAGTACAAATTGCACTAATTTGGCACATTGACTCATCGGGGCTAGACACAGTGATGTCTGATATGTGTGTGAGTGTGGGAAATTTGTGTATAGTAGAGAGCTTGGCGTGTGTGTGTGTGTGTGTCTCTGATGTGCACCTCAAGCTGACTCTAACTGTGAGTGTGTCTTTCGCTCATCATAACTATCTATATACATGAATACCAATACATGAGTAAAATAGATACCTTGTTAGATGGGACCTTAACTGCAACTGAGAATTTTCACCGACATTGGAGCCCAACTTCACTTCCGCATCTGAGCCCTTATACGAATAAGAAGACACACGATTATCCAATGTACCGGCTGCTCGACTGTAGGGAAGTGAATGTTAGTTTGGACACATTTGGAAAACATAGGCTCTGTTGACCAGTAATGAGCTGCATTGGATTGTGGAGAAATTCATTGGGCAGGACTAGGATTCCTAAATTGAGAAGTCAATCCCATTTCAAGAAACTTTTCTATACCATCAATGCTCCATCAATGCAGAGCACTTGAATCAGATTTAATCTGATTTCATCATACCACATGTGTTACTGAAAGAGATTGTGATATTTCTCTTTATTCCTGACCTAAGGGAGGGTTTACAAATTAGGGATACCATCTTGATTGCTATCCAGAACCCTGGTTCAAGTACATAGATTGAGCAGAGGATCATGCTTGATTTTCATGCTTCCCTGGTCTACTGCTACTTTCTGTCCAGGCTCACATGAGAAGAACGATTAATTCAGCAAGGCACCAGAGATCTGCCAACATATTACAGATCTTGTATGAAACGTCAATAGTTCTTTAGGATTCTTGCTGGTTAACGGTTCCAAGGGCGCCAGCAACCCTTCAGTGCTTAACCCAAGTGACCATTCTTCATCAGTGAGTCGAGACAGTAAATGTTGACAGGCAATTTGACAGTGGAGGGCACAGCGGCTGGGCAATCCTGTTCTAAGCTCTATGTCCACACGTTCACTTTCTGGCAGAGATCGTGAACCTGGCCTGATTTTCCATTGGATTAATAACGATGTGAATTATTGAAATCTTTAGTTAATTACAGGGAAATTGTATCGCAGAGGAGTCTTGATTATCCACCAATTTCATTGATTCATTGTAGAGGGAGGGATTCCCCCCGTCTAATATTGCAAATATTCCAGATTATTACACTAAGATCACACATCAGAAATTACCACTTGTGATTGTGCTCTCAGTGGTGAACAATACTTGAGGATCTCAAATCCTCCAATATTTCGAGTCAAAGTACGGTCTAATGATAGCAGTGTGTGCTATTAAAGTCTGATTTTACACGTGGGGATGGAAAAATTGCTCATCAGGGAAACTATTAGAAATATAAAATATTAGAATATAAGATGCATCTCCTGAAAGGAATGTTCCATCGATCCGTGAGATATCACATTGAAGCAGTGATCGTGAAAGTTGGCAGAATATACATTGTGTGTGTTTGGGGGAGGTGGGTCACTGAATAAGACTTGCTTTACATACCAAACCGAAGCGCTCTTTACAAGACTGTTTTCCCAATATGTATATTTTCAACTTCACTTACACTCTGCAGACGTTGCTTTTACTATAAATTGCTCTTTTTAAAAATTCTATCTTAAAAGCCAGCCTAAGTGCAAAGTACTGCATTTAAAAAGGAAAACTAAGAGGCATATGTACTTCATGAATGGAATAGAAGTTGCCATAGGGGAGTTAGTTGACTTGAAGTTGTTGTTTGAGAAAGAAATAATCAGACTGAACACAGGATCGTGGGCTACATTGCCAAATCAGTTTAAGTTCAAATCCTCAGAGATCATGCTGAATCTATACGGTGCTCCGATCAGACTATACATAGAGAACTCCAGTCACCATGACATAAGGAGAACGATGAGGTAGATTAGCAGCATTAGACATCTGTGTCATGCAAAATGACTATAAAAAATTATGGGTGAAATTTCTCAGTGTTGAGTAAACCTTGTAAAGCTATATAAGAAGTTTAGCACCATACTAAAATTAAACCCAGAACAGTAATTTCAGATTCACCCATACAACAGGACAAGAGGGCAAAAGTTCAGGCTTGTTTAGGATAAATTTAAGAGGGGCATCAGGAAGTAGTAGTTTACTATGATAATTAACAGCATAATGGGTTCCCAGGAAAAGTCTTGAGGCCAAAAGAATTGATTTGCTTACAATGAAGCCTGTTTCTGAAATAGAAAGCTGATAAGGTTGTAATCTGGGAGGATTGATCAAATTGGCCAAAGCACCTGTTTCATCTGAAGTGCTGTTGTGATCTCACGAGTTCGCTGGTGGGAATATGACTTTACGAACTCCAAACTCGTGGTCAATTTGTTTGACTGAAAAGCCAGTTCTGGAAAATAGAGAATACTGAGCATAAAAGGAGAGGGGGAGAGGTTCGAGTGTGGCCTGTGATTTCCCAGTGCTCTGGACGCCCAATCATCCATGTCACAATCGCAGGAAGTGGAAGCAACAGCAGGATAATCTGCTCAAAGTGGATCAGAGTTGTAATTAACCTTCGGCGCACAGCTGAAACCAGGACACCGTAAAGAAACCAAACTAGTGTAAGATGAGATAAAAATGCATTACTTGTCCAGAGCAAGCGCCAAAAAGCTACTAAGATCCGGTTCGACTGAATGAATTAATAAGTGTTCAGTGTTCCTTTCCCTGGCACTGTGGTGCCACATTGTTTTGGAGCATTGGTGCATGGTGCCATGTTATAGGTTGTGTGTTTGCACCTGCAGATCTCCTTCCTCTGAATTCTTGATTTCAAGCATGAAGCAGAGACCACACATTTCCCCAGAGAGAGAGGATGGGGAGGAGGGGGGGGGGCGGGCAGAGAGCAAAGCAGTAGAGTCGACACTGAAGACCTGCATTGGCAGAGGACACTTAACTGGGAATTATGTGTGCTAGGAGCTGCTCTATTGATGGATAAAGATTCAAAATAATCTTATCCATATGAGAGAAAGCCCTCCCTGTCTACCTCAAATTTACGTTTTGCTATTGACAGCAACAACCTGAAGAACATTATCTGGGAACGAGAAATCAAGTTCAATTCGTAATGTAATTACTTTTGAAGCCAAAATCAAGAATAGAATTTGAGCAGGGAAACCACTGAAGTCCATCCTTTGCTTGCCAATCACTGAGGTCACCCATAAGTTCATGTCAGTGTAGCTTTAACCAAAAACATTCAGCTGTCTTCAATCAAAGAGTTTATTATGTGTAATACGTCTTTCAAAAATGTAATTTTCCCATCTCTAGTTTTACTGTTGAATTTGAGCCCTCTTAGTTTGATGCCATGCGATTTAGTTGTCTCTGAATACAATAAAGATAGAGAAGGTTTGAGAAGGATTTTCTTTCAAAAATTGTATTTGATATTGTATTCTTTACTTAATGAATCTCTAATGCAAGGTAAACCATCTGGACAATGTAGTTATTAGTTTCTGAGCTATTTCTGGTAAAGACAAACTCTAAGAGTAAACTCTCTAATCCTATGTATAGCTGACACGGGTCCCTTTCTATACTTGTCAATGAGAAAATATAGTATGTTTCTCTGCCTTGATATATTGCAGTGAGACTTGTTTGTGGGCTTGATTTTGGCTGGCGGCTTCAGAGGCGGATGGGTCAAATTATATAGCTGAGGTCAAATAGATTTTTTTCCCCTCCTTCTCCAGCCAGTGACAGACAGGAGACCAGTTAGTTCATGGCTCGTGGAGGTCTTGAGCTAGCTGCTAGACGATGTGTAAGCCGCATTATATTGGATACCTCGGGCAATTTGATATCCATCCTATTAGCACGGAAGTCCACAGCACACGGATACGTTTTCGCACGTACTGTTGTTTAGATGGGTGCATCTTTTGTTTCTCACACTGTGTGGGGTGCAAAACATCATAAATGGCCTTTATCAAGGAAGTCAGTCCACAGCCAGAACACCAGCCTCTAGTGCCATCCTCTGAAGTGCTTTGAGGCATCTCGATGACAGTATAATAATAATAATAATCCTTGCATTTGATATAGAACACACTGTAAAGTGAATTGACTGTATATTTGTGGGCAAACGCGGCAGCCAACAACATGACAACAACATGAATTTATACAGTGCCCTTCACTCAGGGTAGAGTCTCGGAGTACTAAAAGTGGCGGAGGATGACTTTTTAAGCCAGGGTGGGGGGCGGCGGGGGTGACTGTTGGCATTGTTGAAGAGGAAAGTCGTCAAGTGCAATATGAAACCCGGCAGGGCAGAGGAATTGAGGTAGAGAATTCCAGAGTTTCAGTTGTAGTGGCTAAAAGCATGGCTGCCGATCGTGGAGGGGCGAGGGACGTGCATAAGGACCAAGCGAGCAGAGCAAAGAGGGCGGGTAGAGGAGTGATGCATAAGCAGATCGGAGAGGTAGGGAGGTACCAGGGCATGAAGCGATCTATGCGGGAGTGTGAGGATCTTAGGGAGCCAGTAGAGCCTAGAACTTGGATGATGGGACTATGGAGCCTGTTCCGAGTGAGAACACGGGTGGTGGAGTTCTGAATCAGTTGGATTTTATGAGTGATGGAGCTGGGAAGCCAGGTGAGGAAAAGCCCTCAGCAAATACAAGAATTATTATTATTTGTTTGTCTCTGAAGGTGCCACCTCATGAGTCATTATTTTGGCACCAGCTGTTTTAACACTGTATGATCTGATCCTTTCCGAACATAACCCTACCATCTTCCAACTATAGTATCAAATGAGTCTAGTCTTCTGACTTTAACCACCCTTTCTGGTAACGCATTGCAGTTGTTTCTTTCTGTGTAAAGAAAATCTTTCTGATGTCTGTCCTAAATTTACCCTTCACAACCCTGATCCTATGCTCTTTTGTCCCTTACCTTGGTGCTTATGAAAGTATTGGGTTTACTTTTTCTATCTAGTATTTCCCATCACATTCGCCAATAAATTCATAGTGTAATAAGCACCTGAGAAGAGCTGCACTATGAGACACGGCTGGGATATTCATTCCACTTGCCAAGTGGGCAGTGCAACAAATTTCTTCCCAGGTTTGTGAAGCAGAAACAAAGCTATTCCCCAGCTTGTCAGTAATGTCAGCACGTTTTGCCCTCTGTTCCCAATCCTTCATTTCTTGTCTCCGCTATACTGATGATCCTGGATTAATTCTGGCTCCAAAATACTACATCATTGAGCACAGTGATAGCTTAACCCAGTTGCATTGGTATTGATGGGGAGGTGGGGGGATGTCTGTTCAATTTCTTGATGTGCACTATCAGTAACATTAATGATTCACTTTTTGTTGCTGTATAGCTACAGTTGTAAGTAGATTTTGCTGAAGTGTATGCACATCAATCACACATTGGATACAGTTTCTGCAAAGCTGCAAAGAAATGAACCAAAGCAATGTATGCAAACCAAAGCAATGTGTGTGCATTACCTTCAGGATCAATTTTATTTCACTGGGAGCAATGTTGCTCCTACTGTATGTGCACCTAACGGGAACATCTCCCAGATTTCCTGATGTCTCCAATCCTCCTTGTTACAGGACCACCCTCTCCTCATACCTGTTTGCCCCCAAAATGCACAGTCAATCCACTTAACTGTATATTCTGTGACTCGCTTTGAGACATCTCAATGACATGATAAGGCACTATATCAAATGCAAGTATTATTATTATTAAATCTGTATTTTATGGTTTACAATTTACTTGCAAGAAGAATTCAAAACAGTGCTGGAAATGCATGGAATGACGTTCAGCATGTGAAAGAGAAGGATAGGTTAACCTTTCAGGCAGGATGCTTAATGATAATTCTCAGTACTGCAGTATTATTGGGTTACTGTCAGGGGCATAAATATTTGCAATTGTGATCAAATACAGATCGGCTTTATAAAAACTGATGCTGGGCCTTATGGATTCTGTTTTTGAATGCTGGCAAATCTTTTGTCCTGTCAATTTCCATTTTGAGCGTGGATGAGAAGTTTATTGATGTTACGAAAGAACACATATATTTAATCCCAGTCTCTGTCTTGTGGACATTTATGCCGTTTAACCCTGATCCTGGGTTAATTTACATGCTGTAGCTAACAGCACGCTGGCTATTAGCAGTAGAGCTGTTATAACCGACCCCCTACCACAATGAGTTAAATGATTCACTCTGCTGAGCTGCTATTCTAATCTGGTCAAAGTACAATGAGCTAAACTATTTGCTTGCCCTGACAGGTCAGACAAACTGTGCTCTCCCCCCAAAAAATCACCAAACGTTCTGGAGTTCCCTGAACAAAAACAGAATTGTGATTTCCCAACAGCTGAGTATGTGCAAAAGTGGACTTCTGGTCATAAGCTTTCCCAGGAGTGCTGAGGATTCGAAAACACAGTTGGTGTTGTATAAATGTGTTGGAATTCCCAACCTCTTTAGCCATTCTTGCTGTTTTAGGAGCTGTTGCACTCTCCACAAAAGTCAAAGTTGCCCTGAGGGACTCCTGCACCTGCAAACCAGTGCGTAGATCATTACTCTATGTTGCAGTTGTTGCTTTGGGAAAATTAATTCTTAAATCACAACATTGTGATTTCTAGAAGAGATCTGCACAAAGATGCAAATTGTACTGCAGATTTTAGAGTGAAATTGACTGACAGAATATCTGCATCTGTACACAGCCAGGAACTGTCATTGATATCTGAAATTACAGTTTGCTCAGCTTTCTTTGTTTGAAACATGCTTTTTGCCTTTAGGGGTAAAGATGAAATTGTGTCCGGGGTATTTTGTTGCTTTCTCTCTGTCTCCAACAGGAAGCAATTATCCAACTGAGATTAACAAATAAAAAACTCTGAGAAGGTATTGTATACTTACATGTGATTGTCATGTTGTTGTAAGGTAGCATGAGCCCACTTGCTATCTCTTAATGTCTAGCACAACCTAAACAAGAGAATGCTTGGGCAGTAGAGTGACATTTCCGTGGCAGATTTTCAGGTTTAAAAATACATACTATTTAAGTAGATATGCACAAAGCACAGTTGATGACAGTGGGGGACAGTCCGTGGCCTTGGATAGGATCATTGCATCAATGAGAAGGGAGATTGCAATGACCCACAGGAATGTTTAACCGTTGTGTGGGACAGGGTGAAAAGGAATAGGGAATGGATTTGGTTGGATTAGGATCAGCAGGTTTTCTATTTCTGTGAGTAAACTTGATCATTTCAAAAACTCCAAACTACCACAGCAGAAAATCAGAATATGTATTTTACAGATGCAAACTAATGCTTAATGGTTGATGTACAATTGAGGAATTTTTTTTTAAGTATCACTTTAAATTTTACTTGTAGCTGAACAGTGAATGCTTGGAATTTCATCTCGCCTTAGCCTTAAAACTATTGTTGTAAAAATTTTACTTATGTGCACAGTTTTTGAAAAATAGTTTTTCCGCAGCTGTTAAAAAGACTTGCAGAAAACAGGTAGCCAAATTAAGAATTTTCTAAAATTTTGCATGATCCTAGATATAAGATCTTTGGTCTTGAGGCTAAAACCAAGTGGAATTTCAAGCCATAGAAGATAAAAACAAATTTGTGGTTTGTGTCAGGATGATATAAAGGTGCTATACAAGCTCTCGACTGCAATGATTTTTGAACCAGCCCAGTGCACCATGATTGTATATACAGTGCGTGACAATTTGTCGCATTTTAAATCCACTACTTGTCAAACTGTATTCCCCCGGGGGGTGGGGGGGGAACTCAATTGTTAAAGGCATCAAGAGGAATGTGAACTCCATTCTTTCCACCAGCCAGTCTTGGCAGCAGCCAGAAAATCAGGTCTTCAAGGTGATGCACTGACTGGAAAATGAATGATGGACAGGGCCCACAACACATACTGCTCCATTGTTTGTAAGATGGGAACATTAATATATCGGTAAAGAGAAATCACATTTTCTTTCAAAGAATGACAAATGTAATAAAGTGATGACCATGAGCAGTTTGTTCAAACAACTCCTGGCTTTGTTGCTTGTTAGCTGAAAAGAATCTATAGTACTTTTTGTCTTCTATGTATCTTCCATATTCAACCAATGATAGAATTATAGGTAACCTATGATTCATCCACAACACAGGAATAACTCTCAAGGACCACAGGAGCTTATAATAGTTTGTGCTTTCTGGTGTGAGAGCCTCTAATTATATGCTATGGAAGAAATGGGTTACAACAGTGAGATACTGTCATTACTAGTTCATTTACTCCATTTACTGCCTGTGGATACTCGAGGGGGCAATTGCAGACAATCGTCTTGTCTTTCTGTCGCATTACGTCCATGCCTGCACACAGTCACAAGGAATATTTACAGAATACTAATTAAGAAAAGCATCGCTTTCCAATGGTCTTTGTGTTCATATCACAGGTTGAGTTTATTTTGGCCGGGCTGAGGAACCATTTGGGACTATGCTCTCCGTATTTGGAATTCTTAAGAAAAACAAGCTACCAAATTCAGTTTTCCACAGATCTGTGCAATCTTTACGGTTTAAGACAAAATAGTCTTACCACCAAAGATCAGTTGTAATGTCAGGCCTCGGGTCAGGTATTTGCAGTGACTTGTTCCCCGGTTCATTATTGTGTGTGGAAGAGCCCAGATTACGAGCATTGGGCACTTTCCAGTTTTAGGAGGGCATTACAGCCAAGCCCAATCCTGTTGACAGATAACAACAAAATATACAATACAAATTATAATAAAAATTTACATTTAGATTGCACCTTTCATTTTGGGAGGATGTCCCAAGGTACTTGACATGCACTGTTTGATAAGGACAATGATCAGGTGTGGGAACCCTGGTTGAGTGCCTTTTTTTTCTTTTTGACAGTCCTATAAGATGAACAAAGCACAAAACAGGCATGTGATAGAGGAGACATGGCAGTGCAGACGTTTTGAGTACGATCAAAAGTTCTCATGAAATGGCTATATTATTATCTCATATACTGAGTTCTGAATCTCAGGAATACCAAATGATCCCCAACTGCATCCTCAGACAGAAAGTAAATCAGAGGCAAAATCACACTGAACTACCCTTACACATCTCCCTGTAGCAGATTTCAGAGCAGGATGTCTTCTTGGCTACAGATAGTACAAGACATGAAGAGATTAGTTGAAAGGAGAAGCGAAGAAAGTACAGATAGCTTAAAAAAAGACTTCAGACCCTGAAAAACACATCTTTGTGATCTATAAAGGGTTTGCTGGACAGTGGTGAGTTTTAATTCAAACCACTTACAGTGAACATCAGTGTTGCAAATTTAGTGAGGTAGGTATCTTTTTACGTCTTTTTTAAAAAAAGCAGGTTTAAAATTGGTGAATCAAAGAATTATGGTAGATGTTTAAACCAAATAAAAATGTAGTGTTCCCCTTTTTCAGACCCTGCTGAATCACGGATGAAATGCAAAGAAGGTTTTTCGTTGATCGCTGCCATGGAAACAACTGTCCCCGTTCTGCAATCCCAAGTACTATGGAAGGGTTTGTCCAGTATTCTATTTATCAATAAACATGTGTTTCAACAGCTTCTATCTTCCTTTCTGTAAACCTTCTGGTATTTTAGAGAATAGCTCACAACTACACATCTGCTGTTCTGACATAATGAAAGTAGCCTGCATGTCCCCGAATGTGCTGCTAAATGTGTTCACTGCTTAAACGGTATTAGCTATGCATTCTATTATGTGGTAGCTTGGTGTTTGACTTCAAAATTTTATGTTGTAGTGTTCATTGGCTTTATATCTACTGCCTTCAGCTGAATAAATGTTTTCAACTGCAAGAGTGGCTTGTTGTCTTCTGTTGTATGACACGTGGATGTTTGCGAACAGTCAAATTCAGTGAATCACTGTTGGCATGAGAGGGAATTTGTCAATATGCTGCATCAGAACGATTTGGGAAATTTACATAGCATATTTGGAGTTTCAGTGCAGTGGGCCACAGAGAGTGAGAATGAAGACTTGTGCTGACATAAGGGTTCTAGTTTACGCTGATTATAAAATAAAAAGCTACCTTATGTCTGTAGTCAGATTTCACATTATAGATATAGTGATAAGATAGCTTTTTTTAATGATCGATGTAATACAACCGCCTCCCTCAGTGAATTTCTGATCTCAGCCAGAGTTGTATTGAGGGAGCACAGGCTCACAAGGAGGAGTAAATTACCCTCAATTACTTCCCAATGTCTCTAACTGACATTGACAAAAGCTTTTGAGCTGGTTGCCTATCAGACTGGAGATAGAATAGAAATATACACCCAAGACTTAGATTTGTATATGTCGTGAACTCCCATCTCAGACATATGAAGCTGCTAAGTTAGAGCCAGGAAATTTCCAAAAGAAAATAAATGAAATCAGAAAGAACATCACCGCAAACTAACCTTGAAACTGCTTGTAGAGTAACATTGACGAACCAGAGGCACTACTTCCTGTTGAGTGTGTTATTGGGAAAATTAAATAAGGGACAGAAATAAACTTTTTTGTTTGTTTTTTTAAATATATATATTTTATAGGGTTACGTACCACTGGTACCTGTTGTATTAAATTAAAAATATTTTCTTGCACTGTAAGAGACCACAAGAATAGCTCATGGATTATTGAAATGTCACATTGGTGCAACTGACATTTTGCATTGTCTGTTTGTCAGTGGTATTTGTGTATGCCCAAGAAGGGGTTGACCTTACAATACAAAATTACATTTGTAAAGCACCTTTCCCGTCAGGAGGACGTCCCAAGATGACCTTGTTGTAAATGCAAAAGTAATTCATCACTGTAGATAGTTAATACTTAATAACCTACATTTTAGAACATGTATTCCAAAGTTCAACAGAGCCATTGGGGAACTAAGAGAGATCCCCTATCAAATTAGCAGCTTTTTCTGCTAGGAGAGCACGAGCCTCCCCAAACATGGGAGCAATATTCAAGTCTTTATAACCGACTTGGATTTAAGAGTGGAGATTGTTGAAGGTTTGGGCTGAAAGAGTAACCTAAGCTGTTTGGAGACAGCATTAACAAGTAGTTGTGAGAGTTAAATTTGAAGTCCTAGGAGGAAGGGAATCGATTGCTGAGGACTTGACTCACTTTAGTGTCTTTGGACATCCTTCCGACCTGAAAGGCCCTATAGAAATAATTTGTTGTTGGCTGTTGAGGAAAGATTAAGAGTGAAACTTTCAAAATTGAGATGGAACAATTATTAGGAACTTTCGCCTGTAACAATTCCGACTTTTCACTTGGCAGAGTTATTAGCAAAGTATTTTACACCGAGTTATTGGGAGGTTTTACATTATTGTTGAAGCCCAATAAATTACATCATTTAATAGGAAGCTAGTTAAGTTCTTGAATGAGGATATAACATCGGGAAATGAATAGGGAGATGGGATTAGAGTAATTTGCTCCAACAACAACTGCACAGCATGTGCCGTGAAATTTCTACAGTTCTATACAGTGCATGTCATGACCTTTACCCCCCTCTCACATACATACATGCATGCATGCATTACACACATACATGCATGCATACACACATACATACACACACAAACAAATATGCATGTATATACATATATATACGCACAAACGCATCTGAGAAAATTTTCACCTTAAAATGTGTTTGGTCAGAGATTACGGAGGTGTTGCTACATTAAAAATGCACAACCTATTTTTTGCCACTAGATGTTGCTGGTTTACTTGAGCATATTCAAAATAAGTAATCTCATTTATTGGGGACCCTACTTAAAGTTTTTATTGTATCAGAATGTTAATAGGCAGAGATTATATATAGGAAATGTCTCCTGCGCATCAGTAAAGCAGTAGAAGTTTTTCGGGCAATATTAATTGACCTAATCTAGGCAACTGAATGGAAAGAGTTGCTATGGGAAGGAGTTGCATTAACACAGTTGGATGTGTCACTCTTTTGAACACTGCTCATAGCTGGCGACACCTCTTTTACTTACTTAAACCTCTTAATCCAATATACTCCACACGCCTAATAATAATCCCTCCAAAACCAAAAACAATAATAAATTGGTCATTTTCAATCTACGACTGTTTGTGGGACATTGCTGTGCGCAATTGGCTGCCGCGTTCGCCCACAAATATACAGTCAATTCACTTTACAGTGTGTTCTGTGAAGCGCTTTGGGACGTCCTCCCGACGTGAAAAGCGCTATATCAAATGCAAGGATTATTATTATTATTATTATTATTATTATTATTATACCTGAGATGACAAGGTGCCTCACTTATGTCATTTTAAAAGAATATGGGTGTTTCTCAGTTTCATGGATGAAATCTGGAATCGTACGCCCACTAATTTGGGTTTGCGGCAGCGACAGTGTCACATTGAGTTCATGTGAATTCAACCTCCTCATGATGTTGCTGGGAGAGTCTTTACCAAAGTTTCTTATGTTGTCACAGTGTTTATGTGGTAATGGACAGGAGCACCTAAGGTTGTTCCGGTTGACAATAATTCCTTGAAGCGTTGTGCAAGGAATTATTATCTCCATCCCTGAATCCCTCTGCCTCGATCCTTCCCTCGCCTCCTTCAAAGCATGTCTCGAGACCTTCCTCATTAACCGTGCCTTAAGTCAAACTCCCACTCCCCCTATTCCAACCCCCAGTTGGCTGCAAACCCTTAACTGTCCAGCGCCTTGGAACATTTTTCCAATGTGAATCCCGCTATATTAATGTAATTTGTTGTTGTTGTTGCCAGTTTTTCCCCTCCCATCTCTTTCCATCTCTCTGAGATTCCATATATAAATTCAAACGCACTCTTCACCGGTCTCCCCAACTCCACTATTCAAAAAATCCAGCTCATTCAGAACTCTGCTGTCCGCATTCTTACCCGAACCAAACTACGTAAACCCATGTCACCAGTTCTGGCCAAGCTCCACTAGCTCCCCATCATCAAACGGATCGACTTCAAGATCCTCACATTTGTGTTCAAATCGCTTCACTGCATGGCACCTCCCTACCTCTCCGGCTACCTCACTACCCAATCCACCACCTGACGCCTGCTTGTCCTTCGCACCCTCTGCTCCACCATTGGAGGTCGCGCTCCCTGAATCCCTGTCTTGCCCCGTTTCTCCCCTTTTTCAAGTCCCGCTATAAAACCTTCCTTTTCGGCTGTGCTTACAGTCACCTCCCCCTCCCCCCCTCAGCCAAGCTCCGCCATTGTTAAGCATTCTGAGATGCTGCCCTGCATGGAGGGCACTATATAAGTGTAAGTTGTTGCTGTTGTAAATGCAAGGTATGAATATTGTGGTATCGTTCTGAAACAAAACCTATAATAACATTGTTCAAGCTACATGAAATTTAGACACTTAGAAATTTTCAACAGGAGGAAGCCATTCAGCCTATCAAGTCTGTGCCACTGCTCCCTATTTTACTAATTATATTATGTTACACAGACTTGTAATGTAGAATCACTGATATTCATCCACTGGGATATAAAACTTCTCAATACCAGAAATGTAATACTTAATGTTATAAATATCTGGAGTATGTACATTGCAGACTCCGGAACTAAACATAGGAGATTGCACATCACTGAGCTGCCTCTATTCAATGAGTAACCTTGTCTGAACCAGTTACAGGCTTTGGAGTTATTGGAATTAATCTATGGGCAGCACTTAGACTTTGAATTCCCCCTCAGCCTATCTATCTTCCAGCACACATTGCTCAACATTAGTCAGAAGTTGGTTCCTACGCAGCAAAAAAAGGTTTTTCATCATCCTGTACAGTATGTACAGTGCAACATTCCCTGGCACATTAATAATATGGAAATAGAACAATGAATAGCCAAACAGCAGAATGACGGAAAGGCTGCATTGCCACCATCAGCCCCTTCTCCTTTGTTTTTTCCATCTCTTCTTGACTTCTGCAGTGTGTTTCCTTTGTGTTGTGTTTCTCATCATGAACTTGCAGAGTGAAAGATTTGATCCCAAGCCTCTGTCAATGTTCCCTTTATCTCTTAGCACTTCCCCATCTCTCCAATATCATCCTACCTCACTCCTCTGATTGCTTACTCCACTCGATTAATTCTGACTTGTTGTGCTTCCCCTGCCTTACCCATGCCCAACATTGGTAGCCAAGCTTGCACTTGCCACTAACCTCTGAACCCCTCCATCTTACCCCCTCTGTTTCAAGCTCTGTTTTAAAATCTACCTCTTCCACTGCACCTATGGTTCCACTCCCCTGCTAGGTGTCCATCTTCGCCACTGTAAAGTTTAACGAGACGTTATACTACATGAAGGATGCTATATAAATATAAATTATTGTTGTTTATCCAATGACTAGGTAAGCAAGAGAATATGAGGAAACTACCTTCTGTTTAAACTGGAGGACTGATGCAGCTGAACCAATCAATGATCAGCCATAGTACATGTGCGTGTGGAGTTGGACCTAGCAAAGTCAGGCAGGTCTGCAGTAATCCAAGGTAATGTTGGTTCATCGATGAGATGCTATAATGAACCTATGTATGTGGGTTAGTTTTCAAAATGTTGTCAGGGCAATGTTGTAATAATTAGCTCAGATTGCTGTGATTGTGGCTATGATTTCATCGTTCACTGGTTAGCTCAGTTGCCTGCCAGCCACCAAGTTCAAGTTCCACAGGCAATGTAATGCTTTCAGAGCCTCTTAATAAGGTCACTTCCTGTTTTAAGAACATCACTTTTAGTGAATTTAAGTCAAATCTGCATTTGATCTTCCCACTCACAGTGATTTCTGGTTAAGTGTAGGAAGGGCGAGCTGTGCTTCAGAATGACTATATGATATTATATCTGTAAAATGTTGCTGTACATTAACACAATTTTATAGGTTACGGTCTTACCACTTCCCGTGAATTGTTCAAGTTATTAAGGTCATTATGGTCTCCAATTCAGTTGCTAGTAGTTGCTAGTATGTCCTGAGTCTCTTGAGGCATTAAATATTCCACAATCGTAGACTTAAGATTATTGTTTTAATATTAATAATAATACTTGTATTTGATACAAGGCAACTCCATTGTGATACGGTCGCCTAGGTCCAAAGTCTCAGATGCAGTATTAAAAGGGAGTGCAATGCTTGCATCATTTCTTGCATGTGACATCGGGGGTGCTTTCTGTGCATTTTTAGCTCTGGACACCAGAAATGGATTGAACCTATAGACTAGTTAGCAAAATTGAAGCCCATGGAATAAAAGAGATAGTGGCAGCATTGATACAAAATTAGCTGGGAGATAGAAAGCAGAGGATAGTCGTGAATGGTTGTTTTTCAGACTGGAGGGAAGTCTACAGAGGTGTCCACAAAGGGTCGCTATCGGGTCCACTGCTCTTTTTGATATACATAAATGACTTGGACTTTTTTAAGTTTGCAGATAATAATAATAATAATCCTTGCATTTGATATAGCGCTTTTCACGTCGGGAGGACGTCCCAAAGCGCTTCACAGAACACACTGTAAAGTGAATTGACTGTATATTTGTGGGCGAACGCGGATTGCGCACAGCAATGTCCCACAAACAGTCGTAGATTGAAAATCACCAATTTATTATTGTTTTTGGTTTTGGAGGGATTATTATTAGGCTCTGTGTGGAGTAAGGAAACTTGCCCAAGGTTTCGCCCTCTGCCTGGAATTGAACTCAGGTCTCTCACTTGCAAAGCAAGTGCTCTAACCACTGAGCTACAGGACTCCACAAAACTTGGGAACGTGGTAAACAGTGAGGAGGATGGTAGCAGACTACAGGAGGACATAGACAGACTAGTGAAATGGGCAGACACATGGCAGATGAAGCTTAATGCAGAGAAATGTGGAGGATACATTTTGGGAGGAAGAATGAGGAGAGGCAATATACAATAAATGGTACTGTTTTAAAGGGGATACAAGAGCAGGGTGACCTTGGGATTCACATACACAGGTCTTTGAAGGTGGCAGGACAGGTTGATAGAGCTGTTAAAAAAGTGTATGGGATCCTTGGCCTTATAAATAGAGGCATAAAGTACAAAATCAAGGAAATTCGGCTAAACCTTTATAAGTCACTGGGCACCACACTTTAGGAAGGATATCAAGACATTGGAGAGGGTGCAGAGGAGATTTATCAGAATGGTACCAGGGATGAGGGACTTTAGTTATGTGGAGAGAATAGAAAAGCTGGGATTGTTCTCCTTAGAGCAGAGAAAGTTAAGGAGAGATTTAATAGAGGTGTTCAAAATTATGAAGGGGTTTTGACAGAGGAAGAAACTGTTTCCACTGGCAGGTGGGTCAGTAACCAGGTGACATAGATTCAAGGTAATTGGCAAAATAACTAGAGGGGAGATGAGGAGAACATTTTTTACGTAGAGAGTTGACACAGTCTGGAATGCACTGCCTGAAAGGGTAGTGGAAACAGATTCAATAATAACTTCCAAAAGGCAATTGGATAGGTACTTGAAGAGAAAAAATTTGCAAGGATATGGGGAAAGAGCTAGGTAGTGCGACTGATTGAGTAGCTCCTCCAAAGACCCGGCACAAGTATGATGGGCCGAATGTCCTTCTGCACTATAATATTCTATGATTCTATTTGTGGCAATTACAGGGCTACAGGGCTCTTGACTTAAAAGCAGCCCTTTACTCCAGTGAGGCACTTAATGATGGGATTGACCTGTATTGTGCGGATGTTTGAAAAATTTTAATTCAATCTTAATTTGGAAGCCGGTTTAAAATTTTCTTTCAAATTAATATGGAATTTTAAATTTGAATACGATGAACTTAAGGCTGAGATCATGAGAAATGTCAATGTTGTGATGTGCCAGGGCCTTGTGGGGACATGTAAACTGGCCTCAGTCCTACTGAGGGGGATAAGTCAGAGTTACTGCGTCTGATTGCTATCCATTGTCCTTACCCTTTATTGAAATGCAGATTCCTCCCATACTGATATGATTGGACTCAGCTGTGATACCGGTTGAATAGCCTGGCACACTGGTACACGGTTATCTAGCTTCATACGTGAAGATCAACCATTTGAGTGCGAGGTAGAAGGGCACCTGTACCCATGTAATAAGTAAGTACCTTCGGAATAGGAGAGAAGAAAATTGGATGAGATTATATATTTTTTATTGAAAGAAAGAAAATTGTTGATTACCCAGCGGATAAAATGGATAAAGAGAGGGATCTGTATCGTTACTTCTACCCACTTTTTGACTACTTTGCTGGCTGCAGTATATGCGGGGACATAGTTTCTATCACAGCGCCATCAATCATTGTGACAACAACTTCAGTGACTCCAGGGAGCCAACCACTAACAAGCACTTAACCACCTCTCTGAACTATTTTCTGTTAGGAAGCTTATACATCAGGAGACCAGGAAACACGGTATGACTACAAATCAGACACATAAGACTCGTACAAGTTGGAAAATAGCAAGTGTCCAGGAATTATATTTTAGTGCTTTGAATGTTTGGGAAAATATTGTAAAATCTTTGAAGAATAATGTGCGATCCGTGATAGCTTCTTATGGGTCAGTGTTGTAGGACTTGCTTATAGACCAGAAGGTCACAGGTTTGAATCTTTATCGATCTCAGCCAGAGCAGTTGTTGAGGTGCTATTATTAGGCTCAGGGACCCTGGGCTACAGAAGAGAAGGCAAAAATCAGTGGAGTGTTATTCCGATATTGCTATCCAGTGGCACTTGTTGGAATGTGTGGTTTTGAAGACACTGGAAGAGGACAGGATTTCCCAGGGTGTTGGACAATCAGGGATTGGATAATCAGGGCCTGGACAGTCCAGAGCCTGGGAGACCATCACAACTTGAGCCAGATCCTGAGTCCTGACAGTTTCAAGACACGTAATTTTAAGCAGGGGTCATTGGATAGTATTCAGGAGTTAAGTTTTTCTTTTCCCTATTAGAGGGAGGGTATTGATTTCAGCAATCCAGCTGAGCGACAGAAAACTAAGCACAAACCATGGATTCCTGGCAGGTATAGCTCAATTGCCACATTCGACGACCGGATGTAAACCAGCACAGTGAACGACAAAGATTTTTTCATATAAGAAATTCTGAACAAGCCTCTGGTTTATAACATTGCACATACAGACTGGAAGGATTATGCTCTGCTCAAACCCAAAGCACACAGGGTTAGAATGAGAGAACACACGGCAATGCAAATCATTTTCCATTCCACCACAAAAACACACGCGCGGCATTTGTGGCTCTGAAGAGCATTTGGGGCTCCGAGGAGCAGGTTCAATAGCCTTTTTCCACAGGTATTTTCTTTTGCTGTCACAATATTTGTATCTCGTCTGTTTTAAAATGTCAACTATTACTGGTAAATGCAAAGCAATCAGCCCATATAGCTTGCCTGGCTTATGAAATCTGCCACTTTCCACGTTGTCTGCACCAAACTAATTACTGCAAAGCGGTAAAGATTGGGGGACGGACAGTTGCTGGAATGGTAAAGAATCAGTAAATGTAACATTTTGAGTCATTCGTCATCAGTAACGCTGCCTGATGGGTAAACAAAATGCTCATCAGTATTCAACATCTGTGCTGATGGGTAAACAAAATGCCCATCACTGTACCAAACCACAGAACAGAAGCTCATAGGCTCCAATCCTAGCTCGGGGCTAATTTAGCTGAAAATAATAATAATAATCCTTGCATTTGATATAGTGCTTTTCACGTCTCCTAGACGTCTCAAAGCGCTTCACAGAACAGACTGCAAAGTGAATTAACTGTATATTTGTGGGCAAAATACGGCAGCCAATTGCGCACAACAGCGTCCCACAAACAGTTGTGGATTGAAATAACCAATTTATTATTGTTTTTTGGAGGGATTATTATTAGGCGTGTGGAATAAGAAAACTTGCTCAAGGTTTCACCCTGCCGGGAATCGAACCCAGATCTCTCGCTTGCAAAGCAAGTGCTCTAACACTGAGCTACAGGCTCCTCTGGGGTGCGAGCAGGGAACTACATTAAGGACCAATTAAGATAAGAGTCCTGGCTGATTTCCTCTGCCTAAGGTTTAGGGAATATCAACCTTTATTCCTATGACTGATTGCTATTTGCTGACCCATTTCTGAGGTGAGTGTGGACATTGGGTGAAGACAGGCTGTGATGCCCTTCGGTGGGCGAATAACCGACTCTTACCGCCAAGGGTCATACATGGAAGAAAGAACAGTTGGGTAACTTAATAGAGGACGTGTGACGTTCATGGAATCATACCTAACAAGGAGTCAATACCTCCAAGATCAAGGGAATCCGCTCCGCGGTCACTTCCCCTCCAACTTCCACCCACCACCCACCCCTTCCCTCCCACACTCCGACTCCTACCCATCCTCCCCTACACACCTTCGTACCCGTTTCCCCACCCTCTGTCACTGAACTCATCCTATCCCTAAAACCAACCACCTGCTCCCTTGACCCCATCCCCACTCCACTCCTTATCTCCCAGCTCCATTTTCTTGCCCCACACATCACTGACATCATAAACCTGTCCCTCTCCTCTGGCTCTGTCCCCATTCCATTAAAAACTGCCATCATCACGCCCACCCTGAAAAAACCCTCCCTTGATGCGTCGCAGCTATCAAGCTACCGGCCCATCTCCAACCTCCCCTTTCTCTCCAAGGTCTTGGAAAGAGTTGTCGCCTCCCAACTGCGCTCTTTCCTCTCCACCCATTCTCTTTTTGAACCCCTTCAGTCAGGTTTCCGTGCTGCTCATAGCACAGAAACTGCCCTGGTCAAGGTCACCAATGATATCCTGACTATCTGTGACCAGGGCTCCCTCTGTCTCCTCGTCCTCCTCGACCTATCGGCAGCATTCGATACGGTCGACCACGCTATCCTACTCCACCGCTTGTCCTCCCACCTCAACCTTCAAGGCACTGTCCTTGAATGGTTTAGCTCTTACCTTTCCCACCGTCTTCACTTCGTCTCAACGAATGGCTTCTCCTCCACCCCCCGTACTGTCTCATGTGGTGTCCCTCAGGGCTCTGTCCTCGGTCCCCTCCTCTTCACCCTCTATATGCTCCCCCTTGGTGACATCATCCGCAAACATGGGGTTAACTTCCACATGTATGCGGATGACACCCAACTCTACCTTTCCTCCTCTACTCTCAACTCCACGACCACCGATGTCCTGACAGCTGCCTGTCCGACATCGAGTCCTGGACGAGAGACAACTTTCTTCAGCTCAACGTGCGAAAAACCGAGGCCCTCCTGATTGGCTCACGTCAGCGCCTCCGCACCTCAGGCGCTGACACCATCAGCATCCAAGGCTGCACTCTCCACCTCTCAAAGCCAGTCAGGAACCTCGGCGTTTTGTTCGACCCTGAGCTGTCCTTTCTCCCTCACATCCGCACCACAACTGGCACCGCCTTCCATCACCTCCGGAATATCGCCAGATTACGGCACTACCTCACCCCTCACGCTGCTGAAACCCTGGTTCACGCCTTTGTCACCTCAAGGCTGGACTATGGGAACTCTCTCCTCGCCGGCCTTCCCGGCACCTCCCTCCACAAGCTGCAGGTCATTCAGAACTCTGCAGCTCGTGTACTGTCCCGCACCAGGCTTCGCGACCACATCACTCCCACCCTCGCTCGCCTCCACTGGCTCCCCATCCCCCAGAGGATTGATTTCAAGATCCTCATCCTCACCTACAAGGCCATTCACGGCCTTGCTCCCTCCTACCTCTCCAACCTACTATCCCCCTACCTACCTGCCCGTACCCTCCGTTCCTCTGGCTCCGGTCTGCTCCACGTCCCCCGCCCCAACCGCCCTACCATCGGTGGTCGGGCCTTCAGCCTCTCAGCCCCAGGCTCTGGAACTCCATCCCCCAGTGCCTTCGCCGCTTCCTCCCTTTCCTCCTTCAAGGCCGGTCTCAAAACCTTTCTCTTTGACCGAGCCTTCAGCTCCCCTCTCGATTCTCTTCCTCCTCCTCGCTCCCTCCCTTCCCTCCCCTCACCCTGACCATTTCCCCCCTCCTCTCTCCCTCCCTTCCCTCCCCTCACCCTGACCATTTCCCCCCTGCTCGGGTCATGACCCAACTGTGCAGCGCTTTGGGACGTCCTCCTGACGTGAAAGGCGCTCTATAAATGGAATCTTGTTGTTGTTGTTGTTGTTGTTGTTTAAGAGAGACAATAATCGACATATAAACTAATCACCTGTGATCTGATATGGGAATTCAGCCACAGCCACAGCCAATTTGGGTACTGGGGTGGAAAAGCAGTGTAACTAATGAGCAGTTGAACAGTCACAAAGCATTTTTTTTCTCTTTAGTGATACTAAGCAACGTTCCAAGCTGTTGCAGTCTCTTGTAGTTTTTTTTTCTTTTGAAGTGTTTTGAATTGTCACACATTAACACACAATGGGTTTGAAAATTAAGACACTTTTTGCAATACTGGGCCAACATTGACGAGAAAATTACTGGTCCAATTCCCGGTTTGCATTAAGCTAACTCATCTAAATTGGGGCAATTTTAGGGTCTGCCTACTATTTGCCTTTGTGCTCTGGTTTCGGGAGATGAATATCAACCTGATCATTATCCAATGCCCCCAGCTGGGAGGTGCAACGTGGTTGGATGGAGGACTTGAAGCCACTGAATTATGTGTTTTGGAAACAAAGGAGATTTTACTAAATCCTCTTTTAAAGCCTTCGAATCCCCAGTTAGTTTGTCAGTGGTGCTGATATTTCTCTGCGAGAGATTGTTCCAGGGGAATGCTTACTACACTGCAACTCCTTTTGAATGAATGAATGCACCATGTACCTCTGTTGCATTGTACTACTCTATGAAATTGTTATCAGTGTTTTAAGAGCTGTCATCATGGGGCGGGCAACCGGAATGGCATTAATGATTTGCAAGAGTGACACAGATTGTGATTCCATTTAAAAGAATGACGTGCATCAGAATCAGTTACTTTTTTTTAACAAAAGTAAGCAATCATCAATCCCATAGAGTGACACTTGGATGTTTAAACATGATGTGATATGAAGTTACAACAGCTACCTGAACTGCCAGAGGGACTTGCTTTAAAACGCATCTCTCAAACTCTGTTCCATGGATTCCGACAGAGTGTGTAGCAGATTTATAGACTGTGGCACAATCTCGTTTCCATTCTTTTTTTCTCTGTTTTCTGGTTTCTCTGGGCAAACAGGGCTTACGGTTGAGAAAGTAAATGTGAGGTGATCTGTTACATCGATCTACCATTACCACTGTTAACCAGCTAGTAGGAAAGACTTGAGAGTGTGATTGTGACAGTGACTCTCACTTGCATTTTTATTCTGGGGAAACTTACGACCTCCATACAGACAACAGCATCTCAGTGCAGAAATTGAGCTTGGGTTTTGTTTCTTTGTGGAACTGTATTGATAGCATCAAGTTAGATTTCTCTTGCTCCAGTGTGCTACACCATCTCTAGAGCAGCCTAGAAAGTGTGAGGTTATTAAGCTGAATACATTCCCCCTCTTCCAATTTTTCCCTTCTTCTCCTAAAATGACTGAGGTGTAGTTCCATGGGCACAGGGAACCCACTATTGTACTCATATATGAGCCTGGACACTGAGTGTTGGCACATTATTTGATTATGGTGAAGGCATCACAGCCAACATTACTCAATACCCTCATGAACATTGTTCCAGCATGCAGCAATCAGAAACAGTCCCATTACTGATTTTCTCCCCCTCCTTCTCCAGCTCAGGTTAGCAGTCTTGTGACACGTTTGATGCTGCCCCATCTTTAGTTTAGCACAGACTGAAAAGCAAACATAGGACCATTCTGGTTAGTTTCACACTGGGCAGCAACATCTTGAATGATATTTCCTCGAACCCATGCTATGACACCCTGGGTGCCCCCCAATAGATAAAATCAGATGGTTATATTTGGTTCGTTGCTGCAGATTTGAGCTATTAACAATAATAATGATCCTTGCATTTGATATAGAGTCTTATCATATCATTGAGACATCTCAAAACACTTCACAGAATATATTGTAAAGCGGACTGACTGTGTATTTTGTAGGCAAAATAGTCAAGTTCTAAGCAGCATCAAAGCTGCTGTGAGGCAATTCTTACTCGAGGAGGATCATCCATCCTCCTGGGAATAACAAACCAGTGCGTTTAGTGTTTTATCTAATTTTCCATCAGATTATAGCAGGAGGACAATCAATCAAACAGTATTGTCTGTCTCTGCAAAGCGCCAAAGGAGCATCCCAGCTTGTTACAAGCCTATCCCAATATAGTTCTGGATAAGAAACAACATGCTTCAATCTGATTAAAGGATAAAAACGTGAATTTGATGAAGGCCGCATGCTTATAGAATGAGACAGTTATTTCCCTTATTGTTCTCCTAACTTGGACCCTTGTCAAAAAGAGCCCATTGCAATCTTGCGGTACTCAGCTCAACTGAAAAGGACACCTGACAAGTCAATGTTTCTAGTTAAGGGATGGTGCGTGTGATAAAGAGAGAGGGACTCACAAACACTTCAACAGGTTACTAAACAGAGAGTGTGGCGCCATGATCTGTTGCACAAAACACGCACCAACAGCATTTATAAAACATTGTCGATGTATATGTGTTGTTTTGATCAGGAAGAATAGATGCTTGATTAGTAAGGCAGCACTGGGGGTTACTCCAATTGACCTCAATGTTCCTGGGCTAGGGGTGGGGGCAATAGTTAGTCAGATACCTATTCTACATTGATATTCATTGTGCTATTTCTTCCCCCCCCCCGCCCACGACCCCCAACAGAAAATGCGTGTTTTAGGGAGGCAAGTATGGTCAGAGATCTTGCCTGTGTTCCTTTTTTTATAGTTTCACAGACAACCCTTTCACTCGGTCGAGGATCACATGCAAGCGAGAGACCTGGGTTCGATTTCCGGCAGGTCGGGGCGAAACCTTGGGCAAGTTACCTTACTCCACACGCCTGACAATAATCCCTCAAAAAAAACGATAAGAAATTGGTCGTTTCGATCCACGACTGTTTGTGGGACGCCGTTGTGCGCAATTGGCTGCCGTGTTTCGCCCACAAATATGCCGTCAATTAACTTGACAGTCTATTTCTGTCAAGCGCTTTTGAGACGTCGAGAAGACGTGAAAAGCGCTATATCAAATGCAAGGATTATTATTTCATTATTTTTATTCTGCATTATGTTTTTGCTTAACATTTCATGTTTTGTGATTTAGTTGTGATTGTATATTAGCTGTGGATAAACAGTGGAACCGTCTGGAAATCGCCAGCTGCTCAATCAGCCCATGAGTGAGATAGGCAGGTAAACAGCCCGGGTGTGAGGCGATAGCCTGACTCTGCTTCCCGGTCTGACTCGCTCACTGACGAGGGTTCCAGAATGTTCCGTTCCTGTCTGTATATATTTAAACTGATTTGTACAAGATTTACATGTTTTCCTGAGTTAAGGAAAAATATGTCATTCAACTTACAAGGTACTTACAGATGTGTACAATGAGGATCTTACAGATTTATTCATTACTTTTTGTCTTATGTGCTTTCTATTTTATTTTCTTTGTCCCCCCCTCTCTCTCTCTCTCTCTGTTTATTTCCCTTTCTCTTTCTCACTGTTTCTCTCATTCTCTCTCCCTGTCTTTTTGGAAGGTGCAGTATTCACAAATATGCGCAATATATATTACTGATTGGATGTTTACCTTTGACGTTTTATAGCATTCAGGAATGCTATGGTTTTTGATCTGGCCTTTGAGGAGTTTGAGATGTCTCTGCACAGGGTAGTTTCAGGCTCCCTATGGTTAGAACAGTGAGAGCCGTGTGCACAAATGACCAGCTTGATGTGGGTTAATGCTTCTGTCTCGAGCAATCTGTTTATCACACAATTTATCTTCTGTGTGGTTACAACAGAGCACAGCAAATTAATTGCAATGTGATAAGAAACATTCTATGTTTCAGCTATTCTGCTTTCTCTGGGGCTTTGAGCTCACAGACTTGGTTGATGCTCCAGTGCAGTGCTGAGGAAGGAGCACAGCATTTCCTTTGGATGAGAAGTTATACTGAAATCCCGTCTGCCTATTCAGGAGGACGTAAAAAACATCACATGGCACAGTTTAAGAAGACCCAAGGAGTGTCTCCCAGTTTCCCACCCAACAATCCCCTTGATAAATTAATGATCCACTTTATAGCTGTTTTGGAACATTGTTGTGCACAAATTGGCTGTCACATTTTCTTACAAATACAATATACACACATTACAGAAAAAGTCAAAGAGCTTAAATTCAAATTTAACAAGTTTTGACAAGATAAGGTACTGTTATTTTGTATTTTTTTCTGCAAAATTGTCTTAAAAATGGGGTTTGTTTCTCTGTCTTGCAACAGGTCAGGTGGTATTTTTAAGGCAAGTTTATTGTTTATTTGTTTATTTATTGTTTAGTTTTACCACATGCTTTTCGAAGACTTGTGATCAGAATGGCATGGTGTGGACTGGTTAACATATATAAATATCAGCGCTGCATGGTGCTTGTACAGCTAATTACTTATTTACTTTAAGAACACATCAGCATTGATAAATCTTATTAGTGAGCTGGACAAGATGGTCATCTTACAGTCAATACAGAAAGTCCATAAACTCAGGTTGTGTTACAACAGTCAGGTTAAAAAATGGCCACTGGTCATTTTTTGGGATCATTACTGTCACAATGTGCAGAAAGCCATCAATGGACATGTCAGATATACCATGGATTCCCAGTACGACCATGCTATAAATAGGCCCAAGCGATACTGGAGTGTGTTATAACAGGGACAGGCTATATATAACAATGTCTATCCATTGCGGTGGATTTCAACAAGTTGAGCTAGACAGTAGCTTATCTGTCAAACATGCAGAAGAAAGCTCTTTATTTAGTGCATTTACATCATTGCAGTAGATGCTAAGCGACACAGATTCAAGCTTTTCTCATTCTTTCTTACCCCCTTCAAAATACATGATACCATTAGGTTGAGATTGGGACCTTTTTTAAAAGGGGACACAAATGGAGGAAGCAGTCTTCTCTTTCTCTCTCTCTTCAAACTGGAGAGTCTACACACTATTACATTACACCTTCGTCTTTTGTCCACGGAGCATATAATAAAGATAATTTTATTTTTAATTGGATAGTTTTGCACAATGCACACTTAAGCAGCAGAATAATTGCCTCCGTACTCATCTTTAGTTATGCTAATCAGCTGCTTGTTCATCCAAAGCCAGTCCCTGAAGCTCCTCAGAAATGAACAGGAAAAGGCTGGCAATTCACAGCAGGTGAATCGAGGTCTGAACGAGAAAGGTTAGTGGTTCTTGTAAGATTCTTCTTCAGAAAACAACAACAACAAAATTACATTTATAGAGGGTCTTTCAAAACAAACAGTTGGACTGCAGAAACTGCTGACCATCACAGGGGAAGTCAGTAGGACCAGAAGAAAAAAATAAAGATAGCAGCAAAAAGTTAGAAATATAAAGTCTTTAACAACTCTATTTTCCTGTATCAAATCTCTTCTTGCCTTACCTCCTGTCCTTAAAGTTGTTTGACTTCTTTTCCCTTCTTTTGAGATACAGGTACTTGCTCTGGTGGTCTTCTTAGGTGTGAACGTTATAATAAAATAATAATAATAATCCTTACATTTGAAATAGCGCTTTTCATGTCTTCTCGACGTCTCAAAGCGCTTCACAGAATAGCCTGTAAAGTGAATTGACTGTATATTTGTGGGCGAAAAGCGGCAGCCAATTGCGCACAGCAGTGTCCCACAAACAATTGTGGATTGAAAATGAGCAATTTATTATTGCTTTGTTTTGGAGGGACTATTATTAGGTGTGTGGAGTAAGGAAACTTGCCTAAGGTTTTGCTCTGCCTGGAATTGAACCCAGATGTCTCGCTTGCAAAGCGAGTGCTCTAACCACTGAGCTACAGGACTCCCGATGTTACCATGTTGACAGCATACTTGACCGTAGAGTGTATCACCCCCTGTCCTCACAAACATGCTTTCCAGGAGGGACAGGGAGCAAGGTCGCTAGCTGATCTTTCTCTCCCTAATCCATGACCATTGAGATTAATTGTTGCCGATGACATCGCCAATAATTAAGTTACTGTAGTCCTACTTGACTTAGTTCAGCCCAAAGAGATCCTGCTATTCCCTCCCCTCTGCAAGATAATTTTTCAATGTACCTCCTTTAAACTCATGGATTTCTGACTTGCAAGTATGTAAATCAATGGCAATGACCCCTTGTATTTTTTAAAAAATGCCATAAAAATCTCACACACAATTACACAACGATGATCATACAGTATATTAATATTGCATTATAATTATTTGTAAGTCCCCAGAGAGAAATTTACAGAAATAAGAGACATGGTAGTCATTTTATCAGCTTTGAAACAGCGAAGGACTGAATGGACCCGCCTCATTCCAAAGCCAGTGCCTCTAACTGAGCTGACCAGGATTATAACTGGTACCAATGTGCACAGTGAAGGCAGTCGTCAACTTTGTGTTTCAGATAAACCCAATCCTTTTCTCACCACCCACACCCACACTGATGCACTGCACTCCCATATTGTGATGGAGCCTCAGTGCTGACTCACTGCCCAAAATAACAGGTCATTTCACTCTGCAATCCAGGTGGTAAATGTGTTTGTGTGGGCTAAGTACAACAACAAACAACAAATTACATTTGTATAGCGCCTTTCACGTGTGGACATCCCAAAACACCGGACTAGTACAGTACTATTCTGAACTGTTCAAAACCCTTTGCGAATTTCTTTCTGTATGTTTTTGACTTGGGAGAATGCAATTTAACTGTTTCATTTATTTGTACATTCAGTGCAATCCTGTTCGTACGTGATATTGCACGACAGTTATTTCTGAGCACCACAAGGGACAATATCCACAAAACTAAGGGTGTCTGGCCCACATCAATAAATTTGCTCTGTAGAATACATGGTGCGGAATAATCTCCATAGTGGTGGGGATTTAGGCACTTAAATTGCATTATGGCAAGTCATGCCATATGTCTCGAATTTCTGTCTCCCAGCAAGCATGGAAGAACCGTGCTGGGAAGTACGGACCTAGGAAGAGTATAGGCTCAGGCTTGACCACCGAACTGGTTGGATGCCGGAACACAAGGAACTGTAGCCCAGTTTGAGTCTCGGGTATTTCCAGCGTGTAAGCATTTGAGCAAGTGGCAATGTCCCTTTTCAGACAACAAACTCTCCAAAGAAGCAAACGGATGATGCAGCATTTTGTTTTCCACACGCGATAAAGATCAATCCAGACCACAAATAGAACTCAGTGTGGCCCATATGGACTATCTCATAACACGTCAGAGGGTGCGGAGGTCTCTCAGATTGTAGCATTTGTGGATGTGATGCTGCAACAGTGTGGAAAGTGTTTTGAGTCTGTTGAGATTCCAATAAACAGTTTTTGAGGTGTCGAATGGTGCAGTGGGAGCCAGATGGTTACCAGCAGGAATATTTCTCTGGAAGGAACACAGAGTTTGAATGGAGGAATTAATGCATACAGTCAAATGAGAATGTGTCTGCAAGTTATCGAGACTAAACTTTAAATGTCCAGATACACCATGCATAGATAGGACTGGACATGAATTCTCTATCATCCAATTCTCACAGCCTGTGGGATAGATCCTGTACACTTTTGCCATTGGTTTTACTTGAGAAGGTCAGTTATGAATTTATAAGTTATAAGCGCTCTGGGACGCTACCCTGCTGAGGGGAGTTATATAAATGCAAGTTGTTATGTTTTTAGACCAACTAACTCTTTATAAATAATAACAATAATCCTTACAATTGATACAGGTCCTTTCATGTTGAGAGAGCGAACACGGCAGCCAATTTGTGCATAGCAATGTCCCACAAACAGCCATAAAATAAATGGCCCATTTTATTTGGGAGATTGTTGGTCAGGACACTGGGAGAAACTCTTCTCTTTTCAAGTAGTGCCGTGATTTTTAATGTTCATCTGAACAAGCATTACCCCCATATTGATTTAATGTCTCATCCAAAGGACTTTATGATGTACCCTCTACTTCCCCGAAAAGCTATTATAGTATGTTATGGTGGTAATGTTATATAGATAAAATGGGTTTAGGTCTCTGGGTCTCTTTTCATAACTTAATATTGTGTAGCTCCATCAGTGGTTACATTTCAGTAAAGCCGCTGTTCAATGTGAAATAGTCTGTCAGACATGGAAGGTCCAAAGTTTGATGGACTGCACTAAGCTAGATGACCTATTATAATAATCCTATAATAATAATAATCCTTGCATTTGATATAGCGCTTTTCACGTCGGGAGGACGTCCCAAAGCGCTTCACAGAACCACTGTAAAGTGAATTGACTGTATATTTGTGGGCGAACGCGGCAGCCAATTGCGCACAGCAATGTCCCACAAACAGTCGTAGATTGAAAATGACCAATTTATTATTGTTTTTTGTTTTGGAGGGATTATTATTAGGCTCTGTGTGGAGTAAGGAAACTTGCCCAAGGTTTCGCCCTCTGCCTTGAATTGAACTCAGGTCTCTGGCTTGCAAAGAGAGTGCTCTAACCACTGAGCTACAGGACTCCACGAAGGACAAGTTGTTGTTTGAAGCACTTTGATATGTTCTACTATGTGACAGGCACTATTTGAGAGTTGTTTTTGATTACAGTTTGCCTCAGCAAGAGAGATCAGTGTGTGTGAATGGCTGGATTGGGCTCGGCTGCGACAATCACAACTATCGCATACCCATATCCCATCTATAAATCTGTGCATTAATAATACTAATAATCATCCTTGCATTTGATAAAACATCAGTAGCATCTCAAAGTGCGTCACATATTACTGATAAAGTGTAAATTGTAGGTGAACTTGGCAGCAAATTTGTGCACAAACAGCCATAAAGTGGATCACTAATTTACCGGAGAGATTGTTGGTAAGAACGCTGGAAGAAACTTCCTTATCTTTCTGAATAATGTCATGAGATCGTTCATGTTCCTCTAAAGAAGCAGATGGGATCTTGGTTTAATGTCTCACCTGACGGACGATACCTCTGAAAATGCAGCACTCTCCCGGTACTCAAAGTCTGACATGCGTCTTGAACCCACAATCTTCTGATCCCGAGGCAAGAGTGCTGACATATTGAAGCTGACGCAATGGCCCTTGGATGAGGTACTGGAAGATTGTCTGACACCAGTGGAAATACCCCAACATGAGTTTGTTCCTTCAAGAAAGGAAAGAGCGATTTGTGGACTTTGGTACACACAGAGGGTAGCTCAGAGCCATTGAGTCACATCCTCCTAAATGACTTAGTTAATCCTGATTGTATATTAGGAGCAAGACGTCCGTCTACTATTGTGCACACAACCTGTGGAGTAAGCCAAGCATTAAAAAGCTATTCAGAAACGAATTAACTGGAATCTCGTGATTACTGATGTCATTATAAAAAGAAGCCATCAGCTTACAATTCTTTAAATTATGAAGTGACTAATCTGCAGGGTTGTTGGATGTGTTTTAAGATATTTTTTAGTCTCAGTCTGGGGGACAGTGATTAGCGAGCATTTATTGTACAAATGAAGGAATTTAAATGCATTAAGAGATGATTTGAAAGAGCCCCAGGAATCGGTGGCAAAAAAAAATGCAATGAATTTTACTTCAAATAATAATTCTCTGAAGGTACTCCTGAATGATGTTTTGCTTCTCTTATCTTTACAGCTACATAGTCACATCCACCTGACCTTGAGGTTTGGATGAGTCAGTCAGTGACTAAACCCATAGCCTCAACTCCAGCATGCTCTGAATCAACCCTTTCAACACTGGTTAGTTAATACAGGTGAAAACAGTGGCCTCAAGGCCACCACACATCTTTATTTAGATTGTTAGCAAAAGCCTCACAGAGAACTATTCAATCTCAGATAGATAAAGGAAGTATAGTGGGTGCAAAAGTCTTATCTTTCAGCTTAAAAAAAATTGTTTCTTTTAAGACTCATGAGGCATTGTAATGGTATCATGACTTTTTGTTCACCCTGTATAATCCTTTCATATATGCCCAGAACAACAAGAGAAGGGCCCGCGTTCAGGGCAAGTATAGGAAAGACACCAGAATGTTGATCTTTATATAAAGGATAATCAACAGGAACAGTTTACACAGAAATATGGTTGAACGTATTTAAGGAATGTCTTCTTGCTGTTGTGGGAAGTCAGTCGGGTGGGTATTCTGGAAGGATGAGATCAAACATAATCAAAGAGGATTCTTGATCCACACCTATCTTGTCCTGATTACAGTACCAAATTCAAAAACTATGCCATTATTCTGTCTCTAGTGAATAGTTGGTTGGACCAGTTGGTTGGTTGCAGCTCAGTGGTTAAATATCTGGGTTCGATTCCCAACAGGGCAAAATGTTGGGCAGGTTTCCTTACTTCACACTCCTCTGGTTACCTAGCAGTAAGTAGGAACCCGGTTGTTAGACGATTGATGGATCACTATTTGGGGGTAATAATTCCTTCCAAAAATAATGTTAAAAAAAAGGAGTGCTCAGAACTCCAGAGGTTGGTTTTCGAAGACATTTATAAATGCTGGGAGTTCATTCTCAGGATTTTGTATTATATATCTTATATTTTATTAAAGGGAGGACTCGAACTGAAATGCAGTTGAGAAAAATACATAATAACCTCAGGGTGAACATGATGTTCCATGCTTATAATGAAATTTCCTATAATAAGCACAGGGTGAAATGTGTGCCAGTATAAGGAAACTTCTCAGAAGGGACCATATAGATGTCTATAACATTTTAAATGGCATTTAAAAAGTAACCCCAGAACAATATTTAGGGAGCACCATGACAGGTAAAACAAGAGGATGTAGGTTTAGAGTTGCAAAAGGCGATTTCAAAGAGACAAGGATGTATTTCTTCACCCAAAGGGAAATTAACAACTAGAACAGATTGTCAGGAAGGGTGGTTGAGGCCAGGACGCTGGACTCGTTCTTATTTTTTAAAAAAAGCTCAGTGCTCAAAGATGTTTAACATGGATAGTCCATTATTTTCACAACGGAAGTATCATGACAAATATACAAGCTTACGTATAACATAAGGGAAGTCTAACATAATCTCTCGGTTAATCACAACATGATTGGTTTGGAGAAAGTAGACCCACCCCTCCAGAATAACCACCCTTTTTGTGTCACCCCCACGTCAGGGCTCATAGTCCATCTGATGTTCCAGTGCATTGCAAAGGGGAGCGCTGCAGGATGTGCTATCCTTTGGATGAGACATTCAGAATTTGTCATTTACTTCATGACTGTTTGTGGCGTAATGCTGTGTGCAAATTAGCTGTTGTGTTTAACTACTTTACAGTGAATCCTGTGAAGTGCTTTCAGATGTTTTGATGGTGAGATAAGGAGCTATATCAAATGCTAGGATAATTGTTATTATCTAACAGTTGGAGAGATGGGAGAGAGGAAGGTATGATGATGTGATTGGCAGCTCAAAGAACCAGGCTATTTAGCATTGCAACTTCAAGTCTTTTGACTGGATAATTCTGTTGAGTGGGCGAGCCAGGTGGATGACAGAATGATCCAAATTTGCTTCAGAAGGTCCTCATCCAGTCGTTCCTTGTGTGAACTCTTCACCTTCATATCACCTTCATTCAGGACTGCACCAGGTCCATAGAGTTCACCTGTGAACTCTATGGACCTGGTGCAGTCCTGAATCTGTGACTTTCTGCCTTGTACATGTGTTCCGCGTCTGTCTGGATTTCCACAGCCCCTAATGCTATCTCAATTGCATATTATCGTGCTGTTTCAAAAAAAATTATAACAGTATAGAAAACAACTTTTTGTGAAGGCTTTGTTCATAAGTAACAGTACAAATACAGTGCCTTGCAAAATACTATGAGATTTTAGGAGTATTCCCTGTGGATTTTGCTGAGAATTGTATGCTGTTTTCTATTAACCCCGATGTTCCGCTCTTCCACCAGAAATTATTGTTTTTTTATCCTGTGCAGAATACTTAATTTAGACCGCAGTGGGTTTGTGCTTGAGCTTTCAGCTTGATTCCCTCTGGAGTACAAATCCCATGTAAATAGGGTGGTTCCACTCACCCTAGTGTAACATCTCTTCTGGGGGCAGGTGCAAGTGTTTCCAGCTCAGTTAACCTTGTCAGACAGCAAACTGCTTGAACTTTGCTCTGCTGCTCAGTTATCTGTGCCCTACAGTACACAGCTAGGGGTGTGCAGTGCACTCACAAGAACAAAGTACAAGCACGTTAGGCACACATGATCGCAGACTTGCTCACAGCATAACCTCTTTACTCTTAAGCTGTGAATTTTGTAATGTGCTGAAAATGCAGAGATAGCGTTCACGGGGCAATCAGTCTCCATTTGGCATATTGTAAAGGTTCCATTCCTGCTCCTCTCTGCTCAGCTCTGCTCACTCAGCTAACCTCAGTCAGGGTGGTGGTATGGGTGCTACTATTTAACCCACAGGCCCGAATTCAGAAGGGAAAAAAACACAGTCAAGATTGGGGATTTTTGTGTATCGGCTGGGTGGCTCACACATCTGGAAACTTATCATCATGCTTAAGAGTCTTCAAACCAGACTGAGTTCCACATATGTATTTAGGCTCAGGCACTGGGCTACCAAGACCACGAAAGAGGGTTAAGTTGATTCCAACATTACGTTACCAGATACATCACCTTGGAGCCAGCTCAGCTCTAAGGAGACCCCACTCACCTCCACCACAGAAGGAGAGAGGGCACCTACCCCTGATCATTCAGTGACCCCTCCTCGAAAGTGAGTGCGTGAGTGTGTGTGTATATATGTCAGGTGATGCCCACACTTTGGATCTTCCAGCACATGTATGGGTGCTCTGGCTGATATTCTTCTCCACAAACAAGGGGTGTCAAGACCAGTTGCAGCCCTGACTAACTCAATGCAGATCAGTATTTGAACCTGCAACATTCTGGTCTGCACTGGTTTATCTACCTGGCTCATTCTTTACCCACTAGCCCATCGGAGGAGATTGTGGAGATTTGTGGAGTGCTGTAGTTCAGTGGTTAGCGCACTCGCTTTGCAAGCGAGAGACCTGCGTTCAATTCCAGGCAGAGGGCGAAACTTTGGGCAAATTTTCTTACTCCACACGCCTAATAATAACCCCTCCAAAAACCAAAACCAATAATAAATTGGTCATTTTCAATCTACGACTGTTTGTGGGACATTGCTGTGCGCAATTGGCTGCCGTGTTCGCCCACAAATATACAGTCAATTCACTTTACAGTGTGTTCTGTGAAGTGCTTTGGGACGTCCTCCTGACGTGAAAAGCGCTATATCAAATGCAAGGATTGTTATTATAATTATTATTATTTACTTCAATTTTTAACCTTTTTTAATTTTTGACGGGTCAGAATACTCACCTCTAATAAATTGACTTTATGTGCAAGATCCGAAAATCCCATCGTGCTCTTTAACCTAACCCCATAAAATCTTGTAACCATAGCACACTGTTCCCCCAGCGACTTGTAGATAATAGCTTATTTTAATATGCAAATAGCCTTCATTCACTTATTCTTAAATATTTGTTCCAATTTATTATTTGGATTTCAGCCACAGTTGTTGAAATTGTTTTCTTTCGAACATGTTCTATATAACAAAAGGTTAGTTAAACAATTATTTCTCTCTCTCTCTGCTGTTTGATTTGCACCCATTGCATTAATTCTTGGAGGCTTACCGTCTGCGCCAAGCAGTTTCTGTGCTCTTTTCATCTTGACACGTTTAGCATTTCTGAAGAAACTATTTGAAGAGAAAATTGAATATTGGTGCAGGCATGATAAGAGGGACCGTCATGTATTATAAGTAATCTGCAAGCAATTTTTACATAGTTTTTACATGCATTATGGTTGTAATCTTTCTTTAAAATGAAAAGGATATGAATTTTGGCTCTTGTTATTGGAAGCTCTCGTTCTTTTAATTGTCATCTGGGTTGTAGCATGGTTGTGTAGCTCAGTTGCAACAGCAGCAAACAATGTCTTTAATGTTACATTTGACACTGGGTAGTGAGGAGCAAAATAACCTGCTCTTAATGTCACATGCCAGTGGATATTAGTGCATTGGACTGCTATGACCGAAATATTTGTTGGCGAGCCTTGTTTCATGTTTGGACCAAAAGCAAGTAGGGTAGGGCTGTGTTACTGAAAGCTGCCTGGAGTTTTTCTCTCTCCCCCACCACCCTGTGCAAACCAAATGTTTCACGTTTGTTTCCCCCATCACTTTTCTTCCATCGTCACTCCATCCAGGGATTCCTGTAGCTCAGTGGGTAGAGCACTCGCCTCGCAAGTGAGAGACCTGGGTTCGATTCCCAGGCAGGGCGAAACGTTGGGCAAGGTTCCTTACTCCACACGCCTCTGTTTACCTAGCAGTAAGTAGGAACCCGATTATTAGTCGATTAGCGGATCGCTTTTCCGGGGATAATAATTCCTTCAAAAATAAATAAATAATAAATTGGGCACTCAATCCACGACTGTTTGTGGCACGCTGTTGTATGCAACTGGCTGCCGCATTTCGCCCACAACCTCTACAGTCTATTCACTTTCCAGTATATTCTGTGAAGTGTTTTGCGATATCTCGAAGGCTCTGTATCAAAATGCAAGGATTATTATTCTTTTTCTTGCTCTCCAGATGATTTATGTTTGGGAACACATTTGCACACACTGGTACCTCAACTCTGAGGCCATTTTTCACATAAAAGTCTGGCCAGCGTCAGAGCCACGCACAGCCCTTTCCAACCAGGATCAATGGATAAGAAGCATTTTTTCCCTTTCCTCACTTAGGGACTTTGAGACCAATTATAACATCCTCTTCACCGCATTGGCTGAGAACAGTGAACTCAGCACAAACCTGCCGGCTTATGTGTTCCTCGCACTATTAACGATAAAATTCAGGTATTCTGTTTCTAATTTCAGTTAGAAATTTAAATTTTTAAAATTCAATGTCGTTTTTGGGTAGTTCCATATAATAATAATAATAATCCTTGCATTTGATATAGCGCTTTTCACTTCTTCACAAAAGTGAATTGACTGTATATTTGTGGGTGAAATGCGTGGGTGAAATTTGTGGGTGAAATGCGTCAGCCAAGATATGGGCAATCTTGCAAGATCACTCCACTTTGCAGAGGGCCGTTGAGATTTTTTTCTCCATCAAGTAAACAATGGGTGTGGGCAACTTCTTCTATTGCAGTAAAACCACGCAGGGGCTTCAAGTTGCATTTTCCTGTAAGTGTGTGTCTGGTTTCAGTTTCAGCCAAACTTTCCAGGCATCAGAATTGAGGGAGGTTACTTGTATGATATGAACCCTGCCCCCCCCCCCCCCCCCCAAACCAATTATTAAACTATTTTTCTGTTTTTTTATTCATCCCAGTGATGCTTTGCCATCATTTTACATTTGTTTTCAAATATGTGCAATTTGCTCAATCGACCGCACTCTCTGATTCTGATTCTATGCCCACATCAGATTTTGAACTGACAGTCTAGGTTGACACTGCAATGCAGTGCTGGTGAAGCGGTGCATTGTCAGAGACGCAGTCCTACAGTTGAGATGTAAAACCGGGTCTCATGTACCTGTTCACGTGGGCATTAATGATCCCACGTCATTTATTTGAAAAGAGAATGACTTTCATCCCAAGTGGTTTGGATTAAATACTATATTCTTCAGCAAATCTTACAGACTAGGGATGTTCCCATATTCCTACCCCGGCCTGTGCCGTGTTTGGTGATCTCAACTAGTATATTAAACAGCCTGGCTCAGATGTTAGCACTCTCGCCTCTGAGTCAGAAAGTTGTAGGTTTTTGCCCCATGTCGGGATTTGAACTCGCAGTGTCTAAGATGACAATCCAATGCCATGCTGGGGGTGCGTTGCGTTGCATTGCTTGCCTACAGCCGCTCTTCTTTACATTCCTGTGAAGAGCTTTGAGACATCCTTCTGACTTGAAAGGAGCTCGACCAAATGCAAGTCAATTGGGTGATAATAATATTATTATTATAATCGAGGTTCTGCACTATTCAGCCTCTGAAATCCCCAGTTAAGAATTGTGTGCGGAGATTGTGGAAGGGACAGATCATTTTTGCCATTTCTTCTCCCCCCCCATTCCCCACGACCTCTCCTTTCTTACATAATTGACAGTGATAAGGATTGGGACCTGCAACAGGAGATTCCCCACCCAATCATACACGGACTTGAATAATTACTTAACCTCGAGGACTGAAAGTGGAAGCTTGGGCTGTGCAGTGGCTGTCAGCTCGTAGCACTACAGCAATGATCCTGTTCTTTACTGAGATTAGTTGCGAAAGGTAGCACGTCTCCGAAATATTTTGAAACTGATTAAGATTTAGATTTTTGTCAGAAAATTGCTTTTCTGTTGAGGAAAATCACAGCCTCAGGGGCACTCTCACCTTAAATGAGGGAGGGGAAACACAGATTCCGGTCCCATCCCCCATTCTCTGATTTGCCTCCCACCACTTCCAGACCTGCGGATATTTGCCTTTGTACAATTCAATCAGTCCACCCAATTGACCGATCTTCATATATCAGCCTGGATCGGTGGATAGCAGTCTCACCCGTGGGTCAGAAATGTTTGGTTTCAAGCCCCTGTCAGGATTTTGAGCTCACAGTCTAGGCTCCAGTACAGTTAAAATTAAATGTTTTTTAAAAAAATGTTCATTCAACAATTGGCTGTTTGAAGGATATTGCTGTGTGCAAATTGACTGTTGCGTTTGGCTATAAAAAATACACAGTCAGTAGACTTTACAGTAAATCCTGTGAAGCACCTTCAGATGTTTTGGAATGATCAGATGTTGTATCAAACACAAGATTGATTATTTACTGTTGGTTATTATTATTGCTAATATTTTTNAAATAGCCCAAATGGTAAGTATCTATATGCTTTAACTGTAGATAACATCACAGGAGAGCCCAGTCTTGCTTCATGTCTCTAGGGGCAGGACAGTGGGAGGGAGGGGATCTCAGCCAGGGGTATTAATGATTGTTACCAGTGACCACTACTGGAAATTATTTGGGTTTCGAATAAGGATAGGATTCAGCATGACCACGATGCTTTTTCCTGCCATGATCAAACAGCTCACTAACAATCAATGTTACTCATTCCTAACAGGAATATCTCATTATAAACTGAACAAAGATATGGCTTATGTTAGGAATCAGCATGCTATGGAGCTTACTGGTAATGAAGCACAAGATCACAAGAGAAGTTCAGATGAAGACGGCACTTTGACCCATTTGATCTCAACCTTCCAGAATACCACCCTACCATCTACCCAACGCAGCATTAAGCTGTGTTTTTTCAAGCGAGTCCAGCATACTGACCTCAGCCACTCTTCCTGATAAACCTCTGCCAGTTGTTAATTATTCTCTAGGTAAATAAATGCTTCCCGGTGTCTGTCCTGAAATTTCCCTTTGCAACTTTAAATCTGCGACCTCTTATTATGCAGTCTTGGTGAATCTGGGATTTACTTTTTAAATCCCATTTAAAATGTTATATACCTCTACAAGGCCCCCAATAGCTCTAGTTTGTCTAATTCTTGCTTGTGGCTCATTCCTATAACACTGGGGATTAACCTTGTTGGTCTCCTCTGCACTGGCTCCAGGGCCTGGGCAACAACTACAACAACAACTTGCACCACCTAGAGCTACTGCATATACCATCTGGGTGATGTACTGAAGAGGTGCTGGAGCCTATACGATCATGTATCTAGTTTGAGTCAATCTCTCAGTAAAGGAACAAAAACTATTCACACAATGTTCTCGAGAAGCCACTGGCAGAATGACCTCAGTATTCACATTGCCTTGTATTACCTGTACAGTGGTTTATCTAGAGAAAGGCAGAAAAGATGGAAGGAAAGATTACTTAATGCAAAGGTTTTCAGGTGGTTACCCATCCTAAGAGCACATTGTTATGATTTCCAGGTAATAGTAAAGATCGAATGTCCTTTTGCACTGCCAGCTTGTGCAACAACAGATATAGCGTGAAATTGACAGCGTAAATCGTGCTGAAATGTGTACTTTGATCTCATCTCGACAAGAAAACAGGCTTCTCTAGAGGCAGGTTTCATGCTGGAATGAAATTAGAGGCAGTGCCGGGTAACGCACACTCAGCCACCAGCAGCTACTTTATCCCAGCACTCCCTGTGTTTCACTGTTTGAGATAAGTGCAGCTGTCTCCACAGGACGTTGAACTGTGCAAATTCTCATTGATAGAAACTTCTCCATTGTGCAATGCATCAAGTATTTAAAATACAGCAATGGATTTTTTTTTGCAACCAGAGAACGAAAGGCTGTTGTATCAACATGGATTTCTTTTTTCTTCGTGACTCCCACCCACCTCTTTGACTTCTGATTCCATAGGCACTCTCCAGTGGATGTTAGCAGGTAATTTGAGCAAGGCGCACATCACATTCAAGCTGATCAAAAAGTTTACCCAATCTGGTTGAAATGGAGTTGACTGCTGCCGGTTTGGTGACATCATTGTCTCACCCCCACTGGGAGAACAGAGCCTGATCCTGACCCCCTGCTCGGATCCAAATCCCTGACCGTCCAGTGCTTTGGGACTTCTTCCCGACATGAAAGGCGCTATACAAATGTCATTTGTTGTTGTTAATCAGTCTGGGCAAAAGCCCAATTTTCGCGTTTCTTTATAATGAGACATTGCTAAAGATGGAATTAACAACAACAATTAAATGAAACAGTTCAAGTTATAACATTCAACATTAATGACTTGGCGTAATTTCGGGCCTCCTCCTTGATCTATCTGCTCCTTTTTGAAACGCTGTGCTGTGCTCTGGGTCTTGGCTATTTCCACTGGCTTCTTAATGCCAAACAAAATGAAGACAAACTCTGAATACTTATGATCTTGGAGACAAGTGGCCTGTAGTTACGTGAGCCTTCTATCAGCAGTGTGTTTGAGAAATAAGATCTGTCAGTGAAGCTCCAGCTACTATTCCCAGCATGGGGTCTGCAGCTTCCTGCATGTTTTGCGCTGTTGCCTTGTTTAGGGATTCAGCACCCGCACTCTCCTCCATCTGTTCAACCCCCAGTGCCTTGTCCTTGTCAATTTTCTCCAGCAGGTGTCTGCTGGCTCCAAGTCAGCAGAGAGATCTCTCTCAAGCGAATCCTCAAAGATTTAACAAAAATATTTTTTTGTTTTTTTTACACAAAATAAAAGTAGTTATTATTTGCCTGATGCCTCATGAAAGGTATACTATTGTAATTGCAAATCATTTTTGCCCTTTGTTTGACACTCTGCCCAGCATGAATCTGAGTCATACATATACCGAGAAGTTTTAAGGTTCAATCACCAATCTATGCAGCGAGTTGATCTCAATTGAGGCCAAATTAAAAACATGAAGATTGGTCTCACTGTTCTTGGGACAGGGAAACGTAGCCAGGGTTCCCATATGTAATCATTCGGGCTGTAGAGTTAGCACGGCATATTTTGCCAAAGATAATAATATTAATAAATCTTGCATTTGATATAGTGCCTTATCACTTCATTAAGACGTCTCAAAGCGCTTTACAAAATATACTGTAAAATGAATTGATTGTATTTCGTGGGAGAAACATGGCAGCCAATTGCGTACACCAGTGTCCCACACACAGTTGTGGATTGAGTGACCAAATTATTATTGTTATTTGAATTCACGGACAGTCGCGGTAAATTTAGTGAATGTCATGGGTTTACGGGTGAAATGTTGGGTGAAAATACGGGTATGGAAGTTCAACGATACCTCTTCCTACCTCCTCACATTTCCAATGTCTAAAAACAGGACAATGAAAGCACCCTTACCTGTGAGCACGAGAAGCAGCTGGGCTGTGTGGGAGTGTGTGCCAGCTCTCTCAAGGTCAATGAGGGAAATTCAAACCTGCAGAAAGGTACTGACCCTGAGAATGTGAATCATCTCGCAAGGTTAATGTTTGGAAATGTACGGGACAGAGGGTTAGTGAAGGACAAATGGAAAATTGTGGTATCCATGACATTTTTTCCGCTGTGACAAATCTGCAGCCCTACTAAACATTATCCCATCGTAAGAAGAACCCTTGTATTTAATAAAGTGATTTTCAAGTTGGGAGAACATCTTAAGGCTCATCAAAGAATTTACTGTAAACTGATTGTAAGGATTTTTTAATATATTATTAAGGTAGTGGGCATCTGGAGTTCTATATATGAGCAAAAGTTATTAGTTGTGAGGACAGTTAGAGGGAAAATAAAGAACTTAAAAGAAGCAAGAAGTTTGTATCGGAAGTGGAAAGAGGTTTCACGAAAGGTGACTTCTCCTTCTTTTCTAAAGTTGCAACACTCGCTCGAAGGGCTGTGACCCAGATGAACAACAACAACAACTTGCATTTATAAAGCACCCATCACGCCGGATGGCATCTCAGAGCGCTCAACACTCCAGCCCAAAGCCTCACACAGTGTTCTGAATGTTGTCTTTCCAGTGAAGCTTTGGTAGTCCTTCCCACTTGAAAATTTGAAAGCTGTTCTGTGTGATTCGGATTCTCAGGGTCAGTACCATTTCTTTTAATTTAGTCAAATGTCTTGTGTGCACAGTGTATTTGATAAGAAGTTTCATGTTGACTTTTCACTTTCAGTGAATCATCAGTAAAACCCTTTTNCTTTTCCACCTCTGCTAATGGCCATCCTTTCATTGTGTGCATTTGTTTGCTGTTAGTTGTTCCAACTTGAATCCTCTTACATTACAATCCATCTGTCAGTCCCCGGCTCATCTGAGTACTTGAGAATTTACAGATGAGTATGACAGATGTTTAGAGAGAGATCAGCGGTGACCAATGTTATGGTTGTCCAATTAAATAAATGGTCTTGATTGAATATTTCTAGATTTACGGCCTTACCGTAAATATCTTTACTCAGGAACTGCTGGAAACAAAATATTGATTTAACAGACTTACACAGAATAGTGCGAATGTTCGGTGCGACACTTCTTTTCAACCCCGTGGGTCACTTTTGGCCTGTGGGTTGGCGACCACTGAGACAGACAGTGTGTGCAGAAAAAAACAATAACCTTAAACTATCGGAACTTCATTGTGGCTCAATGTGGTCTTCAATTTTAAAATTTAGTGTGACAAAAGTCACAACAAAGACTTAGTTGAAGGGGAGCTTGAAGTTGCAACCAGAATTATTCACTGCCAAGAACAAACATTATGTTTCTCAGAAAGACGCTATCTCTGTGGTCCATCTTCTCATATGAGTCATGGCCTGCGATTGAAGAGGGGTAAATTCAAAACAAATATGTGGGCACACTATTTCAGTAAGCGAGTAGTAGATGAATGGAACAGATTCCCTAGGGAGACAGTGCAAGTAGAAAGTGTTGATTCTTTCAAAAGCAGAAAAGGTTCAGATGCTCTGAGAACACCAAAAGAAGGTTGAAGTCCATCCAGTTCACTTGCAGTTATAATAAAAAGTTAATGTTGGCCTGAATTGTGGCCTCCAGCATTCTGAGATGCATCCTATTTAAGGGCATTATAAATTGCAAATTGTTGTCATGATTTAGCTCAGCTTCCGATTCCCATTGAGTTTTCTTGGAAATCTATAAATAATTGCTTCCATTCAATTGGTCCTTAGGTTTCATCCACTCTAAAGAATGTACAGTTTGGTGTTGGATTGAATCATATCGACCAGAATGTTCTGCATTGGACTTCTGGTTTGTGCTGAGGTTCCTGATCTCAGTCAGGTCAGCTGGCCAAGGAAAGTCCAATCCATGTTTCCTATCCAAACACATAATAAAAATCCTTGCATTTGATACAGCGCCTTATCAGGTCTCCGAGGTACTACTCACTTCGCAAGCGAGAGGACCTGGGTTCAATTCTTGGGCATGGCAAAATGTTGGGCAAGTTTCCTTACTCCACACGCCTCTGTTTATCCAGCACTAATTAGGAACCTGTTGTTAGTCCATTGGCGGTAATAATGCCTTAAAAAGAATCCTTGGTGGAAATTCAATACATGTGAACGGTGGGCGAGATGAGGATAAAGCTCTGATGTAATGTCCCCCCGCCCCATCAGACAGTCTGGCTAAGCTCACACAGTAATAATAATAATAATAATCCTTGCATTTGATATAGCGCTTTTGACATCGGGAGGACGTCCCAAAGGGTCTCACAGAACACACTTAAAGTGAATTGACTGTATATTTGTGGGCGAACGCGGCAGCCAATTGCGCACAGCAATGTCCCACAAACAGTTGTAGATTGAAAATGACCAATTTATTATTATTTTTTTGGTTTTGGAGGGATTATTATTAGGCTCTGTGTGGAGTAAGGAAACTTGCCCAAGGTTTCGCCCTGATCTGCCTGGAATTGAACTCAGGTCTCTTGCTTGCAAAGCATGAGCAAGGCAACAGAAAGCTGCTGGTGCTGTGGAATGGTGTCCCAGCAAGAGAGACCGAACAGGAGAAGCAGAACGGTACCTGATCTGTGTGATTTTTTTATCTGTCATTTTTTGTAATTTATGTTTTCTCACACAATTGGTTCAGGAAGTATTTGCCGAGCTCTCTGTTTGAATTTATGAGCATTGTGTCATTTTTATCGATGGGAAAACACTTGAGTGTGAAAAATTGGTTTTCGGCTTTCATTACGTTCCGCAAAGAAACCTCAGCAGAAGTTTAACCAAATTCTCTGCGTGCCCACCACATCCCTGTGCTGGCTATTGTGTAAGTCTTTCATATATGGTTTGGCTCATATCAAAGTATAGTGCAAAGGTAAGCCACAGCTTGGGGCTGTGAAATTTATCACTTGCTGTGTTTTTACATTACTTGTTCTCAACCCAACCGTCTGCATGTGTTGTATGTCACTCAGCTTCTTTTTTGTTTTTGCTCTGAGCAAAGCAAAAAAAAACCTTTTTGTGGGTGGTTTTGGAGATTGCTTTACACGCTGATGTCTGTGCAGTTTTTTTATTTAAAAAAAAGTATTCACACAGTTTACCGCCTGGCTCTGTGGGTAAAGGAATCTCCTAGAGTGGAACTGAACTATACAGAATATGAAGGATCCTGTGTTCGATTTCCTCTGGCTGCGTTTTGTCCATTGATCTAAGCAGAGGTTCCTGCTCTTGATCCCTGTCCACTAACTGCTGTGACTTTTTTGCTGCAACAGTGAGGGTTAAGAGTCAGTAGAAGTTTTGAAAATAGTGAATAGTTTTAATTGGGTGAATAGAAAAAGACTATTTCTCCTGAGTGTGAGTCAATCACAAAAGATCACAAGTGGTGGATTATCATGAGAAGGTAAAAGGGGAGATGATTTTTTTCAATACAAAATTGTGCAAATACAACAACAATAAATTACATTTATATTGAGCCTTTCACGTCGAGAGGACACCCTGGGGGCTGGGACAGATACAACTGCTGAAGCCAAGTCCCACATCATTTAAAACAGAATTGGATAGCTTCTTGAGGGAAAATAGTAAAGGACAGGAGATGGAATAGAGTAGATTTCTCCAGAGGGCTGAATGGCCTCCTTTGCAGTAAATATTCCATGTTACCTTGCATTAGGCATAAAGACAATATACAGAAAGGAAAGGTCTTGCTGATGTCAACCGTATTGGGTTACCAGCAACTGTGTACAACCTTGTCCTGAATTGTGGTTTAACAGTGAACACTTAATACAATGAGTGCAAATCTCACTTCCAGTTTAGAGGCCTACATGCAAAAGTCCAAGGCGTCTACAAACCTTAATAATCTGTCATTCTCTTGTCAATGAAACAAAAGGTAGAATGTTCTGAATTTCAAACAAAACATTGGCTAGTATACAAATTGAATACAGCACAGAGAATGCCACAATATCCTTCACCTAGTCAAGGGAAATATTTATTGCAAAAATCAATGAAGTGTAATTAGAGGCATTCAAGTTGTGAGCAGATGGTTAGATTGTTGTAATCTTAAACCATGCTTTAGAGCCTTCAAACCCATTTCAAAGTTATGAAAAGTGAAATAGATTTGTGAGGCTTTGACTTGCTCTGGAAGACATGCTGTTTTAATTCTTGGACTCATAGTTAGTCACAATTGGGCTTATCACCGAGGTATCATTTTCTATAATAACTCATTCATTTTTTTACTGCCTCGTCCCTCCTTGATTTACAAGGAGTTCTTAAAGGCATTGTTGTGCATTGTAAAGATTCAACTCCAACTAAGGACAGGCCCAATTTATGTCTTTCAGAGATAACAAGAGATGTTTGTGTACTTGCGGAGGGACTGCGGGATGGAGTTCCAGAGGATGGCGGCAAAGTGGTAGGAGGCCCGCCGACCAATAGTGGGGTGAGCAAGGCAGGGGGACGTGAAGCAGGCTGGAGTCCACTGAGCGGAGGGAACGCGTAGGATGGTAGGGGGTTAGGCGGTCGCAGCGGTAGGGGGAGCAAGACCGTGGAGGGCTTTGAAGGTGAGGACCAGGATCTTGAACTGTATCCTCTGTGAAATGTGAAGGGCACTATATAAATGCAAGTTGAAAGTTTTGGAGAGTGTGTTTTTTCCATTATTTTCAGGAGAAGAAAGGTGAAATTTGGAAAATTGAAAAAATACAGAGGAAACATGGGGAGCATCTCCCAGATACAGGAACATTATTAAAAGACTTTGTCTCAGGAAGAATATTATTGTCAAAATATGTTCTATTATTGAAAGCTGTTTATCCTGTTTGTTCCAGGCCCTTACTCAGTCTCAGGTTACGATCAAAACTTAAACTGGTGCCTTTTCCTCTGGCTCATGGTCACTGTTAAGTGCTCTGAGACGCTACCGCGGGTGAAGGGCACTATATAAGTTTAAAGTTTTGGAGGATGTGTTTTTTCCATTATATTTCTGTGTGAAATTCTGACATTGGAGTCCAGTGTGCGGTCTAATGTGTTACTGAATATGGAAACGTATCTCTGTTGAATCTGCCTTATCATGCTTCTGATTACTTGGAGGAATTAACACTTGAAACCTCATCAGGAAATCCTTTTGTAAATTAAGATCCCAGAATAGCGTGAGATTGGAAGGTGTTGTATAGATGACAGCAGTAGGTGTCACTGTTGCATCCAGTGTGTAAAGTGGTGCAATGAATGGATTGAGCTGAATGATTGCAGATGTGGACGAGACACCAAACACTGACAATCAAAACTTGATTGAAGATCTCAATTAAGAATTTATTGGTTAAATTGAACTAATAGATAACTTCTTTCTTCCACCTGACTCCAATTTCCTTTTTTTAAATGCTGTATGAGGTTTATTTTGACTCTGCTGCTTTGTGCACAGTTTAACAAATAACAGCGTTTATGAAATATAGACCTGCTTCAACCTCAGTGTTTTGACATGGGAACTGGGTAGAGAATGCTCACGCCTCTAACCATTTGTAAAGTGGAGCCCTGCAGCTCTGCAGAATGTAGATGTTACAGAATGCAATGCAACCCTGTGAGGTGAGAGTGTCGGAGGAAACCACACAGTGATGTTCCAATATTCTATTCACCAGTGAAACCCGCCGAAAAATAGAGACATATAAATCCAAGTTCAATCCCTTGCTGTTCTGGTTTAACTGGATTTGGCGAGGGCACTGTTAAACCAAAGAAGGGAAACATTAGTTTTCAATCGTGAATCCAATGTCTCCTGCTGCAAAATGCACTTTGCTTCAGTGAGGATAAGATCAATCTTGACTCTGGGCTCCTTGTCGTCAACTGGAGGGCAGCTGGTGTCTGTGACCTTGCCCCTGAGATGAGAGTTTTACTAAACTTGCTCGAAGTGCAATCCTGTAACTCGGTGGTTAGACCACTCATCTCGCAAACGAGAGACCTGGGTTCAATTCCCGGGCAGGGTGAAACGTTGGGCAGGTATCCTTACTCCACTTGCTTCTGTTTACCTAGCAGTAAGTAACCGGTTGTTAGTCGATTGGCAGATCGCTTTTCAGTCTTTCAGCAGTCTGGGACATTTTTCTGACGTGAAGGGCGCTATACAAGTGTAATTTGTTGTTGTAGTAATTCCTTCAAAAAAATTGGTCACTCATTCCATGACAGTTTGTGGGACACCGCTGTGCACAATTGGCTGTTTCGCTCGCAAAATAGTATGTTTAGTATTTTCTGTGAAGTGCTTTGAGTCATCTCGAAGACGTGATGAGGCGCTGTGACAAATGCAAGGATTATTATTGGAAGTATAACTGACTCCACAGTAAACGGACTCTTTCTGGAAGTAAATGCTACAAGTTTATCTAAAATGGAACAGTGATAACTACCCAACCTTGGTTTTTTTTTAACCGCTAAGAGGCACTCCCTCTATGCAGAGACTCCATTTGTCAGTCAATAGTGTTCACCAGAAGTCTGGCATTCGAGTCTGTCCTAATACCCAAGAGGGATGGAAGTCAATCAGAGGCATGATTAATGCACGATGGGATGATTACTTCTGTGTGCTGTTTGTAATATTGATATTAATTGGTTCAGAGAACACTATGGAGATCTGCCACAGGAAATATTATTTTGTTCCATTATGCCCAATTCAAAAGTCATGGTGCCTTGTTCAAAAGCAGTGTCTATTTAATGCCACCTTTGTAGCTTTGCTAACTCGCCTCAACTGTTCAAAACTGAATTATGCCAGTTCAATTTATTTGCCTTTTCTTTGCTTTCCACTCCCCTCACCCCCCACCCCACCCTCCACCTCAATGGAATATAGTCATAAGGTTGCCTACCACCTTTGAATTGAATAATTGAGTAGCCTGTCAGTGTTCAATGCACAGCTCCCACATGAAGAATGAACATGGGGGGTTGTCTTAGAATCAATCATCCGCATCCTCAGGTGAGGAGATTGCTACAGATTTCATTGTACATTGTTCCAATTGCATGAGTGCAGGGGGAGTGGGATTAATTTAGATAGCTCTTTCAAAGAGCTGGCGCGGCACGATGGGCTAAATGGCCTCTTTCTGTGCTGCATATTTCCATGATTCTATGTAAACTTAAGCTCGGTTCCTACTTGACTAGCATTCTTTTCCAGCTGGAAATTCTTCCATGTGCATCAATATAGACTGAAGCTGTACAGAAGCTTGTACTCCCAACAACAAAACAGATGCCAAACACATTGTTTCAGTGCCCTGTGCTGTTGGGGGTTCCAGCAGAATATCTGGAGGAAGTGGAAAGCATCTGTCAAAACAAGGAACATCATCTGCAGTGCCTGTTCTCTCTGGCTTCCTGAATCAATCCCTTCCCTTTCTTATTTTGTACCAATACCGACAAACTATTGTTACCCTTAAGCAATGGTATCTGGGATTACATCAAGAACAAGTTATTGTTGTGGCAATTGCCTTAATTGATCACATGTGGCTCGAACACATATGAAGTCACTAGCATTGCAGTCGATGCTTACAGACGTTAGCTCCCAAGTTTATTTTCTTTCCAAACGTGGTGCTTATACTCAGTGACTAGGAACCTCCTGGTTATATTAATCCTTGCATTTGATATAGTGCCTTACCATGTCTTTGATACGTCTCAAAGCACTTCACAGAATTTACTATAAAGTGAGTTGACTGTATATTTTGTAACCCTTGACTGTGAGGCTATTCGGTTAATTCAATGACAGAGAATGGCGAGAGTGGATGCCAAGTCAGATCCTTCCTCTGAGGTATGAACAGGCAGACTTTCCAGCAAGGATTGATGAAGAGTGATCAGAAATGAGAGCTCCTGAAGATTTAGCCCAGATCAGCTGAAACCAATGGTAGCGCCTAAACTGCTGTGCTGACAAAATCAGTACGAACTTGCCAGATCATGCCATTTACCCACTGAGCCAATGAGGAAGTACTCCAGAAGAGCTTATCGTTGATTACATGTTGATTATATCCATACATTGTTTAATGCTGTGTTCAAAGCACTATTGTGTTAGTGACAATTGACTAAAATGTGCAACGTGCCTGTAACAGGAAGCATTTGCACACAGCAGTGTCCCACAAACAGCCATGAAGTGATTGACCAATTTTATCGGGGGATTGTTCACCAGTATACCTGGAGATGCTCCTTTCTCTTTTCTAATACTGCTATTTCATCCTCACTTTAACGTTTCATCTGCAGGATGGATCTTCCAACAATGCCGCACTCCCCCAGCACTGCACTGGAGTGTTAGCCTAGACTATAATCTCAGAGACCCAATGTGAGGCTTGATCCCACAACCTTCTGAATTGGTGTTGAAAATGCTGCCTATTGAGACAAGTCAACACCGGAAGAATGGACACTTGGCTGAGGTACTGAACAACAGCCGAGCTTTAGTGCAATTGCATATCAGCATAATTCAATGTCTCCAGTAGAGGAGAGAAAACATTAAATGGGGAGAGATCTAAAAGAACAACCAACAAGTTCTGCATGGATTCACGTGAGCACCTTTGGCCTGGCGTGCCTCAAAGAGGGGATGGAAATTAATTTAGAATTAGAATTGATCTGTGTCCTTGGGTCGATTGCCTTCTTTTGAAGTCGAGCAAAGAGTGAGAGAAGCCTTTGACTGATAGCATGAATAACCAATCATGTGTATCATCAAGACATTAATAGAACTTTCATCTTCAATCACTGTAGTCAATCGTGGTATGAAACTAACGTGCAAAAGTAATGGATAGACTGCAAAGCCCCTTCACTGTTCATTTTGGTGCCATGGCTGGTGTCTGCCGAGCTCCACTGATGGTTTGCCTGTTTCTGCTGTGAGAGTGATGTTTCACCATGTGGCTGTTATTTTTGGAACAGTGGTGTAGCATGAGCTAACAGGGCAGAGTGAATAGAGTTGCAGTACTTTTAGTAGAATACAGAAAAAGTTAAGATTAGTTCTTCTTTGGCACTGGGTAACGATGGTTGATTCAGGTTCAGAGTTAAGATCTCTATTGTTCAGAAATCAGGATTCAGTTTCTACACTGGTAAGGCTGTCTCGCAAGATAGGTTCGAAGTTATTTATTATAATGCCTTTCATTCAAATAGAGCTCTTCTCTGCCTGGCTGGGTGGACATTCAAGACCCCAAGGCGCTCTTCGAAAGAGAATGGAGTTTCTCCCCGTGTCCCGGCCGACAATTTCCCCGGATAAAATTGGTTGTGGGACAACTTCGATGCCACATTTGCCTCTAAAGTACAGTCACTCTACAGTAAATCCTGTGAAGTGTTTTGAGACGCTTCAATTTAATACAGCACTGTATCAAATGCAAAAAATATTATATTATTACTATTATTGAATTACTATTTGAAAACTGTTCCACACACAACGTGCCAACAAATAATCGACATATTGTATTTGCTGCACGAGATTGCTTCTCAATCACAAATTGTGCAAAAGGAAATCGTGACCACCGGGTTCGTTGGAAATCCAGAAACGTACTTTAAATATGAAATGACTACATAAAATGAAATGTGGGTCGCACATCAGACAGATTGAATGCACAGATGTTTTTTTAAAATAATTGATAATTGAATTTCCCAGCACACTAAGTATTTGTTATATTTTATGCACAGAGAAGCATTATTATATTGGAAGACATTGCTTAATAAATCATTGTGTCACTGCCGTGCTGGCCTATCAAGCAGTGGTGTTCACTAGTACAAGATGTCACTACATTTCTTGACATAACTAATGATATCCCAGACTTTAAAAACAAGATGACAGTCACTGGGGAAGGCAGAGGAGGGGACAAGAGAAGATGAAGGTAATTCTTATCTACTGGAAAAAAATACTCATAAATAAATTGACTATTGTGGGAGATTGTTGCAATGTTATCTTTTACGAACAGAAGGTAATTTTTTTCTAAGAATTCTTTCGAAGGCACAAATTTACCCGAGGGATAGTTGCTCAGGTGCTAACCCCATCCAAACAGCCATTCTTTACGCGAGTGTTGGCAGATTATTCAATGTGGAGGGGAAGGGAGGAGATGCATAGCTAAAGCTAATCCTGCCCTCACCTGATACTCTCACATGCTTATGTTTTCCAGTCAGGATTAGAAGAACTCTGCCTTATTTTGTTCTTCTTCACCTCGAGGGAAGAGGATACTGAATTAAGCTATAAGGCCCCTACAACTGGCTCAGCAGAGATTAAACATGGACTGCACTGGCCTGTGTGACTCAGCACACCGTGCTTCTTACAACTGATTCATCAGGCAGATCTCTGACATAATCACATTAATTGATGTGGTTTACCGACTCAGAGAGCATTGTACGTTGCAGTGAGGGTCTGGGCAGAGTAAGATCCATCCTGGGTTCATGTTCCACAAGTCCTGTTGCCCCCCAGGAGATGCTGACCTTTCCCATGATTTCCCTCTTTAACTTTAACTGAGAGAAATGCAATGCTCAGAAAAGCCACAACAAGAACTATGTCTAAGATCACAGGAACGAACCCTACATCACCCTCTCACTCCACACGCTACTAAGCCTTTGCACCACACTCAGTTGATAATGATTTTCTCGCAATTTCTTTTTGATATTCACAGTGAGATAGGCAACTCTTAATAATATTGCACTGGTTTATGTAAGTTGATTTTTGGTATTGTAGCTCACGGTTATTTACAAGCTTATCGAAGTTGGGTGGAACAGAAAATTACAGATAACTTTGAAAATCATATATTCATAGGAGTTTGCAGATTCGCAGGAACATGGTGAGAGGTTCAGAGTGGAACCTGATTATCAGTGTTATCTCAGCCCAAGAATGTGTTACTTCTACACAGTGTGTTGTTGAGAGAAAGGCCATCCACTGGCTTTCTATTTCCTTTTTGCTGCAGGGTGGCAGGAACAGCGATTAAAAACCAGCTCACACCAGCCAGTTGTGAACAGCAGTCATATTAGAGCATGTGAGTAGCAAGGCTAGAATTTGTTTCATTGCTTGTTACAGGGCAAACATCCTCAGTGACTCAGTGGATTAGGACACGAAGGAGCATTTAAACTTTCACCATCTTAATAAAATAAGCACCATGCCAATCAGGGGAAGATTAGCAGCATATTTGAGGCATTGGAACTGGCTTGAAGGATATATGCCAGACAAACTCTGCATGTCCTTGGTCTCTGACCAGCCTGTGTGGGTCATCAATAAGGTTTAAAAGGTTGGACATGTATTCAGTGCTACAAGCTAAAGTCTCAACAGCAGTGACGGTATAAGTTTGAAAATAAATGACTGAGATTTCTATTAGGACAACAGTTCCAAGAACTTTAGATAGAACACCAGTTGCCATATCTGCTGCATTTGCCTATAAAATACATAATTATTACTCTGGACGGTAAATCTTGTGAAGCACTTTGAGACGTCCTCTCAACATGAAAGATGTTGTACCTCTAACCTCAAATGCAAGAAATATTCATACATGTATTATAAGTACGGACTTGCTGTGGTGTGTTTCAATGGACATGAAACACCCTCCATTACCTCACCCAAATTACTTTTTTTTCATCCTTGAGCAGAGCCAGATCCATTGTATTGATCAGTGTAATAGCTGGTCTGTGGATCACTTCCTTGACGATTGAAAGTTACCATTAACCAGCTTCAATATTAATTAGAAGCACTAATGCCATACGGACGAGGAAGTTGCAGGTTGAATCTGGTGCGTGTGTGCTGAGTCAGCTAATATCATTTGGGAACAGCAGTTGTGTTGGTCCGATTGACCTCAGTGCCCCTGGGCTGGGGATGGGATAATCAAACAAAGTTGGCTCCTTCATTGGAAGAGTGGGCATATTTAGAGGGGGAAAATATCCCTGGATAATTATCTGGCTGTGAACAGAATTGGAGTATATAGAGATAGCAATATAGTGAGATACTCAATGACCAGGGAAGGGGGACGTTGTCCAGGTGGATGATAGGCTGGGGAGGAATAATGGAAATGTGACAATTCTGGAGCTTTTGATTGTCTTTGGAGTCGGGGAGTATCTGTGCAGTATTTTCCATCAGCTGGAAGTATATGGTGGGAGGGCTCACAGTGGGGAGGTGAATGGAATAAACAATGAGACAAAAAGCCTTTCTATGTGTCAAGCACTATGCTCTTATGGATGTATTGATGCAGCCAGCGAACTGTATTAATAGCCACAACTTGCATTTGTATTGCACCCTTCACGCGATTAGTGTCTTGGAGCACTTAACAGCGATGTGATTTGACGCTGAGCTGGAAAGAGACCGCAGGCACGGTCGAAGAGGTTTGAGTTGAAGATGGGCAAAGAGTGGACAGGACAAAGGGATTGGACCTGGGAGTTCCAGAGATTCAGGGCATAGTGGCTGAAAGCATGGCTGATAGTGGTGGAGTGGAGGGGACAAGGCACATGCAGAAGCTAGCTGAGCAACGTTGTCAGGTAGTAGAGTGGGGTGTGGGCAGATCAAAGAGACAGGGAGATGCCAGGGTAAGAAGTAATTTGAAAGTGAGAGTGAAGATCTTGAAATTGATCCGTTCTCCAGTGGAGCCGAGCAGAAACTTTGGTGGTGGGTGTGCAGAGAATGGTATAAGTGAGGTGGCAGAGTTTTGTATTTGTACCTTGTTACAGTAAACAGGTACCTGGAGTTGAGGTACAGATCAACCATGATCTTATAGAATGGCAGAACAGACTCGAAGGGCTGGATGGCCTACTTCTGTGTTTATGTTTCTATGATGACTTGGTGCACCTCAGCCAGCATGGCGATGGGATGCTACCACTGGCCTCAGTAACCCACTGGAGCTTGAGGCAAGACTTCCAGCTCTTGATCACTATCCAGTGATCTCTCTGCTTGGAAAGTGCCAAGTGTGGCTATTGCGAATGCAGGATTGGACCCAGCTGTGAAAACCCCCTCGGGTCTAAACAGCCTGTCAACACCCCACTGCTAATCAACAGGAGAGAACAGAAAATGGAAAAGCAAAGATCATTTTATCCAATGTGAAAAGTTTGCCCCACACTATGACTCTGCATTAAATAGGCCAGAATCAGAGAAGCCTGCACTCATCAGATCCACAAAATAAAGATCACAGACTGCACTCAAAGCGCGTCAACTTCAACAAACATGGTTCTAAATAGCAATGCCGCAAGATACAGCAATGCGGTCCCTGGTGTTGTGACCTTGCAGGAAAGCCTTGTAATAAAGCTGCTTTGTCTGGCTGGGCGCCCTCAGAGACTCGGCAGACACTCGGGATATACTGATCCACAAAGACCAGCTCAGCTCCCCGGCAAATCTGATGTACCAAATTGGCTACTTTGGGGCAGAAAAACATTTCCAGTCTTCTAAAGTTGCCACAGGCCCAAATAAACATCTTTCCAACTATTGGACTTGTGATGGATTTCATTGTAGGATAAAGAATGGACTTACCAATGATCCCTGGTTGCTGCTAAATTATATTGATCATAAGTAACCAGAGAGATGGTTCGAGTGATGCATTCGGCTCCAGTACCACTGGATTAGAGAAAAGGCAAACAAAATCAGCCAAGGCTCCTGCTTTTCTAAAAGAAGATGCAAGCAGGTTTAAAGATGCAACTTCTACACCAGTTGTAAAGTCTTACAGTGTGGCGATAGCAAATTTAGATTAGATCGCACATGATGTCAATTTGGTCTCACAGCTCAGGCACTGTTGCAGTGCCAGAGCTTGAAAGCAAAGATAAGAATCTCTCTCGACCCACTGGTACTCTTAAGTTTAAAGTATAGATTGATTGTGATTAAGTTGCTGTAAAACCGCAGCTCCTAATCAGTGTCCTTCAGCAAGTCCTCACTCCCAACATCATAAACTAAATCTGTTACACAAGGAGCTAACAGCTTCATCACTCTGAGAATTAAGTTCCAGGAACTACACAGTAGGACAGAGAAGATGAACTCTGTTCCACAAAGCAACTCAGAGACTTCACAAAGTAAACCCTGATCTGCTGCCAGCCATCAACTGCAAGACAAATCTTTTGTACAGGGAAAAGAGGACTGAAACACAGAGTGCAGGCAAAACACATGATGATAAGATTCCACAATGAATCTTCAGGTAAGGTATAGTACTAAGCTGGACACAGAAGGGCAAAGGTTTGAGCCTGGCCCATGCTCCATACCTTAATAATAAACGATGCTTACATTCAATACACCTTTCACATAGGGAGAACGTCTCAAAGTGCTCTACAGGATATTACCGTAAACTGTAGAGATTGTATTTTGAAAGCAAAAGCAGCAGCCAATTTACACACAGCAATATTTAACACAGTCATGAAGTAAATGATCAATTTATTTGAGGGCTGTGGCCAGAACACTGGTATAAACTCCCTTCTTTTTTCAAACAGTACCATGAGATCTTTAATATCCACCTGTACAGGTAGGTGGGACCTCAGTGTTCACATGTCATCAGAAAGACAGCACCTCCAACAATGCAGCGCACCCTCAACATTGCAATGACATGGTAGCCCAGATTGTAAGAGTTCAAAGTCAAGTAGGGCGTAAACACCAAACCTCTGACTCAGAAACAAAAGTGCTACTAAGCCGAGCTAACACCTAACACTGTACAGACTGCGATGCAAATAAGAGGCAGGTGCAGAGAAGCAAAAGGGAGCCAATTACTTTAACGATCTTACCCCTCCTCCAAAACCCATTACAATAAGACGAGGTATATATTTTAGTCGTAAACTGAGGAACAGTTTACCTGGGCCCCTTCATTCCTCGCTGGATAACAACCTGAACTCCTGCTCTGTTAAGAAATAGAATTTAACCTAATTATTTAAAAGAAGCTCTCGAGAACATTAAACATTCACAGAATTAACAAGATACCTTTGAAGGACGTTCAGGAAGGGTTCAGATGACATCGTAGAAGAACCGCTCCTGAAACATCATTTGAACCCGGAGATGGAATTACAGCTTTTTAAACTTCTCCCAAATTAGCTGTCCTGACCTGCTGTCCAGAAGCACATTCAGGAGTACAACCTGATAGTGAAATGATTCCTGTAACATTTGTATTACAAGAGCTAAGGGTACACAGAGTCGAGCAGGAGGACTTGAATAAACTGCAAAGTTCCTTTCAGTAATGGTATCTATACAGTTTATAGATAAGGTCAGATAAAACACACACCTTCTTAAGCGCAGTCACTTGCGACACAGATTATGAAATTGTATTCAGCGTCTGCAGTCAAGTAGAAGATCTTTATATCAAATTTACACAAACTTGCTTTTACATAGCACCATTCACTCAGGATGCAAGTTATGTATTCAAAGAGCAATTTTATATTCAGAATGAAAACAAAACGACGGAAGTCGACGTAGCTTCCAGTCAGAATCAGGAGAATCAATAAAGCAAGACATGTCCAGGCAAAGCCTGGGAAGCAATATAGAAAGACGGGACCTGAGGAGCAAGCAGAGCTCAGGAAGCACGAGACAGCTACCAACAGAACGGGACCTAAAATAGTTTCTGAGAGTTGTTGAAATATTTATACATGAAACGCCAATTCTGTTGTTTGTTTTTCCCTTTAAATGAAGCTTATACTAAATCAACGCCTTTACCTTCCCAAAAGTAAGTGTGTAAATGCCAACGGAGGAAGAAATGAACTTCTCTACAATCTGTGCCCCCAGATGGGTGTTTCAGGTCACACTTGTATTATGGGAGGGGGACAGAATACACCCCAATAGTGGGCTACTCCTTCCCATCTAACCAAAAAGGGAAGATCAGCATTCAGTAACACTTTATTCAAAGGATGGAAAGTATTCAATTACTAATAGTTACATGACATCAGATGCCTGCAAAGGAAGAATAACATTGTCGTGAGGACTGTCCGGGGGAAAATATCCAACAGGCTGGGTGGGACTCACCTGCCACCCATCTCTACCAGCTCTCTAATAACAGACGCACTCATCCCTCTAATCAGTCTGTTGGAGGTGGAAAACTCACAGAACTGGTTTACAGTGAAAGAAGTGAATGTCAGCAGCAGCCAGGTTTATATTAGCAGCCACTGAACAAGTCAAACAAAGTCTGTCATTTATATTGTAGGTTGGGCGGATTTAATATAACCACAGTCCTGGACCTTCCACATTCTCCCTGAGTGGACATTTGTTGTCGTGCCTTGACAGCTGTCAAACCAAAGTATGATTGAAGCCTACAGATCACAAAGTGGGGAACCATGGCCACAGATCGACAGCCAAGACTCTGGACACTGGACGTTCCATAAAGCAGTTTGCGCGCAAAGTTCTGCTTGGGATTGTGGAAAACCACTAGCACGAGGAAACTACCCCTTCGAAGGGCTATCAGCCGCCCAACAAATGTCCTGCCTAGTAACCCATCATTTATGGGTTTGCTTAAGAAGCAACTTTCTCACAAAATATTTAGATCCATTATCAGTTGGGAGAAGTTGAAGGGTTTAATTACAGACATTCTTTGAATAATTTCACTTTCTCCTCTTGTCAAAACAAGCTATTCTTCGGGAATTAACTGGATCCTGCTCCTTCCGCCAACGAGACATGAAGCCCGAGATGGTTAAGGACAAGATGCTCAGAGCATTTAGAAGTAATTGTCCATTTCATTCTGAAAGATGGATTGCCTTTGCGCACTGATATAAGTGGTCAGAACAATTCCACAAACGGTTTTGAGAAAATAAGGGAAAAGAAGACATTACAACAGGCAGGAGAAAGAGAAAAGGAGATCCAGCAATCAAAGGGTTCTGGTACAAAATCTGAAGCGATGCCGGGTGATCTTAGCTGCACAGCAGTAAGGGCAACCACGATTGATTCAAGCTCCATGGGCAGGGGAAAGGGAAAATACACATCCAGGAGCTTCACTCCTCAGCCCTATCCAGTGATCCTCAGCCCTATCCAGTGATCCTCAGCCCTATCCAGTGATCCTCAGCCCTATCTAGTGATCCGGGCTGGAGAGTGCAAGTGGGCGGCCATCAGCTACCTCCACAGCCACACAACTAGTGCTCACCATCTACCTACACGCTCACGTGAAAGAGTGGCTACTGGAACTACTGGAGCTACTGCAGGACGCCTCCTGTTTGTACAAACGTCACCCCAGCACAAATCAACATCTTCAGGAGCTAGGGGGAAAAAAATTACAATGTAGACATTTTGTACAGACAAGAAACACCCACAAGCTGTGGCCTTTACAGCCTGCGGCTGGAGTTCAGCAACGTTTCAATAGATGCACGTCTGTCACTCGTGACGGTGGCAATTTGAGGTGTGAATTAAGAGCATCACACAGTGGTGTATTGGATCAACATTAATGCATGGCTTTCGTGTGATTTTCCCTGTAGGGTCATTAATACCAATTCACTAAAAAAAAACTAGTCATAACATTGCTATTTCTCAAGGTGACAACTCCCAGCTGCAATATTGGTCTCGGATTATTTTGACCTTTCCCATCGAGGTTGGAACGCTGGAACCTGAATATTGTACAACTGGAACTTAAGTGGATCGTTCATATGAACCAACCCTGGCATAGTACACTGGACATGCTCCAGGGAGCAGGCTTCCTCCGATCAAACAATAAGGAACAAAGAACATTAGATTATATGAGAACAGGCAGCAACAAACTTGGTTCATTTCCCTGCACAATTATTCCTGATTCTCAAGACATTTTGCATGTTATAAAATTATATTTTGCTTCACTGAAGATCCTGACTCGAGCTGCGAAACGATTCCTCACGATGCCACCACCTTCCGTTCCCTGCCCGCTGGGCCAGTCTTCAAGCATATCTAGGCAGCCACCGGGCTATTTGAGCGTGAAGACACCAGAGCCATATCTGATCATGGTGACATCTACGTTCCATGCAGAAACACTTTCCAGTAGGTCACTGGACGATGTTGAGTGAACCACCGCCAACGGGAACACTTATATTGCCACGCCAACTGAGATTAACAAAGTCACTATAGTCACTGTTGAAGCCCAGGATATTCCAGCTCTGTTAGGATCAGTTTCACTCTTGGCAGTGGCTTTGCCAACTGAGCCATCGGGGAGCTCTTTCTAATTAGAACTGAAATAATAAACGGGTCTTAAAATATTAATATGTTATACCCTAAATAACATTCTGCTAACTCAGTACTTGCATGTAATAGATCATTTATTAGCAAACAGATTGCCTTACTGGCCACTTCAATCCTATTTAGATTACAAAAACAATGGACTCGACACGAGAGTGACACTTTTAAATATCATTGCACATTAAACTTGGAAAGTGCTTCAGAGAAGACAGCGCAAGCAGCTTTCACCTACTGTAAGGCACAGTACAGCCATTACATTTCAGACAGGCTTTGCATTTCCAGAATGTCAGCAAAATAATTTTCTAAGGGCTGAACACACAAGCACCCGGTCCTTGCACTGCATGGGTTTATGGAGCTCAACAGGATAAGAGCTCTAACACTTGCACAAAGCTATGGTGTTTAAAAGCCTGTGAGCCATCGCACTATTAAACAGGAAGATCTTGTGGTATTGCAGTCTCTAACATGAAAGCCCATTGATGATTGAGAAAGTAGCAGGGCACTGCAGTTTCAAACAGAAAGACTTAACACAGAACATACCTCCTCGCTAAAATAACAGATGCATCTCAATCCTTTCTTCCTGACCCTAACATTATCATGACAAAGAACAATCTCTAAGTCTAGCACCAGATCATTCCTACATCCCGGGTCATCTCGCTTTTCAGCTGCTAACGGATTGGAAAACTAGTGCCTAATTTCCAGGTAGATATTAAGTTGTGAGCCAACTCTCATCTCCTTCCTCAAGATCACATTAGGCCTCAGCTCGTTTGATTCAGAGAGTGCAGAACGATGTGAATAAAGGAGGGCGACATAGAATGCAAATTAAAACTTTTGATAAGTTACCCGCATGGATTCGAGATTTGAAGCTGCTGTATACAAAATCATCAAATAAGAGCAACTTTGTGGTTTGGGACGATAGTTACTGAAAGACGATACTTGGGGAGTCAGTTTGTGAACACACATTGATATAGATAGGGCTTGAAATCCACCTTGTTAGGGATCTAGAGAAGTAAGCAGAGCAGTAACCAGGGCAGGGGGGGATTCAGAGAGCCAAGAGTTCCCACCAACGGATCACAGCTCAGAGACGGCAGAGGAGGAGGTGCTACAACTAACCTCAACACCCTCAGACTGCAGAGGAAGGAAAAGGGGAAATATTAAACAAACCATCCAAGTTGTTTCTGATCACTATCTGGCAACTTCCTTCTTGAATTACAGAGTGGGGAAAGTCAACAATCTATTTATATAGTGCCTTTCATGTCGAGAGAAAATCTCAACAGCATTGGATCAGCTGTGATAGCCCCTGAAAACTACAACAGTCTGCTTACACAATGGATGGCGGGTGGGCAGACGAGGTCCCGGGCAGTTTTGGGGCCGTATTCACCTCGATTGACCACTTGCGAGAGGAAAGGAGAGAAATCCCGAAGTCAGCGAGCAAGTAAACTGAGCAGCCAACGCCGCTGAATATTGTAACCCTGACCTTGAAGAACAAACGAGGAATACATCCGTACCGGTCGGGCAACTGTGTCACACGCTTCACTTGAAGCGGTCCCACGGTAATCAGAGTAGATTAAGGAACCATTGTAACCAACATTCTCTGTGCACAAATCCCGTTCAGACTGGCTCCCGGCCACTGTTTAATACCAGAGTTGATGATGCAAACATAATCCAACACCATGGGGTCAATTCCGCAGCTCAACCTGACCCTCCACAAACACAAAAACATACACGCACTTTCCTCATCAAAAGCAACAATTCCCAGCCCCCACCCGCACGGTCTTAAACATGCGATCAAATGTCAAGAGCACACCGTCGTGGGGGCAGAAATAATTACAGCGGACTGAAAGATAGTCTATCATCAATTCCCCTGGATAGTGCCTGCACGCACACACCACGAAAATCAATGTGTATCCTATAGAAAGATTATGCAGAATCCAGCCTGAAAAAGTAATTTAAAAAAGAACCTCCAAAGTCTATGCTGTTCAGAAGGTATTATAGCAGAATGAGCTGGATGAATACACATCACTGAATCTAATCCCAGTATATCCACATACACTCAGCAATGAGAATCTGGTGGGGTTTCGACCCAAGCTAACCATACACCAGTTCCCCCTCTCTCTGTTTTATATGTAGATTATACAATATATATATATAATATTGTACACAGTGTATTGAAGGGGCGGGTTAAAACTAAAGCATACTAATAATAATAATGTTCCTGAAATTAACACACAAGTCACCTGGACTTCAAACAATGCAGATACTTACACTTGTTTTACACTTTTACACTTTTACACAATACACTTGCGGTGCCAAGAGGATCGTAATGCTGGAGTAGTAACAGGAGTTGAATCCGATTGGCATGCAATGGCTTGGAACAAAAAAAAACGCGTTGTCTGGAGCCAGCTTTGCATGCAATGCAAATATCAAAACAGTATCCAAAAATAAAACCAAGAGGCAAACGTTAATTAAACTCTCTGACCTAACAACTTGTCTTCCTGTTCCGAATTCCTTCATACATTATCGATGCTCGTTACACCTACTCCTGCTTTTCATTGGGAGGGTATGTCTCTATCCAGTGTCTTGTCACTTGATGGAGGTTCAAATCCCAGTTGTTGCTTACATTATGGTTTAAGAACACCTCCCACCAACTGTTCTGTTGCAAACGCCTGCGTCCGAAACTGACCAGAGATTAACAAAATATCGCTTTGGACAAAAGCAGATAACTATATTGTTTTCTGGTTACAATTTTCACGCTTTAAGTTTTGACGGCTCTCCGGTGTGATTGAGCATCGCAAAACTCACACCACGCAGCTCAAAGGGATACGGCACAAAGCTCTGACTCCAAAAAGAAGAGACATTCCTCGAAAACAATCGCTATTTGGAAGCTCAATGAAAGTACATCCTCATTCATTGAGCTCCCAAATCTTGACGGACAACTTATGAGGTCGATCAATCGCTTTACACATTTTTTTCATCAAAAAAAATTATTTTTATTTTTTTTTAAAAAAAGTACATCTTTCCTCCTCGCGTCAATCATTCACACAGAAGAAAAGGACAATTATCCTTCCAACTCGGTTTTCCGACTGATGTGTTCGAATGATCTGTAAGACGCCAAAGACAATGACTCATCTAACGCTCAACCAAACCGCTGTAATAAAGGAAAAAACGCTTCATTCCTACAGGAACACTTTGGTGCCATTGCTGGATGATACGAGGTGCATTCTCCGCATCAGAGAAATATAACCTTACGTTCAACTTGGGAGAAACATTTCAAATCTCATTCGCAGCAAAGGTGGCCTCCCTATGTCGGTCAATGCACACACAAAAGAAATATTTTACAATAGAAATCTCTGCTCCCAACCCAGGCGCTATTCGCTTTTTTTTAAAAAAAAAGATTGAAGATGCAATGTGTCTGATCGCGCATTAAATGCAGAGCCATGAGGGGGAGAGGGTGGGGTGGGGGTTGGGGGGTGAAGAGGGTGGGGGGGAAGAAGAGGGGGACGAGAAGCCAAATAGGAATAAATAGGAATAAACACATTTTCTCCCCTGAAGCCGGCAGCTTCGCTGTTGCCCTTTTACGCACGGTCAAGCATTGCCTTTTTAAATAAGGCAGTCATTGATCATCTGATTAAAATAAATGCAGTGTGTGCCCTTCGCACCCGTTCAGAAAAAAAATATTTGCCTTTGCTCTAACGAACCCACGTTTCGCGAGAGAGAGAGAGAGAGAGAGAGAGAGAAAGAGAGAAACGACAGAAT